>NW_006399857.1:868287-905676 GCF_000299155.1 Elephantulus edwardii
GATTTCATCTCCTTGTCAAAAATCAGTTGACCATAAATAGATGGGCTGATTTCCGGGTTCTCAATTCTATTCCATTGATCTCTGTGTCTGTCATTGTACCAGTACCATGCTGTCTTGACTACCAGTGCAGTGTAGTAGGATTTTAAATCAGGGAGTGAGATGCCTCCTACCTTTTTTTCTATTTTTAAGGAGTGATTTGCTTATTCATGGCTTCTTTCCATTCCAAATGAAGCTGGAGATTGCCTTTTCCATCTCGTTGAAGAATGGAATTGGTATTTTTTTTTTGAATTGGTATTTGTATTGGGATTGCATTGAATGTGTATATTTCCTTTAGTAGTATTGCCATTTTCACAACATTGAGCCTTCCTCTCCATGAGCAGGGGATATTCTTCCACTTCTCCAGGAAGAGACTTCTTTTTAAGGGAGTTAAGATGTAACAGCAAAAATAACCCAAATAGAGAGGCAGGTCCAATTAGATGAGTTTAGAACCAAAATTAACTGACTTTTGAACTTAATTTGGTTTGTGAGTAAAGATTGACCCTCACTTGTTCTAATTATCAGTTTTAAGTCCAGAATTTTAAAAATACATCTCTTTTCATGGTAGTTTTGTGGTGTAATTCTGACTGGAAGAGATCAATATTTGTTTCCATTCCAAACAAAGGTGACCCAATAGGGTGTGGAAATTATCAAACAATATCATTAATACCACATGCAAGCAATATTTTGCTGAAAATTACCCAAAAACTACTGGAGCAACACATCAACAGAGAACTGCCAGATGTGCAGGCTGGGTTTAGAAGAGGTTGTGGTACTAGGGATATTACAGCTAATGTTAGATGGATCTTGGCAGAAAGCAGTACTAGAGGAATGTCTATTTGTGCTTCATTGACTATGCAAAGGTTTTTGACTGTGTGGATCACAACAAGCTGTGGCTGACTCTGAGCAGAATGGGAATCCCAGAACATTTGTTTGTGCTTATGCGAAACCTCTACTTGGGCAAAGAGGCAGTTGTCAGAACAGAGCAAGAAAATACTTTATGGTTCAAAATTGGAAAGGGCGTCCACAAGGGTTGTATTCTGTTTCCATACCTTTTCAATTTGTATGCAGAAGAGATCATGCTGGATCGTGGGCTATATAAGGAGGAAGGTGGCATCAGGATTGGTGGAAGATTCATCAACAACCTGTGTTATGCAGATGACACAATCCTGCTTGCTGAAACTGAGGAGGACATGAAGCACTTGCTGCAGATGGTCAAGGACTGCAGCCTTCAATGTGGATTGTAGCTCAACATCAAGAAAACAAAGATTCTAACCACTGGGCCAATTGGCAGCACCAGTATGGATGGTGAAGAGATTGAGATAGTTAACAGTTTTAGTTTGCTTGGCTCCACGGTCAACACTCTTGGTACCAGCAGCCAGGAAATCAAGAGATGAATTGCGTTGGGAAAGTCAGCTGTGAGGGACCTCTCAAGAATACTGAAGAGCAATGATGTCAGGCTGGAGACTAAGGTGCACCTGATCCATGCTATAGTCTTCACAATTATGTGCTATGCATCGGAGAGTTGGACAGTGAATAAGGATGAAAGAAAGAGAATTGATGCCTTTGAGCTGTGGTGCTGGAGAGAGTGTTGACTATACCATGGACTGCTAGGAGAACAACCAGGTTTGTCCTGGGCTGTTCATTGGAGGCAAGGATTCTGAAGCTTTGTCTGACATACTTTGGGCATGTTGCAAGGAGTACCAGTCATTAGAAACGGACGTCATGTTTGGGAGGGTGGAGGGACGGTTCAGGAGAAGAAGAGCCTTGATGAGATAGATTGATTCAGTGATTGGGGCAGTGGGAGAAGGTGTGTCGGAGACAATGAGGTTGGCACAGGATAGAGCAGGGTTTAGGGCTTTTCTATATAGAGTCGCTGTGTGTCACAGCACATAACTACAATTAATTCCTTGGATGTTTCATGTGAATCTCATATTTCTGTAATCAGCATTGTAGGTCAGAAGCTCCATGCATGCTGTGATCTGTCCGTGGTACTTGGCAAACTCACTTACTGATTTGAAAGCATCTCAGCCAACCCTAAAGTACTGTCAATTTTAAGCTATCTGAGGTAGTAAATTGCCTAGAAACGCATTCATACTCATTTAGATTTGGTCAGCATAGCTGAAGACAAAGAGTGCAGTGTACCAGATATTTATAGACTCACTCTGAGAAACATGTTCAGGGCATAAATGTCTATGATACGATTCAAACGAAGCCAGCAAGGAAAAAAAAACAAGTTATAGAGTTTGTTTTTTACAATTTATTTTGTTGTTGAGAATATGGACAGCAAAACTTACATCAACAATTTCCACATGAACAATTGAGTAACATTGATTGCATTCTTTGAATTGTGCAGCCATCCTAACCTTATTTTTTGGAATCTTTCCTTCCTAATTAATATAAGCTCTCTGGCCCTTAAAGTTCCTATCAAATCATTAGAATTACTGTTGTCATTCTTGTCCTATATGTTGTCGTTATGTACCGTTGAGTTGCCTGTGACCCAAAGCGATCCTATGTACAGTAGCTCTGAAACCTGCCCTGTCCTGAGCCAGTCTCACTAATTCCAACACACCAACCCCCACTGCCCCAGTTACTGTATCAATGCATCTCATCCGGGGTCTTCCTCTCCTGAGCTGTCTATCCACCCTTCTGAGCATGATGACCTTTCCTAAGGACAAGTGTCTCCTGACCACGTGCCCAAAGTATGTGTGACAGAGCTTCAAAATCCTAGCCTCCAAGAAGAAACTTGGTTCCATCATCTCCAAGACAGACCTGTTTGTTTTGTTGGCAGTTCATGGTATGTTGAAGACTTTTCTCCAGCACCACAACTTGAAGGCATCAGTTCTGTCAACCTTAGAAATTGTCCAGCTCTCTGATGCATAGCAAGTAATTGCAAAGACCGTGGCCTGCATTAGGCTCACCTTAGTCTCTAGACTGACATCATTGCTTCTTGTACTCTGGAGAGGTGTTCTATAGTTATTAATAATACATAATGTTCAGAGAAGTTCATGTTTGAGGGTCTTCAGTGTTTCCTTTTTCTTCTCTGACATAGTAAGTTTCCTTTCTAAGATTTAAACATTCTTGCTTTTAGACTTGTGATGAGTATACAGTATATTGTAAGCTCCACCTCATTGCCATCCAAGGAGTTTCAGCTTATAGGGAGGCTCCAGTGGATTTCTGAGGCTCTAAATTGCATTGCTTTGGGCAAGACCACTCAATGAATCAATTGTGATTCCTGTTAACCCTTCATTGAATTTCTGAGGCTGTCAATCTTAAGGAGAGGATTTGTTGTTACTGTTATGTACTGTTGAGCCAAGACCAACCCATAGCTGACCCTCCACCAAGTTTTTAGAGGAGACTATCCATCTTTCTCTCACGGAGCAGCTGGTAGAGTCAAACTGCTTGCCTTTGGGTTGGCAGCACACCTTGTCACCAGAGCTCCCTAAGGGAAGCATGTTGTGTACTGTAGAGTTCAAACTGACCCATAGATGACTCTCCAGTGGATTGTCAGAAGCAGATAATCAGAAAAGGGAGACTGCCCATCCTTCGTCCCTTGGAGAAGCTGGTGGCTTAGAACCATGTGCCTTTGGGATTGCAGCACAGCATAGAATCAGAAAAAGAATTTTTTAAAAAGGACAAAGATTTGGATTCCAGATATAACTAATCTTTTTTAAATGATTGTTACTTTTAATGAAAGTTTACAGAGACTTTGGATTTCCATTCATTCGTTGTTGTACTTTTCTCCCTGTCCACCTCTCCTCCCTAGTTCACTCTTCTCTTTGAAAAGTAAATGAAAAATTCTTTCATTGTTATACAATCCTTGCCCCCAAGACCACTCCACTATGCAACCTTCATTCTGGTCTCCTGTCATAACAATAACACTTAATCAGAGAGAGAGAGAGCAGTTGGCTTAGCGGACAGAAAGTCATGCTCCCAAGCCAAAGGTGGGTGACTCTACTCCGCAGTCCTCAGGCCTGCTTTAATTGTTTTTGGTGAAACATTCTTCTAGGTTGTGTAACCCTGGTATGTCCACTTGCTGTATAGAGGTAACTTGTGGTTGCTGTGAAGCCGAATACTGTGACACTGATGAGTCAAATACGAGAATGGTTACCCATGGTGGACAGTGTTTGGTGGAGCTCCCCGACAAAACAAGCTTGGAAGCAGGAGTAGAATCCACTTCCATAATAGCTTGCCTCTGGAAACCTTATGAACCTGGAGAAGGGATGAACGTTATACGGATGTCCAGGACTTTCATTCATAGGGTTGCTATGAGTAGCCTACAACTTGACGGCACTTAACAACAACATATCCCTTTTAAACAGTTCTCTCCCTCATCTGTTTCAATGCAGTATATATATTTTATCCTATCTTTCTCAGTCTTTCCCCAACCCCGATGTCAATCCCGTTTTACAACAGTGGCACTATGCAGTATTTGTCCTTTTATGACTGAAATAGTTCACTCAGCATAATGTCCTCCAGGGTCACCCATTTTGAATAATACTGCATGAGTTTCTTGATTTTCAATGCAGCGTAGTATTCCATTGTGTGATATATCACAGCTTCTCTATCCATTCTTTTTTTGATGGGCACTTAGGTTGTTACCAACTCTTTGCTATTGTGAACAACGTGGCAGTGAATATGGGTATGCATATATCTGCTTGGGACGGTTATGGTTTCTTTAGGGTATATTCCCAGTAGTGGAATTCCTGGGTCAAATGGTATTTCTATTTGCAACTTTTTGAGAAAGCCCCATACTGCCTTCCATAGTGGTTGCACCATTTTACACTCCCACCAACCAAGGGTTCCAGTTTCTCCACAACCTTGACAGCATTTGATGTTTGCTCCTCTGTCAAATTTTGCTATTCTGACTGGTGTGAGATGATGTCTCATAGTTGTTTTGAAATGTAACTAATCTTGTATATTGTTGTTGTTGAATATCATTGAGTTGTAACCAACACATAGCTGATCCTCCAGCGGGTTTTCAGAGGCAGTTTAATCATTTGGGAGGAGACTGTCCATGTTTCTACTGCAGAGAGGCTGGTGGATTCAAACAGCTTGTTTTTGGGATTGCAGCACAAATTCTTACCACTAGACCCCTTGTATATGAATAATTAAATTGTTAAAATATTGAAGCCAAAAACGGGAGGAGACTACTTCATTTTTCACCAATGGAGCAGCTAGTGAGTTTTTAAAATTCTTTGAAAAATTATGATTTTAGTGAAGAAGTCAGCTAGTGGCTTTGAACTTTTAGCCTTCCAGTTAGCAGGCCAGCACCTAAACTACAAACATCACCAGAGTTTCTTTGAAGTTGTCTGAAACACAACTTTTTGCATATGAGGGGTTATCTTTATGCCGAAAGGAAAGAAACTCTAGAAGTATAAATGGTGCTAAGCAAAACTTGTCTTCTTTTTTGCTATTTTCCAAGGAAAGGAAAAATCAGCTAGCTGCATGTACACACACACACACACACACACCACCCTCTCCTCACTCTCCTAATTCATTCATTCATTCATTCATGCATTAAATACACTTATTTTCCTGGGGACCTTTTTTTATTTGTGGTGCCCCTCTCCTCATCTGGGGAACTTTTGCAAGGTTAGGAAGAAATCTTGGCAGTTTTTTGCTGGTAAAATCACCAGAAACATGTCTCTGTGTGTATGTGTTGACCTTATTTTTCTCAGGTTTTTCACAACTGCTAGAAGCAAGGATGGTAAGACTTTGTCTCATATACTTTGGACACATTATCAGGAAGGGCCAGTCCCTGGAGAAGCACATCATGTTGGGTGAAGTAGAAGGTCAGTGAAAAGGCAGAATACACTCAGTGACATGACAGTGACTGCAGCAATGGATGGAAGTAGAGAAGAGATGTTGAGAGTGGTACAGGATTCAACAGAGACTCATTCTGTTGTACTTAAGGTTGCTGTCAGTTGCAGCTGACTTGGTTGATGCAGGAGGATTTCATGAAACAAAATGATCAAGAGGCAGTGGTCAAAACAACTATAAGATATCATCTCACCCCAGTCAGATTAGCAAAATTTAACAGAACAGCAAGCAACAAATGCTGGCGAGGTTGTGGAGAAATTGGAACCCTTATTCACTGCTGGTGGGAGTGTAAAATGGTGCAACCACTGTGGAAGGTGGTGTGGCGCTTTCTCAAAAAAGTTGCAAATAGAGATACAATTTGACCCAGGAATTCCACTACTGGGAATATACCCTAAAGAGACCATAAATGACATCCAAGCAGATATATGCACATCCATGTTTATCTCAGCTTTGTTCACAATAGCAAGGAGTTGGAAACAACCTAAGTGCCCATCAATAAATGAATGGATAGAGAAGCTATGGTATATTCACATAATGGAATACTACGCTGCATTGAAAATCAAGGAACTCATGCAATATTATTCAAAATGGATAACCCTGGAGGACATTATTCTGAGGGAAGTATCTCAGTCAAATACTACAAGGTGCCACTGGTGTAAAACAGGACTGACATCGGGGTTGGGGGGAGACTAAGAAATATGGGTCAATAATGTATACCACATTGAAACAGATGAGGGAGAGAACTGCTTTAAATGGATATGTTATTAGATATTTTTGTCATGACAGGAGTCCAGAGTGAAGGCTGCATAGTGGAGTGGACCTGGGGGAAGGGATTGTAAAACAATGAAAGAATTTTTCTTTTGCTTTTCCAAGAGGGTAGTGTCCTAGGGTGGAGGGTTGGGAGGGGAGAAAAGTGCAACAACGAATGAATGGAAATCCAAAGTCTCTGTAAATTTTCATTGAAATTAATAATAAATTAAAAAAAAAGAGTTGGTGGTGATGAAAGAGGAAGTTCAAGCTGCTCTGGACTTGGATAAAAACATGTCCCAGCAATTGATGGTATACCACTTGACATATTTCAACACGTCAAGCTGCCCTGGAAGCATTCATTAGGTTGTGCAAGAAATCTGGAGGACAACTACCTGACTAACTCACTGGAAGAGATCCATATTGATTCCCATTACAAAAAAAGGGTGACCCAACAGAGTGTGGAAATTATCAAATGATATCACATGTAAGCAAAATCCTGCTGAAGGTTATCCAAAAATTATTGGAACAACAGCATATCAACAGAGAACTGCCAGATGTGCAGGCTGGGTTTAGAAGAGGCTGTGACACTAGGGACATTATAGCCAATCTTAGCTGAAGCAGAGAATACCAGAGGGATGTCTGTGTTTCATTGACTATTCAAAGACTTTGGATTGTGTGGATCACAACACATTGTGGCAAACCTGAGTAAAATGGGTATGCCAGAACACTTGATTGTGCTCATGTGAAACCTATGCTTGGACCACGAGATAGTCATCAGAACAGAGCAAGGAAACGCTGCATGGTTCAAAATCAGGAAAGCTGTACATCAGGGATGAATGCTATCTTCATACCCTTTCAATCTGTATGTGGAACAGATTATTCAAGAGTCTAGACTCTATGAAGAGGAATGTGGCATCAGTTTTGGAGGAAGACTCATCAACAACCTTTGTTTTCTGATGGCAGACCTTGCTGTAACTGAGGAGAACCTGAGGCATTTGCTGAAGAAGGTCAAAGACTGCAGTTCTCAATATGGGTTGAAGTTCAACATCAAGAAAACAGTGATTCTCACCACTGGGCCAATTGGCAGCATTATGTTAGACAGAAGAGAGAGAGATTGTTAACAATTTCAGCTTGTCTCATTCCATGATCAACACTCTTGGCACCAGAAGTCTGGAAATCAAAAGACAAATTGCACTGTAACAATATGCTGTCAGGGACCTCTCCAGAATACTGAAGAGCAATAATGTCAGTCTGGAGACTACAGTGCACTTGATCCAAGCCATGGTCTTCTCAATTACTTGCTATGTGTCAGAGAGCTGGACAATGACTAAAGGTAATAGAAGAGTTAATGCCTTTGAGTTGCTAGAGAAGAGTATTGAACATACCATGGACTGCCAAGAGAACAAAGAAGTCTGACCTTGAGAAGGTGAAACCAAGTTGCTCCTTGGAGGCAAGGATTTTGAAACTCTGTCTCACATACTTTGGAAATGTTCCCAAGAGAGATCAGTCCCTGAAGAGGGACATCGTGCTTGGAAGGATGGAGGGACAGCACAGGAAAGGAAGACCAGGATGAGATGGATTGAATTAATAACTGGGGTAAAGGAGGTAGGTGTGTCAGAGACAAGGAGATTGGCTTAAGATAGGGCAGGGTTCTGTTTTACATAGTCACTGTGAGTCACAGGTGACTTGATAGCACATAATAGCAACAAAAACAACTGGCCTAACATACAATGTCTATGATTAAGCATCCACTTTTTTTTTTTTAGCATCCACCTTTTACTGAATCTTCCAGTGACAGTATTAAAACCAAATGAATGCTTCTACCAGCTTGGCCCTGAAGATCCTTGATCATGAAGATGGCTCAGGATAGGGCAAGGTTCAGATCTATTTTGAATTACAGTTGACTTGGTGGCACTCCCCACCACCACTCAGCTTTGATTATCCAGAGAGTCTCAAAAACTCACTTATTGCCTTTACAGTGAAACTGACTCATAACTGACCCTCCAGCAAGTTTTTCTTGTTAGATGCCATCGAGTTAACCACAACTCATAGCCACCCCATGAATACCAGATCTGAGCCTTGCCCTAGCCTGTGCTCTCCTTGAGCCCACTGATAGTCACTGCACCTCGTTGAGGATGTTCCTCTCCTCAGCGGATCCTCCGCTTTTCTAAGCACATTCTTTTTCTCCAAGGGCTGACTTCTTCTAACGACATACCCAAAGTATGTGAGAGAAAATGTCACCATCCTTGCCTCTAAGAAGCAGGCTAGTTTCTCTTTCTTTAGGACCTATTTGTTCTCTTAGCAGTCTGTGAGACAATTCATTACTCTTTTCTGACAACACAACTCAAAGGTTTTGAGTCTTCTATCATCCTGAGACGTGGTTCAACTTTCAGATGCATAGCAAGGGATTAAAAAGACCGCAGCGTGGATTTGGTGTACCTCAGTCTTCAAACGGACATCATTACTCTTTGGTACTCTGGAGAGTGAGTTTTGGGGAGGTTGCCAATTGCGCAGGAGATTGCCCGCCTTTCTCCCCTGGAGTCGGTGGACGTGAGCTGCCAGGGCGGTGCTGCTGTCTTTAGGTTGGCAGGACAACTTCCTACAGGTTATGTCACCACAGCTCTCTATCCGGAAATTCTAAGATCTGCTTGGAAAGTTAAAGATCACTTTTGAAAAAAACAGGAACCTAAGAGTCACAGCAGTGGGTGTGTTGAGGGGAAGATCTACTTAACGCATATTCAGGAAGGACAGGAAACTCCGATACTATTCTCTAATGAGACTAACGATGCCTTTGAACATGCAGGCAGGAGGTGAGGCAGCATCCCTACATGACGTTAAATATTAACCTTGAAGCACTCCTCAAGCATGCTAGGGAATTACAGCACGGGGAGACGTGAGGGGCAGGTGGAGGTGCTATCTGTTGTATTCCCATGAATCCGAGGCCTTGTTTTTCATGTTGAAGCATTACTCTTCGACAGTTGGGAGAAAACAATCCCACAGGGAGGAGGAAAGCAGCCAAGAGAAAATGGAACAGTCCGAGAAAGAATGGGAATGATTCTATTGCTCCGTGAGGCAGAGCCAAGTGGGAGGGAGGCCAGGGTAAATGCTTGGAGGCTGTCTCCGGCTCGCCTCTGCTAGTGCCCTGGGTGCCTGCTCAGCGAAGTGGGAGCTGGCTGCCACAGAGGGCTCCAGGTTAGTTATCTGCAGAAACCAGGCTAGGTCTCCAGGTTGCAGGAAGCATCTCAATCACCAAGAAACTCAAGCACACATGGTCTTCTCAGTTATCACAGGAAGTGTCACAACTAACATACACAAATTCAGACACGGGGAACTACACAGAAAAGCCCTGGCAAGGCTCAGCATTTACGGTGCTTAAGCTCAAACCTGAGTTTGTGTGTCAGTGAATTTGATGAAGATACTGTTAAACTAGTTTTACAAGCAGTTGAAAAGCAGAGGTTACTTCTAAATGTCACTTTTTAAAAATGCAACTTTGAGCCTGATGTTACGAGGAGCCACAGAGCCTTTGATGGCACGTTTCACTTCCTCTGAGTGTCTCAAACATAAAAGAGGTAACACACATAACAGAAGGCTGCACAGACCGATGAGCAATCAGTCTAGTATAAACTTGCTTAGCTGCTTTCAAAACCACCTGTTTGTTCTGTGGAAGTCAGGAGATGGCCTGACATTCTGCCATTAAAGGGCCCACTAACTCCCGCAGCTCACTGTGGTGTGAACGAATACTGACTCAAGGGAGGTCTTCATACTCATATTAATAGATTAAGAGGTATCAATACACCAGTGAAAGTTGAAAAATGAAAAACAGCAACAACTCTCTTAAAGGAAAATCCATCATTGTGAAACACAGTCTGGCTGCATTTGCTTGGAAGAACATGGAGTAAGTTAACCCCAAGTTGTAGCAAGGGCATCTTTTCTGAGTCACTGTAATCCTCCCCTGGCTTGCTTTCTTGCCAGTTTTTAAGTCAGGATCATAAAAATCAGAACCCAGAACCATTCCGTGTAAATTAGTGTACTTCTCTAATTTCACAGATGAGAAAAATCAAGGCCCAAAGACATAAATATAATTAAGGGAGCTAAGAAGAGTAACTTGAACCATTTGAAACACTATACCTCAGGACAGCTCAAGGGAAGTTTAAGTCAAATTTTAGAGGTAAGAGATCTGTTTTGTTGTTCTTGTTGTGTGCCACGACTGCCCATCCTTCTTTGGTGGAGCAGCTGGTGGATTTGAACCACATGCCTTTGGGATTGCAGCACAATACACTAGGCCACTAGAGCTCCCTAATATGAACTGTGAATATTTAAAAAGGAAATCTTTGCTAGTCAAGAGGCCCCAAAATTTGGAGTGCATGTGAAGAGAGAATATTTTTCTTTCTAAAATACTTTTATTTCTTAGTTGTCAAGGTAATGATTGTGTCAGCTTTTTTTTTCCCCAGGAGTCATTTCTCTTTCTTTGACAATTTAAATATGAGTTATGACATTGTATTGCACATCTCCAATAATATTTTTTCTACAAATATAGATTCCTATGAAATCTGATTCCTATACAGCTCATCAGGTGAGATCCATGTGCAAAGCAGACACTTATGTCTTTTAAAAAAGATACTTGCAATGAATAAATCATTGAAAATACAAAATTTGATTATCCTATTTCCAGCCACATTTCTATCTCCATGCTTGTATTTTCAAACGACTATTCATTCTTTACTGTTTGCAACTTTTGCATTCTAGTCACCAATTATCAATAACACATCATTGCCTGTATGCTCAATTTCAGACTGCAAGATTTGGTAAAAATTCTCAAGTTCTCTCTCTGGCTCTAGATGTAAGGACATACGTTTGAAAGTCATGTTAATGGTCTTTCATGGGTGTATATGGATATTATCCTATCACTCACAACATTGTATTGAAGGGTAGAACTTGAAATGGACTTTTTAATTATGAACACAAAACCATTCTTTTTTTGTTGTTTAGGTTTTCTTTGTTTGTTTGTTTCACAGGGTAATATACCATATGATTATTTGATCCAAATTGGCCAAACCTGGTCCTTCTCAGCTCACTAATGCCTTTTATGTTGGTGTTCATGCTTTCCATTTCATTTTTAACAATTCCCAGTTTTCCAACATTCAAGCTATGTGCATTCCATATGCCAATTATTAAATGTTTTCATTGTTTTATTCATTTTAACTACCTTAAGATGTTATGTGCTATAAGTTGCCTGCGACTCATAGCGACCCTACACATAAAAGCCCTAAACCCTGCTCCTGTGCCAATCTTACTGTCTCTGACTCATTTACCCCCATTACCCTAGTCACTGAATCAATCTAACTCATCGAGGGTCTTCCTCTCTTGCACTCTCCAAGCACTGGTCCCGCCTTGCAATATGTTCAAAGTAGGTCAGACAAAGCTTCAGAATCCTCTAAAAAGCCATTAACTATTTTCTGCAATGAGTATTGGAAGGGGAGAGAGAGATCAGCTGGCCCAGTGGACAGAAAGCGATGCTACCAAGCCGAAGGTGGGTGACTTTTAATCGGCGGCCCTCGGGCCTGTCTTGCATTGTTTTTGTTCAGACATTCCTCTAGGTCGTATAGCCCTGGTGTGCAAGCTGCCGTGAGGCTGAACACTGTGACACTGATGTGTCAAATGCGTTAACTGCTGGTTACCCAATGCGGACAGAGAGTGGGGTGGAGCTCCCCGATTAAAACAAGCTTGGAAGGAGGAGTGACATCCACTTCTGTAATCGCTTGCCTCTGGAAACCCTATGAACCTGGAGAGAGAAAGAGAGACACCCAAGCATTGAGGACTCTCCTTCATAGGGTCGCTATGAGTTGCCTGTGACTAGACGGCACTTAACAACAGTGGAAGGGGGACAGGCAGTTGCTATTGGGAGTGTCTAGGGACCAGAGATGGCAAGCAAAGTTTTATTGGAAAAAAGTCCATTTTCCCCAAGATACCAACAAAATTCATTCTGACAAACTACAAAGTTGTATTTTGCATCTCAAGAAATGTTTCCCTTTATTCTAATGAGTTATTGAGAGGAATAGCAGAAGGCAGGAAACTGTGATATAGGGGCTTCCACATGACAAGCCACACACTGGCAGAGCCTCTCTATTAAGACATTTATCATAAAGGTCAGTCTACAGGAAATTCATGAATCTGACTGCATTCCCACCCAGCCTATCCCCCTAGTGTATATTTCAACACTGTAGGACTTGACATGGCAATTATGCACTGTAAGCAGCTGAAGTACTACCTACTCACCTAGGGATATCAACAGGTAGACCTCAGACTAATGCATTTAACCACAGTAAACATTACACCAAGTCCAACATGAAAATGTAAACAGTGGTTAAAATGTTTTTCAGTTATTGGCAACCCCCCCCCCAAAAAAAAAAACCATACACACACACATGGCTTGAGTTTCCTATCTAATAAGGCATTTCTGAATTGTTTAAGGTGGGAAGCTCTGGTGGCATTGTGGCAAGAAGCTGTGCTGCAATCCCAAAGGCATGCAGTTGTTTGGGGGATTTTTTAGCAGCTGAAAAAGCTTTATTGTTCCATTTTGTCCAAGGCTTGGGCTAGGGGCTTCTGGGTGGATAAGATACTTGCCCAGCCCAGCAGCCACCAGTCTTCTAATGTTGGTCAGATGGTCACCCAACTTCTTCAGTAGTTTCACTTCCTCATCCAGGAAGTGTGTTCTCCAGAAAGTTACAGAGATGGGGGTCAGTGTGGGCAGAACCCACAGCATGCAGATCTAGAAGTGCCTGGTTCAGGTTCTTCTCCAAGGCTAGTCTTGTTTCCATGGGGTCCAGGGTTTTACCCCACTCATCCTGGGATGGCTTCTGCCTATCTTGGAAGAGGATACGGTCTCTGCACTACCTTTCGTAGCTTCAAGAGACACTTAGCACCCTCATGCTTCTCCTTCACCAACTCTCTGAAGAAGCGTCCCATGCCTCCCAAGGCCACATCTTTGTGGTCTAAATAAAAATCCAGAGAGAAGTAGGTGTAAGCGGCCCACAGGTGCAAGTTACCAGATGGTTGATGCCGGCCTCTGCTTTGGCAGAGTAATTCTGATGGATCGGAGAGCTCATGGTTGAGAATTTGGGGCTAACAGAAAACCGGTGTTAGCTGGTCCTGAAAATAAGAGATGGCTAAGAAGATGTTTCCGGGGTTACACCTAGAGATGAAGTTGGAGGGTGGTTGGAGGCTGGAGGTGAGGGGTCACAGAGTCTGTTCTATTCAAACATTGTTGAAGCAAGACAGATCCACAGGACTGCTGGGGAACGCAAGACATGGTTTGTGGCCACCAGCTGCTCTGTGGGAGAAGGATGGGCAGTCTCCTCCTGTGGTAATAACTGCCTCTGAAAACCCGCCAGATGGTCAGCTGTGGGTTAGTTCAGACTACAGTACACAACAAGATAGATGTCATGGACTGACCCACATTCAGAGGAGACAAGGACCTCTGCCAGTCAACAGCGAAATCATGCTCCTAGAGGTGGCACCATGAGTTTAGGCTTCTAGCCTCCTAGACGGTGAGAACAAATGTGTTAAGAAGGCCATTTACTTGTGGCATTTTGGTTATAGGAGAAAAGAGAATTAAGACAGTGCACCTTTTCCAGTATCTTGCTTAATAAAGGTCTGAAACGGCTCCCATTTTCTTGTGTGGGTGTGGTCAAGTGACTGACCACTGAGCTACATGACATTAAGTGCTATGTGTTAACCTCATCTCCCCTCCCCCCCCCCTTTCCTAAACTATAGAAGCCAAAGATGTTTCCTTTCCTGTTTGGAAACCACGTTAAACTCATGTGATGTTCTATGAGTTCATGAGTGTTATGTTCTATTAATTAGATCCTTGGACAATTATATAAGGAGAGCCAAATATATTCATTTCATTCAGTCCAATATATTTTGGAGAAATTAATCTGCCAGGTTACTCATTTCCCTATATATGCCAATTGCTAAAATGCCCTGTGAACAATAGAATTCAAATGTGTGGAGGGGGGAATGCAACTGATTTCAGGAAAAAAAAAATAGTGGAAGACATGTGGATGTAGCAGGTATCTTTTGTAGATATATTTGGATCACTGGCCTATTACAAAGACATCCTACAGAAAATACTATGCATTTAAAACCTCAATGCTTTACAAACAGAAGAAGTTCAAGTAATTTTAAAAGGCCAGCCACTAAGATCTCTAAAAATGTTGGGAAGAAGGGCTTTATTATAATTTTTATTTTAATCAATGTCTGTAGTCGTTGTATGAACAAGGTCAGTCTCAAACATTTATCTGTTTTTCTTCTGCAGATTGTATACAAGGGAAGGAGGCTTCTTGGTTTTATAGGCCACACTTTTCTTGATGCGCTTTCCTTTGATGTTCACAATATGTGGTAAGAGAGGGGGTCGGACTGTCAGAGCTGTTCCCTGAGGTGTGTAGCCTCGGAGATGCAGTCTGTCTTTAAACTGAGGTGTTACTGAGACCCAACCTACACAGGCAGGCAAAAGAACACAAAATGGGGTTAGGAAATGTTCTCAAATCACAAAAGGAGGCTCTGCTCCGTCTGGGGAGCCCCCCCCCCCGCCAAAACCATAATTCCCATAGACATTTTGAGAATGTGCCGGGTGTAAACTTACCTGCAGAGGAAAACTTGATGTCAGCTACAGCTTCCAATTCCTCAAGTCCTTCTTCTAATGTAATGTCTTCAGCAACAAGAGGAGGGAATTCTGCCATTCGCTCTTTCCCACCCAATGGAACCTTCCATTGGAATAAATGAAGATGTGTGGAAGTTGAAATGAAATCTCCAGTTAACTCTAATATTGGATAAATCATTGCCAAGACATTTTGATAAATGGATCAAGAATAAAATCCTTTTTGACTTTCTGTTGTTGAAAAACTGTCAAATCACTTTCAGGGTCAAATGCAAAGCATGGGAGCTCTGTGCTTGTGACGAAAATACAAATCTTGGTGCCAAAGGACACATTTTGGGCAGGCGTATGGTAGTAACCTCTCTGTACAGGAGAATGGTGTTTTTTCATACTGTTTATATAGCCCTCCAACATAGAGTAGGAATGTTGGGCAATTAATACCGCATTTGCTAGAGTCCTGGACGTGAAGATTAATTTCAACCTTATAAAAAGCCATAGGTACATGTATAATGGAGAAGATTCAGCTTCTCTATTTCCAGAAATGTCCGTGAATTGAAAGGAACCAGATAATAGTAAGTGTGTCTGTTCATTCTTGAAGTTCATACTCCAAGCCAGGTCCTGTGGAGGGCCTGAGGGCACACAAATGCTACAATGTGGTCCCTGCTCTTAAGTTCAGATGAAGGAAATGACATGTAAACAAATATGAGGTGAGAAATGAGGTAAGAGAGGCATCTATAAAGTACGATAGTTTCAGCAAAAGGGGTGTTTTCATCAAGGGCAAGTTAAGTGGAAAACTATTATCTGGGAAGCATTTTGAGAAATGGGCCATAGTTACTTTGTAGAAAGGTATTCTGAGCAGAGAGTTACAAGATGTATAGACACAAAAGCTGGAAAAGGGATGGTAAGTTCAGGGAACTATAGTTTAGACTTCTGTGAGTAACGTGGAACTACCAATGAAAAAGTCAGAGAGAGATAAATTTTTTTTTAAAATTACCTGCTTTATATTTTGAAAAGATGTCTCTACTGCTGTACTACTGCCATATTTAGCAAGAATTCTTTGCTGTTAGGGGGTTATATTGTGAACTGTAAGATATTTAAAAGCATCTCTGGCCCCTATTCACTAGATGTGAGCTGTAACCTAAATCTTAACAGTTGTAACAAAATCTGCAGCATCTCTTTATGCCATACAAGCAACATTGTCCAATGGAATTTTCTGCAGTGATATGACTATTGGACACTTAAAATGTAGTTAATGTGACTAAGGAACTAAATTTTAATCAACTTATTTAAACTGAAACGGTATTATGTGACTAATGGTTACTCTATTGAGCTCACAGCTCTGCAGCTATCAGTGCAATTCGATTTCCTTATTAGGGGCAGGAGGAGCTGGTAAGATAGTACACTCTGTCTAACAAAAGTTCCCTTGTAGGGTTATGAGACTACTCCATTATGCTACCTATACTGATCTGTGACTGTCAAATACGTCACTTACATGTAATAAGGTATGACCTGCATGCTTCTGGTACAGAGCATCTGCCCTGTCCAAGGAGGTAATGTGCACAGGAAGGAAGTTGGAAGCCACAACTGTAAACCAAGCCGAGTGATTTCCCTGCAGAATGGAAGAAATAACAAACATACATTTTACACTTTACATCCTGGAAAGGGTCAAACCGGGCGGCTCCTTGGAGGCAAGGATTCTGAGCCTCCGTTTAACATACTTTGGACATGTTGTAAGGAGAGACGGGTCCTTGGAGAGGGACATCATGCTTGGGAGGGTGGAGGGACAGTGCAGGAGGGGAAGGCCCTCTATGAGGTGGACTGATTCAGTGACTGGGGTAATTGGGATGCATGTATCAGAGACAGTGCGATTGGCACAGGACAGAGCAGAGTTTAGGGCTGTTGTACATAGGGTCACTATGAGTTGTAAGCAACTCAACGGCACATAACAACAACAAACATTTTACATAACAATATCTTTCAAAACCAGAACGTGATAGTCAATTAAAAAAAAAAATAATCAAGCCCCATTATATATTCTACTCTTGAAATAGCAGCTGTAAAAAAGTGATATTAATACCTGAATAAAAGGCACAAAATAGAAATTGCACTTGTGAAATCCATGGAAAACTAAGATTGTTTCCACAGCTTTTAGACTTTTTTTTTAAATCCAAGTAATATTTCTACTACTAAAAACAAAGAGGAAATACTGTCTCTTCTAATTACTTCTATGTAAAAATTGATATTCTGTGGACTTTAGTGAACTATATAAAGGTTTTAAGTACGACACTAATTTTTAGTAAGCTATGAATTTAAGCCCCAAAGGGCCTGAGCATAATGGTGACTGTGATGAGGGTTCAGGTAAGGGTGAAATTCCTATTTGTTGTTCGCAGGGTCACTGAGTCATAGCAAAGTTGGCAGCATCCAACAACAACAACATGAATTTAAAATACAAGAAGTGTGCCCCTGCAATGGCATGTTAGCTGTGATGGTGTGCAGGCTGCATTCACTATTGTTGTATGCATCCATGTTTCATTTCCCTTCCTCTGATTTACAGCCTCTGAAAACCTGCTGGAAGGTCAGCCATGAATTGGTACTGACTCGACGGCAAACAACATAATATTAAAACGTGGAATAATTCAACAGATCACCTACTTTTTCTGAATGATGAGATGCACATGAATGCCAAATAAAACCCATCTATATATGAAAGCATGTAGTGCTGTATCGTTAAGTCAGAAATGACCATTATTGATCCTCCAGTGAGTTTTCAAAAGCAGGAAAACAAACAGGAGGGGACTGCCCATTTTTCAATGGAGGAGCTGCTGGTGGATTTGAACTACGAACTGTTGCATTGTTAGTTTTCTTATCACTGAGCCAGCAGAGATCCCTTCAGAAAAGCATATACATGATGATTCATGAAAGTCTGGAACTTACTTAACACATATCCACCCTGCTATCTGAAGGTATGGCATATGATTTCCATATGAAATTATACCACAGGAGAGGGACAGTGTTATTGTATCCTGAATATGAAGCTTTATGGGGACATTTAAGATCCCATTGAAGAGGTTTTTAAGGCCTTGTCCCTTTATTTGGGACAGGGGGAGCATTTCTTTCTCCTTCTGTTTTCTTATGGGGATTTCTTTTGAATATGCAAAAAGAATTGTGTCTCAAACCTCCACATAGTACTCCACATTTGGCTGGTTTTGATCAACTGCTTCCTTAGCCCTTTCCCCTTGTTTTTTCCCAGGAATTCTTAGAGAATCTCAGACCCTAGTCTTTTTTTTTTACACGGTACAGACTTTCCTTACCTGGACAAAATCTATCCGGCCTATAGCACCCAAAAAGAGAACCATTCCTTGTTTGAGAATAAAAGTTCTTGGAACAATGGCATGTTTTGGCAAAACAACCTCTACTTCTTTTTCAGTTAGAAGACTTAAAATCTGTGAAGCAGAAAAAGAGTTTTAGAGAATTACTTTTAATGTAGATATATTACACGATAAAAAGTGATTATTTCAGAATATGCAGTTAAACAAAATGCTAAAATTTGCTATAAATTTTATATACAATGTTTTCTGTCTAAATTAAGCCCAACTTACTGATAGTCCTACTCAGTATTTTTACAACTTAAATATGAATAAAGGCAAATAAATTTTTAAGTGTGGGAGACCGACCATTGTTACCAGCAAACCCATTCTAGAATGTCAACATCAGCATAAACTCCAAAACATTGCTGATTTAACTGCAAATTAGAAAATATGTTCTCTCCCTCAAAGCTTCTAAGGAGTAATGATTTTCAGCTTAAGATAAGAAATTAAGGTATCTTGTGTTCCAGTAGTAAAAATAAATTAAAAAAACACCCCAAAACAAACAAAAAACCACCAACAAAAACTCAAGGAGCAGGTAAAAAGCCTGACAAGTCTTTCTAGGGAATGATTTTTAATTTCCTTTAAATTTCCACACTTTCCCCATCTCCACACCATCAAATAATTGAAAATTCAGCACTCTTTGGCTTTCAAGGATGACAAGTTTTTAGATGGACTAGAGAAAATCAGAAAAGGAAAACTAGGAAGTGCCTAACTCAATCTGGTTAAAATGAAAGTTGTTGCTGTGTACTGTAGAGTTGGAAATGACTCCAGTGGGGTCTCAGAGGCAGTTAACTGCATGGGAGGAGAATGCCCATTCTTCTCTCAGAGCAGCTGGCAGCCTCAAACCACAGGCTTTTGGGATTGCACCACCGCTTCTTGCCACTAGGCCAAAGTAAAACATGAGAAAAGATCCTGGTAATCCTTTTCAGATGAGGACCTAATGCTTCCATTTCATAGCAGTTAGTTTGAGAAGCCTTGGTTTACAGTCTCAGATGGCACAGGAACCATTTTTTGGGAGACATTTTATAGCTAAAAATTTGAGGGCCTCATGCTGCTGGCAAAAATATTCTACAGATTCTTGCTTCTCTGATCTATTCCATATGAGCTACTAACATAAAAGTTGTCCCAGACCTAATCAGGTCTGAATAGGAAGAATGAGTAAAGTGAGAGATCATTACTGGAAAGTAGGCCAGTTACACTGTGTTACAGATTGTTAGGGAATCAAAGACTGGGTACAAATCATTCTTATTACTGTTGTTAGCTGCTATTCAGCTGATGCCTTGTATGCAGACCAGAACTACTCAACAGGGTTGGTCTGAACTACTATTTGGTTAGCAGAGGCTAGAGGTTGAGTGCTTAACTATTTGCATCACCTAGACTACTTAACAATTCTTCTAGGAAGGCAAAGAGAAGTGAAAGATCTATGTGATTATGTGACTCAGGGCACTAGCTAGAGTAAAATTCTGAGACTGAAATTGGAAGTAATCCTCATGCTGCAAAGGAAGGAAAAGTGCACAAGAAATCATGGTTTAAGATTTCCAGAGAGATAACTAGATGAGTCAGAAACTGCCAGTAACCAGATTCAAAGGATGCTGGTTAATGTTTAATTAATGCTGCAAGGCTACATCCTCAATGCACAACTGAATAAATCAAGAACTGGATGAAGTCAGCATACGAATGACAAGACTGTGAGTAAATGAGAAGAAAAGGATACTGGCTAAATTTAATAAGTTGCCCAAAATTCTGCCAACTAGATGTCAAAGGATAGAATGTAGTAAAGGCTGGTGAGGAGGGTGTGCAGAGACTGGAACTCTCCTAATGCAGGGGGACTGGAAAAGGGCACTTACTTTAAAACTCAGAAATGCAGCAATCCCACTAATTGGTATATATCCTAGAGATAGAATAGCCACGACATGAACAGATGTAAGGACCTCCACATGCACCGCAGCATTATTTCCAATGGAAAAATGATGGAAACAACCTGAGTGCCCATCAATGGGTGGGTGGATAAATAAATCACAGCACATACATACAACAGAATATTCTGTTAAAAGTTTAACAAGGAATTGGTGAAACAATTGTTTTGTCAAGGGTTTGTTGTTCCAAATGGTTTTCCTAGCCATTGACTCTTGATCATATAAGTGGGACAAATAGGGTGAGTGTAAAGTAATTATGAAATTGGTCCGTTTTCCCCACCTGGTTAAGTTAAATTGTACAGATTTAGCAAGAAGGGTGGGCATCTCACTACCAGCAAGGAGGTGGAAACCGGGAGTGCAGGGCATGTGCTTTGGGGCCAGCGACTCCTGCATCAGTCAGACTGGCATCTACACAAGAGAAGCAGCAGCCTTAGCAGAGACCAACATGCAACAGGGTGGGCTTAGGACTGTGCCCCACAGAATCACAGCCATACGCCTTCACCCAAGCTTGCTGGAGGACTGAGGAAAGACGCCGAAGCCATAAAGCTGAAAGTCAAAGGTCCTGTGAACAATGAAGAAGCTGTGTGGATAGAACTGTATGCTTCTGTCAATCTGAATTGCATTTCCCTAACACAGTTCTTTTAACAGTGTTACAAAGTTTCTTCCTTTCTGCCAATTAAGGCAACTACATATAAAGGCAGGGAGCACTGGTAGCCTGGCAGCAAGAAGCAATCCTGTTGCAATCCTGAAGGCACTCAGTTGGACTCTACCAGCTGCTCCTCGGGAGAAAGATGGGCAATCTCCTCCTGTGCAACTACCTACCTCTGAAAACCTGCTGGTGGGTCAGCTATGGGTTGGTTCCAACTGTATGGTACATAACAACAACAACAACTACATATATATTGGCAAGGCAACTCCCTATGGACTTTGCCATCAGAACTCCAAAAGGGCAACATCTGCTCCAAAACAAAATTAAGATTGGATGGATAGGAAGAATCTCAGGAGGAAGTGAGAAAAGTTATCATATTGAGAGAACTGCAACTAACATTATAAAACAAATATATATAAATTGTTCAATGGAAAATTAATTTACTTTCTTAAACTTTCACTTAAACCACAGTAAGATGGGGGGGCAGCTTAAGGGCAGGAAAGTGGAGTTAAATCCTATTCTAAATTATACTCATCTGGAGGTTCTTGTGGAAGAAATTTAGAAATTAGAAATCATTTGGAAAAGAGACTTGGGATCATAAATGGCTTGGAACCCTTCTCTCTGAAGAGCTGTAGGAAATGATGAGAAATGTGCATTTAGTCAGTGTATATTTAGTGTTTCAGCCAGACTAACAAAATCAAAGAGGAGGATAGGACAGAGTTAGGAAGAGATAGGACTGCACTTGAAATACTTCAAAGTTTTGCATGGGAAATAGTCATTAGACTGGTTTCCCCACAGCTCAGAGGAAAATGCGTTCAGGTTACAAGGACTGTTTAGTTCACCTCAATGACAGAGCAGGTCAGAGATGTGATAGTGCTTTAGCGGAAGAACTCCACTCATTGTTGCATCAGAACCAACTGATAGCTGACCCCCCAATGGGTTTTCTGAGGCTGCAAATCACAAGGAGGGAAGTGCCCATCCTTCTTCAGCACACTGGCTGGTGGATGCATGCGGCGTGGCCACTGGCCAGGAGCACAACTCCACATGGAATACAGCACCAGAGCTCCCCAGCTGAAGGGTCACTCCTTCAGTTCTGGATAAATGACTCTTTAAGGGATATTTTATAAAGGTAAATTCAAGCACTGATGAGATGACTGGAATGAAGTGGTATTTTAAGGCTTCTTTCAGCCTTAAATCTTTAAGTATCTCCCAATTATAACACCCGTAATTATCCTGGTAAGTTGTCAGCAGTGATGCCTGCTGAACGAGAAGACGGAACTTGAGTCATGCCTGAACTGTCTGTGCATGAACTGTAACTGAGTCTAAGGTGCAAGTATAACCGCGTTTCTGTCTCCTGCCGTTTAATACTCGTGTTAACTAACCTACTATTTCTAAAAGACACCAAATACATACACAGTTTTCTTTTGTAATTCCAGGGGTATCATAAAACCAATGTGCATCTTTTACATCTTCTGGTGTCAATTCGACTCGTCTGATGGATTTGTCTACAACCATGTCGGGCTCCTTTTCCATGTCAAAGGCAAGTGAATCAGCATCAAACTCTAAGGTGGTGTCATCCTTCTGTTCTTTTGAATACAAGAATGTTCTTCCAACTCTTCCTGAAACAAGATGTACTGACGTTATCATCACTTCTTTAATGCCTGTCATCCTAGAGAACTAATTTTTATGTTTGCCCCAAACAGCTACTTTTTGTTTGTCTCAAACAAATCAGACAGCTAATTTTGAGGTTAGCCTCTAGTATTTTGTTTCCATATGCTAAAGTATATGGAAATGAGACTATGATGTTACCTTTGCTTTTCATTTGAAAGATACACTGTTGTAAAGATCAAGTGTGTGACAACAAGATCAAGTGTGTACAGGGCTGGGAGAGAGAGAGGTTTTGAAAATAAAACTGTTTTTAGAAAAAAAAAAAGGTTGAAAATAGATACCAAGAATGGGAGGGTAGATTAACTTAATGCTGTTGTGTGGAGTCAACAACTCCACCACCTGGCTCCTTCTTAAGAGTCAAGGATTCTGAGGCCTCATCTGACATACTTTGGGCATGTTGCAAGCAAGGACCAGTCTTTGGAGAGGGACATCTCACTTGGAAGGGTGGAGGACAGAGAAAGAGAAGATGACCATCAATGAGAGGGACTGAATCAGACTGGGGTAATGAGGGTAGGTGTATATGAGATAGTAAAGTTAGCAGAGGACAGAGGAGGTTTCAGGGCTTTTGTACACAGGGTCGCTATGAGTCACTTCACGGCACATAACAACTGGCTGCAGGAAGACAGTGTATCTGGGGGAAATGTTTCTACAGTTGATAATGGCTAAGTGGGCAGCAACTTTTCTTTACCAGGACTTCTCCAAGTAACTATGGTCTCCATATTCCCAGCACACTGACCCCCTTGTAGCTTTATATCTGAAGGGCCACTATGTTCTTTGCAAAAACTGCCCCAGACAACTCTCTTCCCGGTTGCTCAACAATCAACAAAAGCACAGAATGAAAAGCAGTTTTCCAATAAAAAACAAAGCATGCTTACCTACTACATAACTGTGCTTTTTCAAGAAATTGAGTTGATTTTGTTCTTGCTCAGGAAGATCATCTTCAGCTTTCGTTGCATCGTTTTTAAGCCTCTTTTGCCTTGCAAACATTCTATAAGGAGTTGGGTTGCAAATAGGAAACTTAAGAAGGTTTAATGTAGTACCTGAAAAACCAAAGAATGAGTACTTAAAAAAAGAAAAAAACAAACACATTGTACCACAAAATGGAAAGCGGGAAGACTAACATTTTTTTGAGTTACACCGTGTTGAAGGGAATTTGGTGACTCAGTGGTTTAAACATGTGGCTGCTAACCTCAAGGCCAGCAAATCTGAACCCGCCAGCTATTGTAAAGATTTCTAGCTTTGGAAAGGCCAGTTCTACTGCCTTTACAGGATGGTGCTCAACTGAAAGAGACTTGCTATCTAGGTGATCACACTATGTTGGATATTCTGATTTATTTCATTTAACCTTTTTTGACAACCCTCTAAAAAATGATATCCATTTTAAAGATCTGAAAGTAATCTTATTTCTAAACTTGGCTCAGGATTTAAACCTAAATCTGCAGGTCTAATTACTTTCTGTTTTCACAAGGTATAAAAGCACTTTCTTGTATAATTCAAACCATGTTCAAGACAGGGAAAGAAAAGTGTCAAACAGAATTAAATGCTGGTTTCAGTGGAACAATGGGGGCAATACTTTTGAATGACTGTTGTTGACTGCCTTCGAGTCAAGCATGACTCATAGCAACTCTATAAACAAAAAGCCTGAAGCCCTTCTACAACTATCAATATTTATCAAAGTTCATAGAGTTTTTGGAGGCATGTTATTTAGGAAGTGGATGCCACTCCTGCTTCTAAACCCGTCATAGAATGTTATTGGATGAGTTGCCTGTGATGCATAGTGACCCTATATACATCAGCTCTGAATCCTTCCCTGTCCTGAGCTAGTCTAATTCTGACAAACCAACCCCCACCGCCCCAGTTCCTGTATCAGTCCATGCGCCCAAAGTAAGTGAGGCAGAGCTTCAAAATCTTAGCCTCCAAGGATAAACTTGGTTTCAGCCTGTCCAAGACAGATTTGTTTTCTTAGCAGTCCAGGATATGTTCAAAACTCTTCTCCAGCACCACAACTTGAAGGCATCTATTCTTCTGTCATCCTTAGTCATTGCCCAACTCTCTGAAGCATAACAAATAATTGAGCAGACCACGGCCTGGATTAAGAACACCTTTGTATCTAGACTGACATTGTTGCTCTTCAGCGCTATGGAGAGGTCATGACAACAGATTTTCCCAGGGCAATTCATCTTCTGATTTCCTGACTGCTGGTGTTAAAGAGTGTTGATTATGGAGCCAAGCAGGCTGTAACTGCTAACAAACTCAATCTCTTCTCCATCTATCATGGTGCTACCAATTGGCCCAGTAGTGAGAATCATGTTCTTGATGTTAAGCTTCAGTCCATATTGAAGACTATAGTCCTTGACCTTTTGCTGCAAGTGCTTCAGGTCTTTTTCAGTTTCAACAAACAAGGTTGTGTTATCTGCGTATCGTAGTCTGTTAATGAGTCTTCGTCTAATCTTGATGTCATCCTCCTCCTCATAAAGCCCTGCTTTCTGAATGATCTGTTCTGCATAGATTGAAAAAGTATGGGGATAGGACGCATCGCTGACACACTCCCTTCCTTATTTCGGACCAGGCAGTGTATCCTTAATCTGTTCTCAGGACTGCTTCTGAATGATTAGACAATAAAAATTCAAATTTACAACTTTCTGGAAGATTCTACTCACAGAAGCACTACTGTAGTTTGTTTAAACACTAATGGTCCATAAAGGACTAGTTTGTGGTTACAGAAATTTCTTACAGCCACAAAAACCAACATTTATCCTACACAGAGTGACACATCACACTGCATTAGTGAATTTTTCCAATATGAAATGTGTATAGCACAGAGTCTACCTTAAGATGGAAAGGTGTGGGGTGGGAGGAGTGGGGTGAAGATGGGTAGTGGGGAAAATCACAGGATCACACAATTTAGTGGGTGGAGGGAACAGGTAAAGAAAATGGGAAAGATCCGGTGGGGACCTGAAAAGGGTAATGGTGGGCACAGTCCAATGGTGATTACTTTTATAAAACAAAATGTATGGGAACGATTTTATGAAGCATAATGTCAATGTAGGAAAAGTGTGAAAGACACATAAAGTCCCCATTACGTATATGAATGAAACACAATGTATATGAGTAATAATATGTGAGTCGGAACTAACTCATAGCTGACCCTCCAGCAGGTTTTCAGACAGTAAACTGCACGGGAAGAGACTGACCATCCTTCTCCCTTAATCATATGCACACCGATTTAAAAAGGGAAAAAAAGGTGTGAGAGACAGAAAGGTGGAGGCTCAGACAAAAAAGCGGAGGTTCAAAGAGTAAAGAGAAGCATGACTTCCAGAGAAGTAACTAAGCTGTAAGGGAAACTTCGGGGGTTTTGTTCGTTTGTATGTTTCCAGTTCCTGGAATGGTGACCGGAACCAAGAAAGGCTCCATAAATGCTTCTATTTACCACACGATACATATTCTCCAAGTACTAAACTGACTCGGAGAACAGATGTATGCTAAGTTAAAATAAAAATTCCCTCAAGCTTATTGCTGTTGAATGGGAGCAGACTTCCAGCTGACCTTCCAGGGGGTTTTCAAAGCCAGTAAATCTTACTGGAGGAGACCATCTTTCTCCGGAGAAGTAGGCGGATTCAAACTGCCACCCTTTGGGTTCGCAGTGCCATTTCTTACCCACTAGGTCACCAGAACTCTGTACTCAAAGCTGGGAGACAATTATTAATCGCAACGCTCTCCAGGCACCCTCTGGTGGAAGTTACAGAGGATGCCTGCAGTAACGACCCGAAGTCCAACTTCCCAGAAGCTGTAGGGGCCCGTCTCCTAAGGTCACCTGGCCAGGGGGAGATGGTGGCCCTGTCGATGGCCTCGGTGCCCTTGGCGATGCAGTAGTCCGACTCCAGGAGAGTATTGAAGAGAGTGGACTTGCCGGCGTTGGTGGCGCCCACCAGGAAGACGTCGCCGCGGTAGCGCCAGGAGCGCTGCAGCGCGGAGATCAACTCTTCGACCCCAAAGCCTGTCTTGGCGCTTATCAGGCGCACGTCCCTGAGTACCGTGCAAGGCTTGGCTGGCGGATTCGGGTTCTCCTTTCTGTCCCGAGGACCGTCTCCACCGGGATCTTGGGACTCTCTGCGTCCGGCCGGCGGGAGGAGCCCGGCGCGGACACAGTCGCTCCAGAGGCGCTCCCGCAGCCGCTGCCGGTAGCCAGGAGAGTCCTGGGGCAGCAGGTCTACCTTGTTCCCCAGCACGATCAGTTGTTTGGGGCCCACCAGCGCGGGCAGATCGGGCAGCAAGGCGTCGGGCAGGTCCAGCAAGTCCACCATGTAGAGCACCAGTGAGGGCCCCGGGCGCCGGAGCGCGGCGCTCACCAGCTCCAGGTACTGCGCCCGGCTCACCTGCAGGCGCAGGGCGCGCCGATGGTGCACGAGCAGCCAGCAGCGCTGGCACACGGTCCGCGCCAGCCCGCCGTCCGCCTGCGCCGTGGCGCTGAGGAACTTCTCGCTGGGCAGGTAGCCGGGAAGGCTGGGGTCCTGGCAGTGCAGCTCCGCCCCGCAGCCCGAGCAGTTCACGCCGCTGGCAGGCACTGCCGGGTTCGGGTGCCCCACCACTGGATGCACCCGGCGGCTGAGCCGCAGCTTCTGCTGCCGACGTTCCTCCCGCCGCTGTAGCCTCTGTCGCTCCTCTTCCTCCTGTTGCTGTTGTAGCTGCTCCAGCAGCTTTCCTGGGGTCAGCGAAGGTTCCGGCTCGCTTACGTATTCGGGAAACAGAAACTGCTCCTCCATGTCAGCTCCATAGTTCTCCGTGGCCTTCGGGCCATGAGAAAATCCGTGCCCCAGGCCCGAAGGGTGCTGGAAGGAGAAGGCGGCCGCGTATTTCTTCTCGAACAGCGGCTCCCGGAGACCATGGCGCGGTACTCCAGGAGCAGAGGGCCGAAACAAGCGTAGCAAGCCCTGTGCTAGGCGTGCAGGCAGCATGACCGCCCCGGGCACGGCGAGGGGCGGGGCCACGCAGTAATCCCGAGTCGAGAGGTTGGGAACCGCCCAAATCCCGTGAGTTCTCGCGATTGGAAAGCTTGGCGGTCTGGGAACTCGTTTAAAGCGACAGTAAACTCACGTGGGAGGTGTATAAAGTTAAAAAAAAAAAGACCCAAAACAAAACCAGAAGCAAACTATTCAGCCTAAAGCATAGGGAATTAGTTGAATTTTTCATTTTCAAGTTCTCTCAACGAGACATAGCTGGCTCATTCTACTTTTAAGAAACCAAGTTTGAACCAAAGCCATTGCCTTCGAGTCGATTTTTTTATTTTTATTTTTTTTAGTATAACCAGATTCAACTTTATTTTCCACACAGGCTGAATGGATCACTGGCGACTGGGGCTCTGAGGCTCCACTTTTTCCTCAGGAAGTTGGGCTGGAATGGAGTGAGCTGTGCTTGGTTGGGGCTGTGGTGGTTTGGGATCTGCTTGGCTCCCCAGCTGGGCTTCAGGGCGATCTCCCCAAAGCAGATGTTTAGGATCATTGAGGAACCGCTGGCTGCGCTGGCACGTTAAGCAGGTCTGTACCGTCCAGCGCTGTCCCTTACATCGTCTCTGGCGCTGGGTGCAGGTCAGGCCCGGGATGAGGAGGGAAGAGCAGCCACGACAGAGGGTCCTCTTCACCGAAGGATCCCGCCGCAGGACGAGCCGCTTCGCAATGGTCCTCTCCGTGTGGCAGTAAAACCTCGCCAGCGCCTGGTTCTCGGGGTCCTGTGCGAGGACGCAGTGGGCGGCCTGATACAAGAAATTAAGCCTTTGAAAAGCCTCACGATCCTTCACCTGGCCCGCCATCCGGGAAAGAGGCTTCGAGTCGATTCTGGCTCCTAAGTGTGGAAAATAAAACATTGCGAGTCAGACACACGGCTGTATTTTTCTTTATTCGTAAAATCCCTTTAAAGTAAAACTTTAAAAAAGGGGGTATTTTTACCTTCTCAGGAAATTTCGTGCAACAACATTAATGTAGGCCTCAAGCATGGAAGGTACTCTCCCACCACTCTACGATCACTCCCAGAGTTTAAACAAGTCGCACACGTGCGAAAATCTAACCTTTCCGGATGCGCGGCACAGTTTGCGCAAGCGCAGTTCTGACATCGGCCTTTGGCCTTAGACGCACAGTATTCTGGAAACACCGGAAACGGAAGCTGCCTCGGCTTTATTTTTCCGGGGTGGTTTCTGCTGCGTATCTATTTGGTCTTTGTAAGAGTGAGGCTCTCAGGAACCGTTCGTCAAGATGTACGACGCGGACGAAGGTGGGTGACCACTACATTTCCCTCTACAATAACCCACTTAGGGAGAGAAGTTTGGGAAGCTGGCCGACTCCCACCCGCCGCACAGGTGTCCTCAATCGTGGTCTTCCTCACTCGTTAGGCAGAACGAAGCCAGGCTTGCTAGCAGTGGAGGCTGAAAGTAACATGACACTGATGATCACAGTCAAGTGGCTGTTGTTCTCTCTCCCTGCCTATTTTCCATACCGTTATTGCTTGTGTTTCCCTCCATATTGCAAAAAAAGTAAAGATAATTATGGTATTGACTTGATCTGGGGCAAAGGGCACCTTTCTTCCCCCCTCCCCAAAGATCTTGATCGATTTACTGATTTAATTTATGAGAGTCGCCTATCCTTGTAGTCTGTGCAACTACAGTGTTAACGAAGTATGTAATGGGGGAAAGGGCCAATAGTATACTTCAGACTGCCTTACAGCTGAGGGAATTGTTTTAAATGACTTTTAAACTTAACTCTTATCACAAGATGACCTAGTTTTTATATGGTACATGTACTACTAAAATAAATATATATTTATTTCATAAATAAATTTCTTGAAAGCATTTTGAGTCCTGTTTAGTATATTTTCTTGTTGTGTTTTTTAAGGTTTTTTTTTTAAATATTGCTCACAACTACGATTTCTAGCTTTGTTCTCGTTCCTATTCTTACCATTTTTTTAGCGACTTTATGGAGAAAAACGAAAGTTTAAAAGTTCTGTAATGAATCTTATCCGTAAATTGTGTCTGCGTTTTCCTTATGCTTTTAATTTTTTACAAACAATCCTGAAAGAAACTTTTAAACTTAAAAAATTAAATGTAAACGTTCAAAATTTATTTAAAAAACTTGAGTGGACTTTTAAAAATATTTTTTACTAACTATAGTCTCTTGACTCACATCAAAGTGTCCACATGCATGTGTTCTACTTGTTCATTTTGCATCCTATCCACAAACGGAGTCTCACTTTTTAGGTTCTCACTTGTTGTTAGGTGCCTTCGAATTGAGCACAACGCATAGGGGCTCTATGAATAGTAGACCTGAATCCCATCCTGTCTTGTATCATCTTTACCATTTCTTACACACTTGAGCCCATTGTTGTAGTCATTGTGTCAGTCCATTTCAATGGAGGTCTTCCTCTCTTTCACTGATCTTCAACCTTCAAAGCATGATAGCCTTTTCCAGTATATTACAGGCTAGGGAGCTGACACAACCTTGCTTGCTGAAACTGAGGAGGACCTGAAGTGCTTGCTGCAGAGGGTGAAGAACTGCAGCCTTCAATATGGACTGAGGCTCAATGTCAAGAGGACAAAGATTCTCACCACTGGACCAGTTGGCAGCATCAGGATGGATGGTGAAGAGATTGAGATTGTTCACAGCTTTAGTCCGCTTGGCTCCACAATCAGCAGCCAGGAAATTAAAAGACATATGGCGATGGGAGAGTCAGCTGTCAGGGACCTCTCTAAAGTACTGAAGAGCAACGGTGTCTCTCTGGAGACTAAGGTGTGTCTGATATAGGCCATGGTCTTTGCTATCACTTGTTATGCATCAGAGAGTTGGACATTGACTAAGGAGGATAGAAGGAAAATTGGTGCCTTTGAGCTTTGATGTTGGAGAAGAGTATTGAGTGTACCATGGACTGCTAAGAAAACAAACAGATTCATCCTGGAGAGGGTTAAACCGGGCTGCTCCTTGGAGACAAGGATTCTGAGGCTTTGTCTGACATACTTTGGTCATGTTGTAAGGATAGACCATTCCTTGGAGAAGGACATCATGCTTGGGAGGGAGGAGGGCAGGCGTAGGAAGGGAAGGCCCTCTAGGAGGTGGATTGATTTGGTGACTGGGGTAATTGGGATGGGTGTGTCGGAGACGGTGAGATTGACACAGGACGGAACAGAGTTTAGGGCTGTTGTACATAGGGTTGCTATGAATCGCAAGCGACTCGACGGCACATAACAACAACAACAACAGGGAGCTCTGGTGGCCTAGTGGCAAGAAGCTGTGCTGTAGTCTTGAAGGCGCAGTTCGAATCCACCAGGTTCTCCGCTGGAGAAGGAGGGTCAGTCTCCTTTTCTGCCAGTCTATCCAAGTCACCTGCATACAACAACAACAACAAAAAACCACCATAGCATGTATCCTTTTTCAAGGAATAGCTTCTCCTTGCAACATGTCCAAAGTATGAGAGATGAAGCTGTGTCATTCCTTACCGTTCTAGTATTCCTTAGGTACATTTTCAAATAAGATTCTGTGGTGCAATTTTCTGTCCATGAGTCTGAAGTCAACAGCAATGAGTTTTGTGTCTCCGTCTGTTTTTCAGACAAAAACTAACATTCCCCTATTTTTTTATAGTTTTATTTTTTTTAATAAGTTTCTGGAGTTTTGTTGTTGTTAGTACATGTTGTTGTTATTATTAATGTGCTGTCGAGTCAGCCCACAGCGATCCTCTGTACGGTAGTTCTGAACCCTTCCCTGTCCTGAGCCAGTGTCACTAATTCCCACACACCAACCTCCATTGCCCCCGTTACTCTATCAATCCATCTCATTCAGGGTCTTCCTCTCCTGTGCTGTACCTCCACCCTTCTATGCATGATGTCCTCGATGGACCAGTCTCTCCTGCCATGTGCCCAAAGTGTGTGATACAGCTTCAAAATCCTAGCCTCCAAGGAGAAACCTGGTTTTACCCTCTCCAAGACAGACCTATTTGTTTTCTTGGTAGTTCATGGTTGTTGTTGTTATGTGCCGTCGAGTAGCTTATGACTCATAGCAACCCTAGTACAACAGCCCTAAACCCTGCTCTATCCTGTGCCAATCACACCGCCTCCAACACACCCATCCGGATTACCGCAGTCACGGAATCAATCCACCTCATAGAGGGTCTTCCCCTCCTGTGCTATCCCTCCACCCTCCCAAGCATGATGTCCCTTTCTAAGGACCAGTCCCTCCTTATAACATGTACAAAGTATGTCAGATGAAGCCCCAGAATCCTTATCTCAGGAGCAGCCCGATTTAACCCTCTCTAGGATGAATCTGTTTGTTTGCTTAGCAGTCCATGGTATATTCGATACTCTTATCAAGTGCCACAACTCAAAAGCAGCATTCTCTTTCTAGTCATTGACCAACTCTCTGATGCATAACAAGTGATTGCAAAGACCATGGCATGTATCAGATGTACCTTAGTCTCCAGAGTGACACCATTGCTCTTCAGTACTTTGGAGAGGTCCCTGACAGCACACTTCCCCATTGCAATATGTCTTTTAATTTCCTGGCTGTCGGTCCCAAGAGTGTTGACCGTGGAGCCAAGCAGACTAAAGTTGTTAACAATCTCAACCTCTTCACTATCCATCCTGATGCTGCCAATTGGTTCAGTGGTGAGAATCTTTGTCTTCTTGATATTGAGCTTCAATCCATATTGAAGGCTGCAGTCCTTGACCCTCTGCAGCAAGCACTTCAAGTCTTCTTCAGTTTTAGCAAGCACAAGGTTGTGTCATCTGCATAACGCTGATTGTTGATAGATCTTCCACCAATCCTGACGCCACACTTTTCCTCATAGAGCCCAGCCTCTCAGATAATCTGTGCTGTATACAGGTTTAAAAGGTATGGAGATAGGACACATCCCGTATGTTCAAAATTCTCCAGCACCACAATTTGAAGGCATCCATTCTTGTTTTGTCATCCTTAGTCATTGTCCAGTTTTCTGAAGCATAACGAGTAATTGCTAAGACCATGACCTGGATTAGGCACACCTTAGTCCTTAGGTTGACATTGTTGCTTTTCAGAACTCTAGAGAGGTCCCTGGCAGCAGATTTTCCTAGTGCAATTCATCTTTCGATTTCCTGACTGCTGATGTCAAGTGTGTTGATTGTGGAGCCAAGCAAGCTGTAATTGTTAACAACCTCAATCTCTGCTCCATATATCATGGTGCTGCCAATTGACCCAGTGGTGAGAATCTTTGTCTTCTTGATGTTGAGCTTCAATCCATATTGAAGATTATAGTCCTTTACCTTCTGCAACAAGTGCTTTAGGTCTTCAGTTTCAGCAAGCAAGGTTGTGTCATCTTAAGTTGTTGATGAGTCTTGATGCCACATTCCTCTTCAGAAAGCCCTGCTTTCTGCATGATCTGTTTTGCACACAGGTAGAAAGCTTTTTATCAAACCCACTCTCACCCCTATCCCAGTTATCTACTTGATAGTACCATAACAATTTACCAAAACCAAGATTTACTACTGCTGAATTGATTCTACGTATAATGGCCGTGCTTTGAAATACTGATGCTATAAATCTTAGCAGGAACTGCTCATCTTTCTCCCAAGTTATGGCTGGTGGATTCAAACAATTAACTTTTTGTTTAACTCTGTATCATGCTATATATACTGTGTCGGTTTAGGCTCCAATTTATTTTAATGATCATTGTTTATTTTCACTGTAATAGTGCCTCAAAATGGATGACTTTAAAGAACAGAAAGTTACTTTCTCAAAAGTTATGGAGGCTAGAAGTGCAAATCAGGATATCGAGCATCTCAGTTTTTTCTGAGGTCTTTTAGAGAAGGCCTTTCCATGCCTCTCCCCTAGTTTCTAGTGGCTGCTGGCAGTCCATGGCATGCTTTTGACTGCTTGTGTAAGTTTTGCCTCTGTGTGAATCCCTATCTTTGCATTTGTTCTTTCTTTAGAAAATGCCATTAGAAGGGATATCAGTTAGGAGTTAGATTATTTTGATAGGGTTTAACTGGTAATATCTTCAGAGAAGGGAGCTCTGGTAGTCTCTTGCATAAGAAATTGACTGCCAACTGAAAGGCATACAGTTTAAATTCACTAGCTATTCTGCAGGAGGAAGAGAGAATCTTCTGTGTGATTTATTGCTGAAAACTTGCTGGAGGGTCAATTATGAGTAGGTTCCAACTCTGCAGCATACAGCATCACCTTCTGAGAAAGACCTTACTTCCCCATACAGTTTACATCCACAAGAACAGTGACTTCAGCATATCTTTTGGTGGACACAATTCAGTCCATAACACAGTCTTGGAAAGTAAAATTTGCCATCCCTATCCATGTTAGAAATGGGGCTGTAATAACCCTCCCTACCTTGGAGGACTACTCAACTCTTTGAATCTTTTTCTAACTCTTACCTGCACACTCGCCTCCCACAGGCTTCTGAGGAGCTTAATTATTGAAGAGAGGATTTTGAGTTTGTTCCTAGTTGTCCTATGGTAAGCTACAGATGAGAATTCATGAACTTTCTGGACACGCTGGGAAGTTTATCAATTTACATTGAACTTTTGCAATGTCATTAGGGGTAGAAAAGTATAGTAAAAGAATTGCTTTTTAAATTTAGATAGATAACTACCATTGTGAAAATTAAGTATGTTGTTCTCCATGACTTAACTAGTTGCATTTTATTTCAGATGAAAACAGATTTTTGTTTTTGCAGATATGCAATATGATGAGGATGATGATGAAATCACCCCAGATTTATGGCAAGAAGCTTGCTGGATCGTAATCAGGTAACTTTTTAGTCCAAACTGAATATATTTTCAAAGCTATTGTAACATGGAGTGGACTACCTGATAATTATGCTCCTAAAAATAAAGTGTACTACATGGGACCCTGGTTATCATTTGTGTGTTTTACTTAAAAACTTTTTAATTTTGATTTGGCTGGAAGTTTACAAAGCAAATTGGTTTTTCATTTAACCATTCATACACATTCACTTTTATAACAATTAAAGTATCGACAGTGTAATGACACTTTTTTTTTGTTTGGAGTTTATTTTTTTGGTAATGACACTAATTTATAAATTTTAACATCAATTTTTTAAATGTTTCAGACTTACAGAAAAATGATCTAAAAAAATTCACACGTATTCCACAGTTGGGTTACCTAAATACGTTTTATACTTTTTGTCGTCTTTTTTCTAGGTTCGTATTCTATTTTCCTGAAACATTAGTAAGTTGTGAGCATGCATGTTTATCCTCAAGTAATCCCCCAATACTGTAGAATGTTGTTCCTAAAAACAAGGATATTCTACTTGGTAATTCCAGTACAGTGATAGAAAAATCAAGACAGTGATACTAATAAAATACTGTCAGTTAATCCACAGACATTAACCTCCTTTTTCCAGTTATGCCACTAATTTAATTTGTAATGAGACAAAAAAGGTTTCGCTGCTGTTGGATCCAGAGTCATACTGAATTTACTTGTTATAACTATTTCAACTCCTTAAATCTGGAACAGTTTTTCAGGATTATTAATTACTTTTTTTTTTTTTTTAAATAACTGACTTTTTTGTAAGACACCCATTGTGTTGCAGAAGAATACAGAATTGTATCCTGTGGACTGCTAAGGCAAACAGATCTATCTTGGAGAAAGTGAAACCAAAATGGTGAAACTCTGTCTCATACTTTGGACATTTTATGAGGAGTGGCTAGTCTTTGGAGAAGAAGTGCTTGGAAAGATCAGTTTAGGACAGAAAGACTTGGGCTGATAGCAAGCCTCAGCTTGTTTTCACCAAAGTGCCCATTTTAAATAAAGCATATTTCCAATAAAAAAAAAAATTAGGATGGTAACTGTAACAGTGGGCTCAAGTGCGTTGGAGATGGTGAGGATGGAACAGGATAGGGCAAGACTTAGATCTGTTAATAGGGTATGTATCAGTGGCAGATAACTCCATGACATGTAACAGTAGTAGCAAAATCCATTACTTTGTAAAGTTCCCCAGACGTTATAGAACTGTCAGTGATTCATCAAAATATTAAGGTTATCATTTTTGGTGGAAGTTACTATATTTTTTTACCACATTACATCAGGAGCAAAATGGTGATGGTGACTGCTTATTATTGGTAATAAGAGTTTGATCCCTTGATTTTTTAAATTTTATTCTTATTTAGAATAAATACATTAATTTGCATGGCAGAAACATATACCAATTCAAGTTTTTACATTTAAAATTTAGTGACATTGATTATATTCTTTATGTTGTGCAACCATACTCACTATCCTTTTCCAAGTTTTTCTTCTTTCAATAACGTAAATAAACCTTTGGAGTTGCTGTTGTCATTTTGGTCCCATTTAGACAGATCTTAAAAGACTGTTATTCTTAAGGTAGATATCCTTTACTGATTAACCTAAGATTTCTCATTATTTTAGATGAATAAAGTTTTTTAATGTATTTGAAATATAAATATCTCAGTGAATTTTAAGTGAAACTCACTAAGAAGTTTTATATTCTGGTTAAGAAAAATAACTGGTAAGTAATAAAGTAACATCCTGTTAAGTTATGATGTAAAAATGCTCAAAATCTGCTTTGTAATTACTAGTTAAAAGTTGTTTTGATTGCAGTAACATCTCAAGATACACATCTTTTAGCTTAACATCTGAGATGATTTTATATCTTCTTTTTTTAATGTTAAGTGCTCCTTATCAAGCAGTATGAGTGTGATACTATATATTAGAAGACTGTCAGCAAGGGGAAGCCCAACCTGCACGTTCAGAGTAAATTTTCAGGACCCATATGAAACTTTTAATATAAAAAAAATCCCTCTTTTTTTTTAAAGGCAAAGCACGTGAAGAGATAGTTAACAAAACAGAATTTTTACTGCCAAAAATCATTAGAAACTCTGATGCTCAAAATTATTAGCTGTAGGCCTTCAGTCATGGGAACTGTTGGCCCCCTGTTTTTCACGCTCTCTGCTCTGTATCATTCCTGGCTGTTTGTCTCTTTATTATAAATTTATTCTATTCTTTGGGACCCTCAGTCTGCAACATTCTAGCGCCTGAACTTGGGACAAGGTGGTGGTTTTTCTTTGGATAAGGTGGTGGTTTCTCTTTCTTTCTCTTTTTCGAGCAGACACCAGGTACTGAAAGGGAATTTGCTCAGGTATTAAAACCGATAATGCTCCTGCTTATAATTCTAAGAAAACACAAGAGTTTCTTAAAAAATGGAACATTAATCACATTACTGGTATTCCGTATAACCCCCAAGGACAAGCTATAATAGAAAGGGCTAATTTAACATTACAAACTAAGTTGAAAAAACAGAAGGGGGGAGATACAATGGGACGAATATCATCTCCCCGAACTCTCTTACAAAAAGCCTTATTTACTTTAAATTTTTTAAATGCTAATGAAAAAAGCACAATTATGAAGAGATTGAGAGTGTTCAGAGCTTCAGTTTGCTTGGCTCCACAGTCAACACTCTTGGTACCAGCAGTCAGGAAATCAAAAAGCGTATCGCGATGGGAAAGTCTGCTGTTAGGGACCT
>NW_006399857.1:907361-993867 GCF_000299155.1 Elephantulus edwardii
AAAGCAAAATACTACAACGAAATGTGCGAGGAGCTAGAGTCGGAAAATCAAAAGGGCCGAACTCGCTCAGCATTTCTTAAGCTCAAGGAGCTGAAGAACAAGTTCAAACCTAGAGTTGCTGTAATCAGGGATGCTTTGGGCAGAATATTAAATGATCCTCAAGGAATGCTGCTTTATTGGAAATGTTTTTGTGAACTTATTTTCTCATATTTGCTTTCTTATATTTGTTTGATTATATACAAGCAAGAATGAATCCTGAAGAAGAAAAGTTATACTCATCTTGATGATCACAAAATTATGATTTAAACAAAAGGGGGGGGAGGATGAGGGAAGCCGAATATCAGATTTAATAATAGTAGACCAAATGCTGTATTGGGAAATGAGGGAGGCTTAATACAAGCTGAAGGTCACTTTGTGACACTATGGTGTTCCCTGGGAGTCAACATTGTTCTTATTAACATAAATAGGAACTTGGCCTTATCTGTAAAAGATTTCACCATTATCCTTTGTTTTGTACTTCCTTGCTTTTCTGTATAAATACTCAGAGAAGCATGGCTCGGTGCCTTCAGTCATGGGAACTGTCGGCCCCCTGTTTTTCACGCTCTCTGTATATAAAAAAAAAAGTATTAGCTGTATCTGTATCATCTAAGTGCTTGATATTACTCAGGAACTCTTTACTCAGAATACTTAATACTCTTTGCTATTGAACCCTTCTGACTTAAGTGATCCTCCATTGATTTTTGAGGGGCTTAATTTGTAAAAGGAGGAGACTGAATCTAGTGGATTTGAACTTTTAAAGGCATGCAGCCTTTAGGTTAACAACACAGCTTTCTGTGATTTACACCAGAGATCCCCTCCTTTAGTTAGCCATTGTTGTTATATATTGTCAAATAGACCTGACTCACCCTGTAGTGGGTCTTCAGATGCTGTAAATTGCAAGGGAAGAGATTGCCTATCTTTTTCCCATAGGGTAGCTGGTGGATTCAAATCTTAAGCCTTTGAGTTGGCAACGAACACCCAGAGCTCGCATTGTTGTCTTGTTGTTATGTGCCGTTAACTACAACTCATAGCAACCCTATGAATAAGGACTCTGAACTTTGCCCTATTCCAAGCCAACCTCACCATCTCAGGCAAGCCAATCTCACCTGACCCTATTGTCACAGTCACTGTGGTCAGTGTATTCCATTAGGGTCATACAAATAAAAACCACTTTGAGTTATCATCACTCCTTAATTAGAATGGCAGTAACTTTAAAAAGAAAAATAATGGCTGCTGTTAAAATTTTAAAGAAATTAGAACCCTAATCCATTGCTGATAGAAGTATGGAATGGTAAGACCACTGTGGAAAAATTTCTTGGTGGGTCTTTAGAAAATTGAATTAGAACTGCCATATGACTAGCAATTCTTCTTAGGCATATACCCTGTAGTAAAGGCAAGAATGCAGACTGAATCTATTCCACTAATGTTTCATTGTACCACTTTTCACAACAACCAGAAGGCTAGTCCTTATGAAGCAAGTCAAAGATGTCCCAGATGTCCAGCTTTCCCGAACTGCTATACCACTCTTACCATCTCTAACTTCAACCACTCCTCCTCCCCTTGGTAATCTTGCTCTTATTTTGTTGTTGTTGTTAGGTGTGTCGAGTCAAGTATGTCTCATAGTGACCCTATGAACAAAAGATCTGACTTCTATTATATCTTGTGCCATCTTTACACTTCCTGACACACAGGAGCGCATTGCAGCAGTCACCGTGTCAGTCTACTTCCTCTTCTTTGGCGACCCTCCACCCTTCCCAGCATCATGTCCTTCTCAAAGGAATAGGCCCTCCTAAAAACATGCCCAAAGTATGTGAGGTGTAGCCTCATCAGTGTTGTCTCCGTAGAGCACTCTGGTTGCATCCTTATCAAGACATATCTGTTTGTTCTCTTAGCTGTCCATTTGATATTCAGTGTTCTTCTCCAACACCACAGCTCAAAGACATAATTTCTTTTCCTGTCATACTTATTCATTCACTGTCCAGCTCTCAGATGCATAGCAAGCAGTTGGAGACACCTCTTATTTTAGGATTGTTTAATTTGTGCAATATCTCAGAACTCACACGCTATCATGTGAATGGCTTATGTTATTGTTGAGGCTGGCATGTTCTGAATACACACATGCAGAGTCAGTCTGTGAGCCTGGCCTGGTTCATGTGGTTGCAGCGCCTGATGTACTCAAAATTGGCAGGTCAGGCAGCAAGGTGCAGCTGCCTTGGGCAGTGGAAACTGGTGAATTCCAAACTCTTCTGGTCAGACAGCAGTCTGCAGTTTTATACCCCAAAACCTGCAGGTCATAAGATGATGTGGCTGATGAAGGATCCAGAGCAAGAGATACTTTGATTTCTTGACTGCAGTTCTCCTGGGCATTGATTGTGGATCTAGGAAATAGGAAATCCTTGACTAGTTGAATCTGTTCTTCATTTATCACGATGTTTATTAGTTCAGCTATGAAGATTTTTGTTTTCAGTATTTGAGATTTGGTCTTTGACCTTCATCAGTAAGTGCTTCAAGAGCTCTTCCACCCAACAAGATTGTCATGTGCACATTGCAGGCTGCTGCTGAGTCTTTTTGTGCTCCTGGTGCATGTAGTTTTTTCTGTTTGAGTTAATTTGCTCAGCATACAGATTGAATATGGTAGAAAGATAGAACTCTGCACCTATCTTATTTTAAACCATGTAGTATCCCTTTTCTGTTTGAAGGGACTGCCTTTTTATCTTTGTAAAGGTTCTGTATGAGCACTAACAATTAAGTGTCAAATTCCCATTCTTCCCAGTATTATCGCAAAGTTTTTACATTCTACATAATTGAGTACCTTTGTGTAGTTAAGAAAACTGATAAATCTAATTCTACTATTCTGTGCATTTTAGCAGTGATCCATCTGAGACCAGTTATAATATGGCTCCTTCCACGTCCTCTTCCTCCACTGCTCATAGGGTTTTCAGATGCCTGCTATTGAAGAAGGATATGGCCAGTCTTTCGTCCTAGTCTATCTTAATCTGGGAGCTCTCCTAAAACCTGTTTACTGTGGCACAGCTTTCAGTATCAGAGTAAACCACAACTTATCTCAGTACAGCAAACTGTTGTTCCAATTAGAACAGTGTTCTCCACAAATAAAATAAACTGACAATTTAATTTGTAACTCTTTTTTTTTTTTTTAAATTTGTAACTCTTAATAGCAAATTAGTCTTCACTCCTGAAGAATGTCTGCTAAAGAGTTTGGGGATCTCTCCAAATTATTGAGGAGTAATGATGTCAGTTTGAAGACTAAGGTGCTTTAGATTCAGGCATGGTCTTTCCGATCACTTGTTAGGCATCTGAGAGTTGGACAGTGATTAAAGATGACAGAAGAATAATTGATGCGTTTGAGCTGTGGGGTTGGAGAAGAGGGCTGACTGTCCCAGGACTACTAAAAGAACAAACAAATATGTCTTGGAGAGTGTACAGCCAGAGTACTCTTTGGAGGCAAAGATGCCTTTGCCTCACATACTTTGGGCAGGTTGTTAGGAGGGGCTGTTCCTTGGAGAAGGACATGGTGCTAGGAGAGGTGGAGGATTGGCAAAGGACAGGAATATCCTTGACCAGGTGGAATTACGTGGTGACTGTTGTGATGGGCCCTAGTGTGTCAGGAGGTGTGAGGATGGCTCTTTGGTCCACAGTGTGTTGGGAGGGTTCAGATCTGTTGTTGGTGGGGTTGCTATGGGGTTGTACTCGACAGAACCTAACATGTCCTCTTCCAAGTCATACTTGAATTAGAATTTTAAGTTTTCAACTTTTCTTTTTGGACACTTGTTTCAAGAAATTATTGGGTTAGATAAAATTTGTCTTTAAAAATCATGTACACCCATGTTTATTGCAGCTTTGGTATATTCACACAATGGAATACTATGCTGCATTGAAAAACAAGGAACTTGTGAATTACTAAAAATGGGTGACTCTGAAGGACATTATGCTGATTGAAATATCTGTCACAAAAAGACAAATACTGCATAATGCCACTGTTATAAAAACAGGACTGACCTAGGGACTGGGGGGAAACTAAGAAAAAGAGGGAATAACTAATCTACATGGCATTGAAACAGATGAGGGAGAGAACTGTATAAAAGGAATATATGATTAGGTATTATTGGCACGACAAGAGAGTCCAGAATAAGAGCTGCATAGTAAAGTGGTCTGGGGGATGATGACGGACTGTATAACAGTGAAAGAACTTTTTTCCTCAAAGTAGAAAGCTATCTGGGGGGGAGGGAGCGCCGGGAGGAAAATGCAATAATGAGCAATTGGAAACCCAAGATCTCTATAAAGTTTCATCAAAATCTCAAAAAAATTAAAAAATCAGTAGTTCTTACAGTTTTCATATGATGCTTTTATTATTTTACTTCTATAAGGTTGTTACCAAATGCTTAATAAGTTTCACAAAGAAAATGATCCTGATCTCACCATTTGTTTGAGTACTTCATGGCACCTTGTAAACTAATTGGCATACAGTTGGTATTTAATGAGTACTTACTGAATTCAATTTAGTTGAAAACAGAGATTAATACATCACTGAGTTGTTACTGATTATGATGAACTAAAATATTTTTTTTGCAGTTCTTATTTTGATGAGAAAGGGTTGGTCAGACAACAGCTGGATTCTTTTGATGAATTTATTCAAATGTCTGTTCAAAGAATTGTGGAAGATGCTCCACCTATAGACCTACAGGCTGAAGCTCAGCATGCCAGTGGAGAAGTTGAAGAACCGGTAAGATATTTATTCTAATAAAAGCAGGTAAAAGAGGTAAAAGAAGAGTATTGGTTTTAAATAGCAGTTTTTCTCCTCTCAACAGCACGAAAGATTTAAAACAAACACACAAACAAAAAACCAGTAGGTATTTAAACATGTACTTATAGAACTGTCTGTCATTCTCTGATTATTCATACTATTGAGAGATTGATTTTTTTTCCTCAGGTAATCTGAAGCTTATTGTTATTTTAATAATAGACTAGTTGCTTGTTGATTTTCAATTCATGGGTGGCCACATGTATCAAAGTAGAACTGCGCTCAGGAGTTTTCAGTGGTTTTTGCTCTTAGGAAGTTAGACTGCCAGGCAGGCCTTCTAGGGTGCTTCTGGGTGTATTCACACTGCCAACCTTCCCAGTAGTCACTGAGTGTTTAACCATTTACACTATATAATAGGCATTTAATAGCTAGTAAGGGGAACTTGGAAAGATATGCTGACTAAAAAAAGGCGTGTGGAGGAGGACATCATGCTAGGAAGACTGGAGGGACAGTGTAGGAGAGGAAGACCTCTTACAGTAACTAGGTTAATGGGGGTAGGGGTGTTGGAGTCAGTGAGACTGGCTCCAGATAGGGCAGGCTTCAGAGCTGTACATAGGGTCACTGTGAGTCCCAGGCGACTCGACAAACATAATAATAACAACAATAGAAGGCAGCCAGAAATGCATACTGCTTCAGATATTATATATTATAATCTAAAACTGTAATACTGTACAATGTGAAAATGTAATCTCTTGCTGCTTACAGAAAGTAAAAAATCAAGAGGAAAAGTCCTTAAGCCCTTTGTGTTGTTGTGGAAAAGAGTTACCTGAGGGGGTATATTTTTAGCACATCTGTTAAAATGATGATATTAATTTAAAACAGAATCATTAAAACTTCATAGGGAAAATGATAGTCTTACCATTTCCCCTCCTGTTTAATTTCAGCCAAGATACTTGCTGAAGTTTGAACAAATTTATCTTTCCAAGCCGACCCATTGGGAAAGAGATGGTGCTCCCTCGCCAATGATGCCAAATGAAGCCAGACTTAGAAATCTCACGTGAGACACAAGTTTTTTTTATTGTTGGTAACTAATAAGTAGTAGTACTTAAAATTGTAACCTTTTTTAAATTAGTTGAGAGTTTATGTCCTAACATGTCCACTATTACTGCTTACCTGTGCCCTATTTTGATTTTTCACAGGTATTCTGCTCCACTTTATGTCGACATAACAAAGACAGTCATTAAAGAAGGTGAAGAACAACTTCACACTCAACATCAGAAAACCTTTATAGGAAAAATTCCAATTATGTTACGTTCAACTTACTGCCTGTTGAATGGCTTAACAGATCGTGATCTTTGTGAGTTAAATGAGTGCCCTTTGGATCCTGGTGGCTATTTCATTATTAATGGATCTGAAAAGGTATAGTAGCATTATCTTCTTAAAAAATTATAAAATAGAATTAAAATTTGTATATATTCAAATTGAAAGGAAAAGGTAAACAGATACCAAATAACCTGGAAGTGGCAGTTAGATTAGGGATTGGCTGGTGAATTTATTTAAAAACAAAGCAGCAACTTTATTTAGTTATATAATAGACACCAAGAATTTCATCAGTTAGAACTTATTTCTCTGAAGTATTTATACAAAATGATTGGTGAGGGTTAAGAATGAATATTTAAGTGATGTTTGGGTGAATTAGAAGATAGCTGAAAGTATAGATTCTGTATGTTCAGATTATTTTAAGAGGTAGATTAATTATGTTGTTCTTTGTACTTGAAAGGCCCAAGATTTTATGACTGTAGATTTTTTGTCTACAAAGGTTCTGATTGCTCAAGAAAAAATGGCAACAAACACGGTTTATGTGTTTGCCAAAAAGGATTCTAAGTATGCCTACACTGGAGAGTGTAGATCCTGTCTGGAGAATTCTTCCCGGCCCACCAGTACTATATGGGTTAGCATGCTGGCGAGAGGAGGACAGGTATGGACTGGGATATGATACGGTTTGGGTTTATTCCTTTGTGTCTGCTTTCTCTACTTATCAGACTATTAGACACAAAACTTTTCTCTGTAACATTATATTGTCACTGTTAATTAGATATCACATTATTTGCCTAATACTGTGTAACAAATTAGGGAACATTGCACTGGTGGCTTAGTAAGTTCCAACCCAAAGGCACACAATTTGAATCACCCAACTGCTTCATGGGAGAAAGGTTTCATCTTGTGTAATTTATTGTCTCTGAAATTCTGGAGGATCTGCTCTGGCTTGTTTCCAACTCGATGGTATAGAACAACAACCTATAATAAATTGGAGTTCCAGGGTGATAAAAGTAGTTAATGCAGTTGGGTGCTTACCGAAAGTTTGACAGTTTGAATCCATCAAAACATGTCTTAGAAGAAAGGCCTGGTAATCTGAAAATCAGCTATTGAAAACCTTTGGGAGCCATTGAAAAACAGCCATTGAAAATCTTTTGGGAGCAATTTCTACATTGAAGATGTAGAAATAAGATAATGATGCTTATTTGTTTATGAAAAGTTGCTAAATGAATCTAAGAGTGGGATAAGTTCCTAAGATCTGAAATGGGAGGGGGAAAAAGACAGGTTGTTATTAGAGGGATCATTATAATGTAGGACTATTAGACCAAGGAAGATAAGAGTTTCTTTGATATTGGAGAACTAGAATATCATAAAGACTGAGCAACTAGATGTCATTGGGTGTATCTTTTTTTTGATAAGTGATAGTTTAGAAATTGGGAGGAAAAAAGCTTCTCAAAAAACTTTCTAATTCTAAAACAAATAAGCCCATACAGAACAGCTGTGAGTTAATATTTACTTTTTGTTCTTTTCAGTTTTTTATCCATATTTTTCCTCTGCTTTTCATTCTTCATGTTCTTCCATAAATTTAGTTTTTGTTAGGGAAGGGTGGTGGGAGATGGTGAGGGAATAATGTTGATGTTCTTTGTCGTTTACACATAAAGCAGTTGAGTACTTTGGAGAGAATCTTGGCAGACAGACAGTAGAGAATGGACATTGTTTCAGGTTTAAGTGATCTGTCTATGCATAAAAATAGTAAACCTGTTTAGTGGTTTTGAAAAGCGGGCATAGAGGGTCCTTTAGAGTATGAGAAACATCTTCTCTTAAAATACAGTGTAGTTGTTTCGGTGTACGATCGAGTCAGAACCTCCAGCAGATTTTCAGAGGCAATTAATTCTATCACAGAGCAACTGATGGATTTGAACCACATACCTTTGCTTTTGCAGCATAATCCCTTACTACTAAACCACCACAAAATAAGCATATGTATAAATTTTTTTTTAAAAGGTAGCTTGACTAGGTTGTCGTTGTTGTTGTTGTGTGCCATAGAGTCGGAACTGACCCATAGCTGACTCTCCAGTGGGGTTTCAAAGACACCAAATCAAATGGGAGGAGATTGAGATTGCCCATCCTTCTTCCATGGAGCAGCTAGTGGCCTAGAACCATGTGCTTTTGGCATTGCCGGGCAGTTTCTTGCCACTAGGCCACCAGAGCTCCCCTATAAATTATTCTTACAATGTTTGTACAGAACTTTGAGCCCTATGTATTTATGTACTAATGGTATTTTTGGTTTTTTAGGGTGCAAAAAAGAGTGCGATTGGTCAGCGCATTGTGGCAACTCTACCATATATCAAGCAGGAAGTTCCTATCATTATTGTGTTCAGAGCATTAGGTTTTGTGTCTGACAGAGACATTTTGGAACATATTATTTATGATTTTGAAGATCCAGAGATGATGGAAATGGTAATGTGAAAGCAAAATATATTCCTAGTGTTATAATAGGTTTAAAATTTAGCTGAGTATTTTTAACCTTGAAACATAGTTGAAAGGTGCTTGATTAACTGTCACAAATCTTAGACCATTTACTGGGTAAATGAGCCTCTAATCCAGGCTCTATCCTGACAAGTGTGTGATAGACCTGCAAACTGTGGACAGCCAGAGTTCACTGACAGCATTAAGGAATGGTAGTGAGGAAAATCACAGAAACCACTAGCCTGGTGCAATTTTATTAAAAAGGAGTCACCAGGTTAGGATGAGAGTCTGTTCCACAGATTTCTATTGTTAAGTTTAAGTACATTTTTACGTAAGTTACTGCCCTTTTTAAAAAAGTTCTTTTTTTACCAGTATTTTTGTCTTCTGTCATGTTGTTATAGGCCACTGAGTCCACTATGATTTATAGCGACTACGCACAATAGCTGTCCTGTCCTGAGCCAGTCTTTTACTGTCTCTGACATACCCATTACCCCAGTTACTGTGCCAGTCCTTCTCATCCAAGGTCTTCCTCTTTTATGCTGTCCCTCCACCTTTCCAAGCATGATGTCCTTCTCCAAAGATTGGCCACATACCTAAAACATGTCAGACAGAGCTTCACAGTCCTTGCCTCCAAGGAGCAACTTGGTTTCACCTTCTCAGAACAGACCTGTATGTTCTCTTGGCATTCTGTGGTATATTCAGTACTTTACTCAAAGGCATCAGTTCTTTTTCTGTCATCGTTCATCATTGTCCAGGTCTGACATATAGCAAGTAATTGTGAAGACCATGGCCTGAATCAGGCGCACCTTAGTCTCTAGACTGACTGTATTGTACTATAGTTTTACCTTTTCTACCTGGCACCATCTTTTTTAGTCCTAGTCAGCTTGGGTGGTAGTGGTAGCTGTCTGCCATCCACCACTTCTGGTTTCAGGTTCTAGGAGTCCAGAGTTTATGTGAGCCATTTGTCCTTTGGGCAGTTGCTCCCTTTAGTCATTGGTTTTCTCTCCCCTTTGCTTTAGGTGGTAAAAAGACCAATAGTTGCTTCTTAGATGATTGCTCAGAATTTTTTTTTTGTTTTTTACTTTTATTAAATTAATTATTACTCATTTCAGTGAACATCTACAGAGATTTTGGAATTCCATTCATTCATTGTTGCACCCTCCTCTCCTTGAAAAGCAAAAGAAAAACTCCCTCATTGGTACACAGTCCCCCCCGTACTTCCCCCAACCCCACCCCCAAACCCAAATATAATCCACTCTGCAACCCTCATTCTGTACTCTTAACAATAAACATAATGCCCTATAATATAATACTTTTAAACTATTCTCTCCCCCATAGACTTCAATGCTTTAAACATATTTCATCCAGTTTTTCTCAGTCTTACCCCCACCCCGTATCAGCCTCATTCTACAACAGTGGCATCATATAGCATTTGTCCCTTTGTGACTGAGATACCTCACTCAGCATAATGTCCTCCAGGGTCACCCATTTTGAATACTATTGCATGAGTTCCTTGTTTTTTCAATGCAGCATAGTATTCCATTGTGCGAATATACCACAGCTTCTCTACCCATTCGTTTGATGTGAATTTAGGTTGTTTCCAACTCCTTGCTGTTGTAAACAAAGCTGCGATAAACATGGGTATGCAATATCTACTTGGATGTCATTTATGGTCTCTTTAGGGTATATTCCCAGTAGTGCAATTGCTGGGTCAAATGGTATCTCTGTTTGCAACTTTTTGAGAAAGCGCCACATCGCTTTCCAGAGTGGTTGCACCATTTTACACTTCCACCAACAGTGAATAAGATTGCTCACAGTTTTAAAGACCGCATTCACTCCTCACTTGACGAGGATGTAGAACATTATCATTATGAACTGTGTTTTCCCAATTGATTAGGCATCCCTTTTTCAAAAAGATCTCTTACCTTTTTGAAAATTACTGTTTGGGCCTTCAGGTCTTAGGAAATTTAGGAAAATATTTACAGTTCTCTGGGTTATTACCCAGTTACTGTGTGAAAGTTATTTCTAGTTTTCCTTCTAAAAGTGCATCTTTGTTATTCTTTCCTGAATCCATATTAACTTCATCATAATTGTTTGATAGTAACAATAGCCCTTTAAAAAATTACTTTATTGAACTTTTCCTAAACTTTGGTTTCATAATTGGAATTTGATAGTTGGATAGATATATAGTATATGTGGCAAGGTCAGAAGGCAGGAAAGGTGTGTTAATATATATAGTAAGATGAAAGTTTACTTTTAGGGACCAAAGTTACCGAATGTTCCCGTTTTGTTCTCTTGGTCATTATTGTATGAGACTGAACTTTTAGAATGTGAGAACCAATGGAATTTTGAGGTTTTATCTAAACCTTGTTAGATGTGGATGCTGACTAACATGATTGTTCAGTAGCTAGTTAGTCATAGGTTTCTAATGCAGATCTCTTTTTAAGAGTGTACTTTAAAAAGACATTATAGGCTGTTGACTAGTTTTATTTATAGGTTAAAAATTTAATAGCAAGGCTAGAAGTAATCTGGCATATTTATTCATTTGTCTCAGTATATTTTGAATTAATAAATTTCTCAATTTTTTTGCCATTAAATAAAAGAAGTATACTGAACTCTTCACAGTGGAATTATTTGTATTTTTTTGTATAGTTGCTTGTACTGATGTGTAGACTTTGTTGGAGTTCTCTCGATAGATCTTACAAGATCTCTTAGTTTTACTCTTTTGTGATTTCTTGATATAAAAACCTGCATCTTTTATTAAATTCTTAAGATTTTTTAACATGTTATAAAGTAATTGACAGTAGACTAATTTTAAGGTGGAAATAAGAATTTTAAAATAACTTTTATTTAAATTATCTGATAGGTCAAACCTTCTCTCGATGAAGCTTTTGTCATTCAAGAACAGAATGTTGCTCTAAATTTTATTGGCTCAAGAGGTGCGAAGCCAGGTGTTACTAAGGAGAAAAGAATTAAGTACGCAAAAGAAGTCTTACAAAAGGAAATGCTCCCTCACGTTGGTGTCAGTGATTTTTGTGAGACTAAAAAAGCCTATTTCTTGGGGTATGTTTAATTTGTTTGTTTCAGCTAAGATACAGTTTAGATAGCTTTTATTTTTAAAACTAAAAGTAGAAAAAAATTGTTTTAATGTATAAATTAAGGGAAAACTAATGCCTATAAGCATGTTTTCTCTTGTGTCATTTATTTATTAAAATTATTTATTTCTTTATTTTTTTTTTTTTAAGGTATATGGTACATAGGTTACTTCTAGCAGCTTTGGGTAGAAGAGAACTGGATGACCGAGATCACTATGGAAATAAAAGATTGGATCTTGCTGGGCCACTGCTTGCATTCTTATTTAGAGGGTAAGGAATTACAGAATAAAATCATTAAAGCAGGAGATTGCATTTTCCTTCAGTTGGTGCACATGGAAGTATTGAATTGTTTTGATTGACAATACTGGATGCATGTAGCATTAGCAATATTGGTTTGTCACATTCCTAGACTTATTAGTCCTTGTTCCTGTCTTGAAATATCAAGTTAGTGAAAACAAGTTTTTACTTTTCTTCTGTTCTTTTTGCTCTGGTAACCTTAAGTATTTGAGAAAGTGGTATTATTTTGCCTTGCTTTTCAAGGTGCTTATAGTGGATTTTTTTATTAATGCCGCTTTACATTTTATGAAAAAACACACAAATCCTGCAGTATGTTAACAGAAAATCCATTGACTGATTATCTTAAACCAGTGGGGTATGTGAGATTTTCCATGTTTTCTGTAATGAACTTAAAATAGCTTTTTTAATTAGAAAATCCTGTTTATAAGAATAGAATACGTAGACAATTTAATAGAAAAAAAGTTGACTTTATATTAGCAGTACTTTGCACATATTCTTTTAGTGTGTTACAAGTTGTGGATTTTTTTGATTTTGGTTTTGTTTTTTTTTGTCAACCTACAGAGGCCCTACTTTAGACATACTCTCCTAAATCCCATCTCGTAAATATTATACATTACGTATGTCTGGACTTTATTTGTAAAAACATTAATGGTGTCCTCTTTTCCTTTCATGTTTAGAATGGATGTTGTAGATCCTTAACTTAAAACACATTGCTTTATTTGGCAGTATGTTTAAGAATTTGCTTAAAGAAGTGCGCATCTATGCCCAGAAGTTCATTGATCGAGGAAAGGATTTTAACTTGGAATTGGCAATTAAAACAAGAATTATATCTGATGGCCTCAAATACTCTTTAGCTACTGGAAACTGGGGTGATCAGAAAAAAGCTCATCAAGCCAGAGCTGGAGTATCTCAGGTAAGGAGCCAACCAGAATTGCAGGTTTGAGGGAGAAAATGTTACCTAGCACTAATAAGTTCTTTGATTCATTGACTGTAAGTTACTTTGTCTTTTTTCCTGGTCAAAGGGGAAAAAAATTGTGAATTTTAAATAATATCAATGAAATTGTTCCTAAATTAGCAATCATTGGCACAGCTAGTTGTGATTCGCTATATAGATACTCAGGGCTATTAATAAATTAGATGGAAAGCTTGAGAAGTGACACAATCCATGTTAGTGAAATTTTTATGTCTTAAAAGCTCTTTATTTTAGAAGCCAACCCAGAGACTAGATAAACATCCCATTCATTTGTTTCAAAATACAGTACTCCTAACAGTGTTTCTCAATACCAGTGTGTTGGATGTGACTAAATTTAATTTCTGCTTTACAAGTGGTTGTCTCACTAGACTTTTTTAAAAAAACTCTTAATATAAAATTAAAACTGTCTGGGTTTATGAAATATTTTTGGGATTCCTTCCTTTTTTAAAAGGGAAAAAAAAAACCAAACCAGAAAAACAATACATTACTGATTTGGTACGTAATGATGTATACCTGATTTATTTGGAGTCCACCTGCAGGTATTGCTTCCCTTAAAACCCAGATGCTCTAAGAAAGTACTGTTGGTGAAGCTAATTTTTCACCTCCTTTTTATTAGAAATGAGATCTGGTGGTATGTATGTACTGTGTTGCAAACAAAAATGTTGTTGGCAGTTCAAAACCACCAGCTGCTCCTGCAGGGAGAAAATGGGAAATCTCCCTTAAAAATTTACAGCTTTGGAGAACTAATGGAGGGTCTCTGTAAACCAGAATTAATGCAGCAGCAGTCCAGATTTGGTTTGTTTTTTTAATTTTTATTATTTTTTAATTCAGTAAAGATTTATTAGGTACACTCTGTAATGTTAGGTCACAAGTATGATTGAAGTACCATTTCATCCCTTGGGGGGATGCAGATTCATCCATAATGAACTAGTCAGCTCATTAAGTCATATACGAGGAATGCCATGCTGCCACTGTAGGAAATGGTTATTGGAACCTGACAGGTGACAGGCACTGTGCCATACATTGAAGATGCAAAGATGGATAAAACATGACCCTTGATCTTTAATATTTTAAAGTCTATAATGGTGGATAGATAGAAATAAATGATTATAACATGATAAAATATTTTACTTATTTTTGAGCTTTATGTTTAGCTCATAAAGAAAATATTTGTGTGATGTATTAGCATTGTATGGAGATAGGACACATCCCTGGCATACACCCTTCCCAATTTTGAACCTTGCAATGTTTTCTTGCTCTGTTCTGATGACTGCCTCCTGGTCCAAGTATAGGTTTCGTCTAAGCACAATCAAGTGTTCTGGGATTTCCATTTTTCTGAGTCAGCCACAGTTTGTTGTGATCCTCACAGTGAAATGCCTTTTCTTAGTCAATGAAACACAAAAAGACATTGATACTCCGTTTTCAGCCAGCATCCATCTAACATTAGCAATAATATCCCTAGTATCACAACGCCTTCTAAACGCAGTCTGCAGTTCTCTGTTGATGTGCTTTTCAGTCATTTTGGGATAATCCTCAGCAGAATCTTGCTTGCATGTGATATTAATGATATTGCTCTATAATTTCCACACTCTGTATGGTCACCTTTCTTTGGAATGGGAACAAACAGATCTTTTCCAGTCAGTTGGCCAGGTGGTTGTCCTCCAGACTACTTGATACAACTTGGTGAGCACATCCAGGGCAGCAGTTTGGTGAAATATGTCAATTGGTATGCTGTCAAATGTGGCCATCAGGATTGGAGGAAGATTCATCAACAGTCTGCGTTATGCAGATGACACCACCCTGTTTGCTGAAATTGAGGAGGACCTGAAGCGCTTGCTGCAGAAGGTCAAGGACTACAGCCTTCAATATGGATTGAAGCTCAACATCAAGAAAACAAGATTCTCACCACTGGGCCTATTGGCAGCATCATGATAGATAGTGAAGAGACTTTAACAGCTTTAGATTGCCTGGCTCCACAATCAGCACTCTTGGTACCAGCAACCAGGAAATTAAAAGATGGATTGCACTGGGAAAGTCTGCTGTCAGAAACCCCTCCAAAGTACTGAAGAGCAATGATTTCAGTCTGGAGACTAAGGTGCACCTGATCCAGGCCATGATCTTTGTAATTACTTGCTGTGTGTCAGAAAACTGAACAGTGACTTGGGTTAATAGGAGAATTGATGCCTTTGAGCTTTGGTGCTGGAAAAGAGTGTTGAATATACTGTGAACTGGTAGGAGAACAAACAGGTTTGTCCTAGAGAGGGTGAGACTAGGCTGCTCCTTGGAGGCAAGGACTCTGAAGCTTCGTCTGACATACTTTGGACGTACTGCAAGGCGGGGGACCAGTCCTTGGAGAGGGATGTCATGCCCTCTATGAGCTAGATTAATTCAGTGATTGGGGTAATGGAGGTAGATGTGTCAGTGACAAAATCGGGACAGGATAGAACAGGGTTTAGGTTTGTTGTACATAGGGTCGGCATGAGTCGCAGGTGACTTGATTGCACATAACAACAGTATTGTACATTCTGTATTTGCCATTCTGCTCGTTAAATAAAGGTTTAAATAAGATCCAGGGAAGAAATTTGAGAAAGGGATAGTTTTCTACACAGTGGATTATATGTAAAAAATATTGAACTTTCCCATTGTGGTATTTGCTAGAACATGATACTGTGACTCATATGATTGTCTAAACTTTAAAAACTTGTTATTTTTTTCCCCAGGTGTTGAATCGCCTAACTTTTGCATCTACTCTTTCTCACCTGCGTCGTTTAAATTCTCCTATTGGTAGAGATGGCAAGCTAGCAAAACCACGACAGCTACATAATACATTATGGGGAATGGTGTGTCCTGCTGAGACCCCAGAGGTAACTGGATAGAATTTATATGTTAATATAGTAAATCAATAATTCTGTAGGACAAAATAGTTTCAGAATTGTTTCCATTTAGTTTTGCAGTATGCAGTTCTGTGTAAAACTAAGTTAGATTATATAGAGATCTTGTCTTAGACACTTAAGGAACTAAATCTTGAGATAATATTGTACAGAAGATGTTTATGAAATAGTATTTTGTAAGAAATATTAACTCAGTTGAATAATACTTTGTCTATTTCCTAGGGTCATGCTGTAGGACTTGTGAAGAATTTGGCTTTGATGGCTTATATTTCAGTTGGATCTCAACCATCTCCGATTCTGGAATTTTTAGAAGAATGGAGTATGGAAAATTTAGAGGAAATTTCTCCTGCAGCTATTGCTGAGTGTGTATAGTTTCTTGTTTCTTTTTTAAGATACTATTGCTGGTCTGTGGTTATAGCTTAGTATAGAATTGCTAAATGCAAAATGTTTTTGGTTTTGCATTTTAGTGCAACCAAGATTTTTGTCAATGGCTGCTGGGTTGGTATACATAAAGATCCTGAACAGCTTATGAATACACTAAGAAAATTGCGTCGCCAGATGGACATCATCGTATCTGAAGTAAGTCTTCATTCAAGAGGGCATGATCTGTAGGATTTCTAAGCAAGGCCCAAAACTAGTGAAGGTCACCTGGATTTTTTTGTTAATATACTTTCTTTGAACTAATTTCTCTTCAGTTATAAAATATATTGTCAAAGTCTTAAAAGGGACATTTGGAGCTTGATTGTGCTTGATTGTGCTGCCAAATGTCCATGGTTTAGTCTGTGAAATAGGAAATTATTTGGACATTGTGTAGACACCCATATTATATAACTAGTCCAGGATTAAGAAAGAGTTCTGTTCTCAGGTCTATTTGTATGTCAGTTTTGTACATAAATTGAAAGATTAATGTACGGTTCATATCTAGCATTAGGTAATCTAATGATTTCTTTTATCTATCTGTCTTACAGTTCTGTGCATAAAGTCCATTAAACACTTGCAGATAACATTAAAATAACTTTAATAATACAGTGATAATAAGGTATAGGAAGGATGGTAAGGTAGAGCCTGTTAGTTGTTTTGATCCATAATCTGTACCTTGAATTGGAGGTTGAGACCTGAGACAGGTTTGGTTGTACATAATGTGGCATATGATTGTTGTATGTGGTATTGATTGCTTTAATGCTTAAGAAAAAGTTCCTGAAATTTTTTACATGAAATTTAGTTTTTAGAACTCAAAATACATTTAAGAGAAAAGGTAATTCCTTTTTTGAATCTTTTATATAGAACAGTATCTTTGAATAATCTTTTCTTGGGAATACTTTAAATAGAGAAAAATCACCTTTGATTATTTTTTGTCTGAATCTAGACATTTTCAGTAGACATTTACACACCTGTAGTAAACTCTCATAAATTATATTATTAATATGCTTTGGGGTTAATTTTTTTTTTTCTGATGGCCTAATGGGTAAGGAGTTATACTCTCAATCTGAAAGTAGGCCTTTGGAATCCACCAGCTAGTCTACCTGAGAAAGATGGGCAGTTTTCTCCTGTGGGATTGACAGTCACTCAAAACCCCCTGGAAGGTCAGCTGTAAGTTGTTCAATGAGTGGCACATAACAATATGAAAACATTAAAATACATTTTAAAACAATTAAAATATAGTATCAGCTATGTAAGGGAGCTCTGATGGTCTGTCTAATGGTAAGGTGTTGCACTGTCAACTCAAAGGTAAGCAGTTTGAAACCTACCAGCTTCTCTGAGGGAGGAAGGTGGACAGTCTCTTCCCTTGTGATGTAATGGTTTTGAAAACCTGCTGGAGAGTCAGCTGTGAGTCAGGTCTGACATGAATGTACAAAACAACATTAGCATTTTTATTTCCCAGAATAGAGCCTTTGCTGTACTCTGATGAGGGCTGCAATTTGGGGCCTTCTTGGGGTAAAAATTGGTTCATAGAGAAATGATTAAACTTACTTAGCTAATAGCTGGTCTTCCATACCTAGTGAAGTTTGGCTACTCCAGGCCTTCCTCAAGTTGGCCCTGCTTTTTAACTCTCATATATTCTTTATACCCTGAGGGCATGCTTGAATGCATTCCCTCAACCTGAAATTCAACCGGAAATGCCTCTTGCTTTCATTTCCCTTCCAAAACAGGAGATGTGGAGAAGGATGTGTGAGTTCCCCCAATAATCTAACTCAGAATAGAAATAGTTTTTGAAAGACATCTGTTAATTGTCATCTCCAGGACACCTGGCCAGGCATGTAGTGTGTTTTAGATCAGGGATTGGCAAACTTCCCTGTCAAGGGTGAAATTCTCAATATTTTGAAAAACACATAATACAATATTTTGAAAACATGTACAGTGTTTACTGCAGCTACTCTACTGCTGTGGTGAAAATAGCCATAGACAATACTTGAACCAATAAAACTTTATTTGCAAAAACAGATGGGGAGTGGGGACAGGTTTATGAAGTATTTGGTTGACCCCTGATTTCCTTCTCTTTGACCATAACATTTCTAACTTGATTATCTCTCAGAAAGTACCCTTTGCAATAACTTAGTTTACCTGTCTGCCTCACTCAGTTGTTTGCTTCTCAGAGGAGATAATGTCTGAATGTGACTTTGTGTATTTTCAGCTCTGTGTATTGTTACTTTGTGCTGTCTAATCAGAACTGGCTCAGAGCTGACCTTCCATCAGTTTTTCAAAGGCCATACATCGCACAGGAGGAGATTGTCCATCCTCCTCCCATAGTGCAACTAGTGGATTTGAACTATGCAACTTTGGGATTGCAATGCAGCTTCTTAACATTAGGCTACCAGAGCTTGCTATAGTGCCCAAAATATAGTAGACGTTCAGTGAATAGATGTTACATTCTTACATTTTGAGAATCTCTAAATGGAAGACTGTGTATTTTAGAAGTCTAATCCTTTTTCTCCTTATTTTTTGTTAACCTGGGTATGCCGATCTTACCCCATCTTTAATTTAGCCTTCTGTTGAATCTTATCAATTTTCCTCTCAGTTCTTCCTAGATATATGAAGGAACACTTGTTTCCTTTGGAACATAAGACGCTCAGCCTTTGAGGAGACACTTCAATTTTTTATTTGTGGTGTTTTTTTAAATTTATTATTAATTTCAATGAAAATTTACGGAGACTTTGGGTTTCCATTCATTCATTGTTGCAATTTTCTCCCCTCCCAACCCTCCCCCCTAGTACACTACCCTCTTGGAAAAGTAAAAGAAAAATTCTTTAATTGTTTTACAAACCCTCCCCCAGGTCCACTCCACTATGCAGCCTTCGCTCCAGACTCCTGTCATGACAAAAGTACCTAATCACATATCCCTTATAAACAGTTTTCTCCCTCATCTGTTCCAATACAGTGTCCATTATTGAACTCATCTTTCTCAGTCTCCCCCCAGCCCCGATGTCAGTCCTGTTTTACAACAGTGGCACCATACAGTATTTGTCCCTTTGTGACAGAGATACTTCATTTTAGCATAATGTCCTCCAGGGTCACCCATATAATATTGCATGATTTCCTTGTTTTTCATGCAGCATAGTATTCCATTGTGTGAATATAGCAGAGCTTCTCTATCCATTCGTTTGTTGATGGGCACTTAGGTTGTTTCCAACTCCTTGCTATTATGAACAAAGCCACGATAAACATGGGTGTGCATATATCTGCTTGTATGTCAGTTATGGTCTCTTTGGGGTATATTCCCAGTAGTGGAATTGCTGGGTCAAATGGTATTTCTATTTACAACTTTTTGAGAAAGTGCCATACTGCCTTCCACAGTGGTCGCACCATTTTATACTTCCACCAACAGTGAATAAGGGTTCCAGTTTCTCCACAACCTCGCCAGCACTTGTTGCTTGCTGTTCTGTTAAATTTTGCTATTTTGACTGGGGTGAGATGGTATCTCATAGTTGTTATAATTTGCGTCTCAGAGCTAGGGATTTTGAACATTTCTTCATGTGCTTGTTAGCCATCTGAATGTTTTCTTTGGTGAAGTGTCTGTTTATATCTTGTGCCCATCTTTATCTTGAAGGAATGATATTTTTTAAAAAAATACTTGTTCTCTAAACTTTCAAGTAAAAGCATTTGAAAGCCCTCTATTTACTGGGACTTTAGAACACTGGCATTGCATTTTGCTTTTTAGATGCTATCTCTTCTGAAACTGCTTCTTGGAAAAGAAGTGGGCCACGAACTTGGGAACATTTTCTCTTTCTTGAATTTTGGCTCTTTAGTTTTAGAGAATGTAGTGTTTCTTTTTTTTTTTTATTTTTGTGTGAGTATACCGTCAAATCAGATCTGACTGGTACAGGAGGAGACTGCCCCTCCTTCCCCGGCAGAACATCTGGTGGATTCGAACCGTGTGGCTCTGGAATTGTAGTTGCAGCTCCTTGCCACTAGGCCACCAGAGCTCCCCTAGAATGTAGTGTTTCTTTTTAAAAATGTCTGGCTTTCCCTTTCTACGAAGATGGCGCCGAAAGCGAAGAAGGATGCTCCTGCCCCTCCCAAAACTGAAGCCAAAGCAAAGGCATTGAAGGCCAAGAAGGCAGTCCTTAAGGGCATCCACAGCCAAAAAAAAAAGAAGATCCGCACGTCACCCACCTTCTGGCGGCCTAACTGCTGAGACTCCGAAGGCAGCCCAGATACCCCCAGAAGAGCGCCCCCCTAGGAGAAACAAGCTTGACCACTGTGCCATCATCAAATTTCCCCTGACCACTGAGTCAGCTGTGAAGAAGATTGAAGATAACAACACACTTGTGTTTATTGTGGATGTCAAGGCCAACAAGCACCAGATTAAACAAGCTGTTTAAACAACCAGATTAAAGAAGCTCTATGACATTGATGTAGCTAAGGGCAATACTTTGATTAGGCCTGATGGAGAGAAGAAGGCCTATGTTCAACTTTGTCCTGATTATGATGCTTTGCATGTTGCCAACAAGATTGGGATCATCTAAACGGAGTCCAGTGGGCTAATTCTAAATACAAATTTTTCTCACAGGAAAAAAAAAAGTCTGGCTTTTGTGATTTTTCCAATATTTTTAAGCCAGTAACCTCTTTCTATAAGCAGTCCTAATCCTTTCTTGAGTGAAGGACCCAGATTTGAAACCAAGGCATGGTTTACTTTTTAAAGTACTCTTTTCGGAAAATATTAAACTACTATTCAGGTTCCAGTTCATTAACAGATCATTTCCTAATTGACTTAAAATGAAATAGATTAAAATATCTACAGTAAAAAAGAAATGTTGACATGTTTGAAAATGTAATGCTGTAGAATAATTTATGTTGTTATTGTTAGATGCCATTGAATTGAGAAGGACTTAAAAACCTTGTGAAAAAGGGACCTGAACCCTGACCTATCCTGTGCCATCCTCACCATCCCTGACACACTTGAGCCCATTGCCCTAGTCACTATGAATCCATCTTGTTGAGGATCTTCTCTTTGGCAGATCCTTTACCTTTCCAGTCATGATATCTCTTACCAAGGAATAGCGTTCTCCTAGCAACATCATCAAAGTATGAAAGACAAAGCAACGTCACCCTTACTTCTAAGGAGCACTCTGGCTGTGCTTTTTCCAAGGCCTCTTTGTTCTTTTGGCAGTCCATAGGATATTCAGTACTCTTCTCCAGCTCTACAACTCAGAGGCATCAATTAGTCTCTGTCATCCTTATTCATTATTCAGCTCTTACATGCATAGCAAGTGCTTGAAAAACCATGGCCTGAATCAGGTGCACCTTAGTCTTCAAACTGATATCATTGCTCTTTAGTATTTTGGAGTTGTCCCTGAATGGAAGACTGATTGACTACAATAAAGTTTCACCTAAAACACACTAAAACACTATTTTTAAAAGAAAATAATTTATTGGATCAAGATAATGAATTACAAATTTTTGTTTCTCTTTTGACTCATTTATGTATGTTCTGTTGAGTCAGAACCAACTCCAGCAGTTTTCAGAGGCAGCGATTCTTTCTACTACTAAAATATTCCTTTTGTCATTTCACATTACTTGTATGACATTACTACCAGATGCTGTTGCTTAGTGCTATAATTAGAAAGTTTAGAATTTTCTGCTTAGAACATTTTTTTGTTTTGCATAAAATAGCTTTTATTCTGAATTATAACAAAATCCAAATTCCAAATAAGCACTACTTAGAGGATCCAAAGATATTATTTTTAAATTGTTTACATAAATCTGAGTTAATTTTTTCATAACATCACTTGCTTTACATTTACAAATTACATACATCACACTGTAACAACTATCAATTACAGTTAGATTAATAGTTGATATAAATTTGATGTGTAGTAACACCTGGATAGTAGAGAGAAATCCAATTAAAGTATCTCTACAGCTTTATTCACCAAAGAAAATATTTTATTCCAGTTCCCAAACCAAACTTGAGCTATGCTGGGTTTGAAATCAAAGATAAAGGCCAGTTAGGATTCAGAAATAAGTAGTTCTCATCCAGTGGCACCTGAAATTCCTGTACACACTTTAACCAAGTGCCTGCTGCATGTGGTACCAGGCTAAACCTTTTGCTGCCTTGGATTTGTTTTTTCCTTTCCCTTTTTCTCTCTTTGCTTTCAGCCTTTTTCTCTGCCTCTGGTTCATCCATATTGGGTACTGTCCATGCTGGTCTAGAAGGCTCTTTTTGTTTCTCTTAATGTCAGCTTCCATTTTCATGTCATCTTTCTCACCTTTTTCATCATTCGTATCATACTGCATTTTCTCTTGGTAATGTCTGGGTACCACAACAGTTGCAATCTCTTGAACGTCATTCATTACAACATCACCATCTACTTTGAGAATACTTTTAAGCCGGCTGAGCTCCTTTGGAGCATTCTTTTTCCTCTTTTCAGCACGCATTTTCCTTTTCCACTTACTTTGTAAGCTTTTAGCCATGTTTTAACCAAGAAAGCCAGCAGAAACACATGCAGCAGAGGAATCAAGTTGAACGGAAGTCTGCTTAGAACATTTTAAATTATACCTTGAGTGTCTAATATAATGAACAGTGACCCTAAGATTCACCTATCTTATTTGATTATTGGTTATCATGGAAGTTTATTTGTAATTTTATTATATTTCTAACTAGGCCCTAATGGTGTAGAGAAAGTAAGATTGTTTTATCTTTTTACATACAGGTTTCTATGATCAGAGATATTCGAGAAAGGGAGATTCGTATCTATACAGATGCAGGCCGTATTTGCAGACCACTTCTGATCGTGGAAAAACAAAAGCTACTTTTGAAGAAGAGGCATATTGACCAGTTGAAAGAGAGAGAATATAATAACTACAGGTAAGAACATGCAGTAAAAATACTGTGTACATTTTAAAGAATTGAGATAAGATTCACATATCATGCTACTGTAAAGAACATAGTTCAGTTTTTTAATATGCTAATATGATTGTGCTACTATCTCTCCTGTCTAACTCTAGAACATTTTCATCACCTTAAAAAGAAAGAATATATTTGTTTAGTGTTTTTGTCCTTCTAATGTGTGTTTATTTTCTGTTTACTGATTTTTGCTCTCTCTCTCCTCCCCTTCTAAATCCCTACTAACTTCCAAGAATTTGCCCTTATTTGTGTAAACCTTTCCTTATCTTATTCTAATCAGTCACTCATTCCATTGGTGTAATCACTCCATTGGTGTAAAGTCCGGTAGAACTCATAGGTGGCTTTCCCGTGGGTTTTCAGAGACTGTAAATTTCATTAGAGAAGATTGGTCATCTTCCTCCATTGGAGCTGCTGGCAAACTCAAACCAAATGCCTTTCAGTTGGCAGTGCAACTCCCTACCACTGGCTACCAAAACTCCCTTTCTATAATAGTGGTCATAATATTTGTCCTTTTGTGACTGACTTATTTCACTTAGCATAATGTTCTCTATATTCATCCATGTTACATGGTGCTTGCAAATTCTTCAGTGTTCTTTGTGTTATAGTATTACATTGTGTGAATGTACCATAGTTTGCTTACCCATTTTTAAAAAGAGTGTGGATAACATGGGGGTAGGAGGCAATATATGACCTCCACTAACTAACTCTCCTAGGGAGAAGAGTCCCCATCAAACAGCATCCACACACAATTGAACAAAAGCCCTCAGCTCTGGTTCTTCGGCTTGGCAGTTTCAGTTCAGCTCTGTCTCATGGGAACCTCTAGTTTTCTACTGCCACAAGTCTGGTTGTGCAAGAATCTCTGGTCTGAATGGAGGTGTACATGCTGCATTTAATTTTTTTCCTTGCTGTAGCAAGATTCCCATTTTCTGTCTCTAAACCAACTCATTTTTACATAGTGGAATGGCAAGAAGATTTATCAATCTCCTCATTAGTAGTCTACATACTTTGTATATTCCCACCCCAAAGATACACTTCATATCATAGATACCAGTAGCATAGTCCCACCCATTCATGTGCCAAAAATCAAAGCTAATGAGTAGGAAGGTCATTTTGAACAGTCATTCTATTCTTCCACTCTGTTCATCCATTGATGGACACTTGAATTGTTTCCATTTCTTTGCTGTTGCAAATACTGTCTCATTGAATATGGGTGTGCATATATCTATTTGTGTGTTAAGAAATTGCCAAACTCTTTTTCCACAGGTTCCTGTCTTCTTTGTCCTATTGCCAGCATTTATTTTCTGTCTTATAGAACTTTGATTCACATCTCTCGAAAGGCTTAGGATCTTGAACATTTCTTCATATGTTTATTTGCTACCTGAATGCCTTCTTTCATGAAGTATCTTCATGTCTTCTTATTTTTAATTGGGGTTTTTTGAGTCTACAATCAGTGCCAAATATTTTTTTCTACAGTCTGTGGAGTCTCTTTTTACTCCGGTTGCTATTTATTTTCCTTAATTTTTGATCCAGGAAACAATATGTGGCGTTAAGAATGAATGCATTTGTGATCTCTTAAAACCTAATAAATTTTCTTAAAAAGGAAATTGTTTTAAAGGTTCCTTTTTTGCTAATGTTGTGAATGTGTTTGTGAATGTGTGATACAGTCTTCCATTTATGCTAATATATGGAATGTATATATTCTTATTGTGAACAAACAAACCCAACAAAACACACTCTAGTGTATATAATGAAAATTTGTAAAAGACATCAATTCATTCCTGGTCTTTTCAAAAATAAATGCTGTTAACAATCTGGCATATATTCTTTCAAATTTTAGTCTGTATATTTTTATGTTTGCATTTCACACAGGAGATACAATTTTAAAATAAATGGAAACAAATAATAGTCATGAGATTGTATTTTATATGTGTTGTAGGGGCAACTTGTGGGTTTTTTTTTTCTTTTGCATTTTTAAAAATTTATTATTTCAATGAAAATTTACAGAGACTTTGGATTTCTGTTCATTCATTGTTGTACTTTTCTCCCCTCAACCCTCCCCCCCAGCAACTTGTTTTTTTACCATTGCCAACAGTGATAGATTTAGTTTGTAACTTGGTATCAGTGCATAAATATAAGATGTCATTATTAATTAGAAGGCTGAGGGAGTTAATCAGAAAATGAGGACATTGAATGAATTAGTATTTTGCAGTTGGCAGGATCTTGTGGCCAGTGGAGTAGTAGAATACATTGATACCCTTGAAGAAGAAACCGTGATGCTTGCGATGACTCCAGATGATTTACAGGAGAAAGAAGTTGCTTATTGTTCCACATACACACATTGTGAGATTCATCCTTCAATGATCCTCGGTGTCTGTGCATCTATTATTCCCTTCCCTGATCATAACCAGGTTGGTAGCTCTATCTCCTGATTTGTGAGAAATTGGTGGGAGAGTAGAAATCCGAGATTAATCAGTAATTTCCTCCTAAGAGAAAAGCCATTTAATGAAAGGGTGTGTTATCCTAGAGAGCAAAGCATTTGGTTTGCATAGTGTTTCATAACAGCCATAGTTATTTTGGGAAGAAACAAAAAAACCTTACATATGATTTCTGATTAATGTAATTAATACTCTGTAGAGGATTTTCCTTGAGGTAATTAAATGTTTTTGGGTTTTTTTTTTTCAACGGCAATTAATTTTTATTTTTTATTTGTTTTTTTTATTATTATTAAATATTATTAGTTTTAATGAACATTTACAGAGATTTTGGGTTTTCATTCCTTCATTGCTGCACCATTCTCTCTACCCTCCTCCCCAGTTTGTTCTTCTTCCCCCGCCATCCGAATGTCTGTTTTAATTGTCCAATTGCCACAGTGCTTGTCAAAGTCAGTTCTGATTAATCTCCTTTGTCAGTGTGTCCTTTGCCATTCCCTATCACTCCTCCCTGAGAGAGACTTCACCCCGATTCATAAGGAAAAGGGGATGGCGCATTCTCTTAGCTACTTCCTGCTGAAAAGGGACGCCGTGGGTTTCAGGGCGAAGATCTTCTCTCACTACTCTAAAGGGCCCCTTTGGCAGTAGGAAACACATAGACTATTATGGAGATTGATTTTGCAATTTAGATGCACTGTTATTAATTGTGCTTAGCCGTACATGTTCATATCCTTGAAGATGTATCATGGGGGTGTTGCAACCTAGAAGACACAAATTTAACTAACAAGTTATAAGTACATGAGTCAAAAATTATGGAAAAGTAAAAGAAAAGATTCTTTCATTGTTTTACAAACCCTCCCTCAGGTCCCCTCCACCATGGAGCCATCGTTCTAGACTCCTGTGATGACAGAAATACCTAGTCACATATCACTTTTAAACAGTTTTCTCCCTCCTCTGTTTCAGTGCAATATACATTATTGAACCCATCTTACTCAGTCTCTCCCCAACCTCGAGGTTAGTGCCATTCTACAACAGTGGCATCATGTAATATTTGTCCTTTTGTGACTGGGATATTTCACTCAGCATAATGTTCTCCAGAGTCAACCATTTTGAATAATATTGCATGAGTTCCTTGTTTTTCAATGCAGCATAGTATTCCATTGTGCGAATATACCACAGCTTCTCTAGCCATTCGTTTGTTGATGGGCACCTAGGTTGTTTCCAACTCCTTGCTATTGTGAACAAAGCTGCAATAAACATGGGTGTGGAGGTAATTAAATGTTAATTGATTCTTTTTTGCTGCCTTTAGTCTCCTAGAAACACATACCAGTCTGCTATGGGTAAACAGGCTATGGGCGTTTATATCACCAATTTCCATGTTCGTATGGATACATTGGCCCATGTTCTCTATTATCCTCAAAAACCACTTGTGACAACACGGTCTATGGAATATCTACGATTCAGAGAGCTGCCAGCAGGTATGTTGGTGTCTGTGCAGTAGTTTTTAAGATCTTTCTATGCTTAAATGGCGTAATCCATAGGAAATGGTGCTGCTAATCCAAAGGCAACACCTCTGAGTCCACCAGCAGCTCTGCAGGAGAAAGATGGACAACCTACAGCCTCTGGACAAACTACTGGAGGGTCAACTATGAGTCGATTCTGACTCCGTAGCATTGAATTTGTGTTTGTGTTTTTTCCAGCTTAAAAGATGCACAGGATACAGCCCTGTTTTTAGTATTGTATTAAAATGGAACACAAAAGACAGCATGGGTATATGAAAAGTATTATTATTGAAGTTTAAAGTTCTTTGCTGCTTCTGTTGTTATGTCCCATCTAGTTGGAGGTAACTTGTAGTTGATTCTCCAGTGAGTGTTCAGAGACTGTACATTTCATGGGAGGAGACTGCCTAGCTTTCTCTTGCAGAGTGGCTGGTGTATACAAACTGTCTGGCTTTGGACTGGCAGTATGACTCCTTACCTATTTTGTCACCAAAACATCTTTTTAGAAGCATAAAAGAAAAGATTGATTCCTGTGGCAAATCCAGAGACATTTTCTTTCAGAAGGTAACATTTTTAACCTGGAGTGAAGTTAGGGAAAGGGCATTTGCATTTAAGAGATGGTTTGAATAAGGCCTAGAGGCATGATGTCGTGAGATCTATTTTGGGAATTGCCAGCAGTCATGTCAGTTTAGTATAACAACAACTTGAGTATATAGGAGTGAAGATCGTGTCATAATGTGGAGAGAGTCTGAAGACTGGATTTATTTGAGAACTCATCCAACCTTGTTTAGGGAAGTGATATAGTTATAATTTATTTTAGGACTAGCATAAGGGGTACATTGTGGTTAGGTGCCATCAGATTGGTTCCAGCTCATAAGCCAGTGTGTGACAGAATGGAACACTGCCTGGTCCTGTGCCATCCTGAGAATTGTTGCCTATGTTTGATTCCTTTTCATCCCCCCATTGTTGCACATTTTCTCTTCCTCCCCTTCCCCCAGCCCACATCGCAGTGCACCCTTTGTTCCAGATTATTGTCATACATACAATTCCTTTCAGACAGTTCTGTTGCGGTGTTCATTATCTATCCACTCTTTTCCCATTCTCTTCTCACATCCCACACCTATCTATTTTATAACAATGGTGTTACACAGTGTCCTTTTGTGACTGAAATATTTCATCCAACATAATGTCCTCCAGGTTTCCCCATGCTCTGTAATTCTCTACGAGGTCATTGTTTTTCATTGCTTCATAATAGTCCATTGTGGGAATGTACCACAGTTTTTCTATCCATTTGTTTTTTGTTGGGCATTTGGGTTGCTTCGATCTGTTGTGAATGGAGCCGTAAACATGGGTGTGCATACATCTGTATGAGTCATGGCTCTGGTTTCTTTAGGGCTTTCCCAATATTCCTACTAGTGGAATTGCTGGGTCATATGATATATGAGTGTTTCCAACTTTTTGAGAAAGTACTAGTCTACCTTCCGTAGTGGTTACACCATTTTACATTCTTAACAGCAGTGAATAAGAGTTCCAGTTATTCCACAGCCTCATCAACATTTGTTCTTTGTTGTCCTTTTGATCTTAGCTCTTGTTGCTGGAGTGAGATGATTACATTATTTTTATTTTCATCTCTTCAATAGCTAGGAATTTTGAACATTTTGTCATGTGTTTGTTTACCATCTGAATGTCTTTTTGGTGATGTGTCTGTCTATATCCTATGGCCATTTTCTTGTTGAAGTGCTGAGCTGATCTCATTGTAGCTACTGGGTCAGTCTCTTGTTGAGGATCTTCCTCTTTTTCTCTGTTTAAATTCTTAGTTACTCTCCTACTGCTATAATAGAAATACCCCAAGTAGATGGCTTTAGCCAGTAGAATTTTTTCTCTTCAGGTGTCTAGGAGTCTGTATTTAGGATATCCGCTCTAAAGGATAGCCTTTCTGTCACTTCTAGGGGAAGGTCTTCGTCTTCTTTCAACACCTGTGGCCTCGGCTTTCCTTGATGTTCTCCATATATCTTTCCGTAGGTTTAGGGACCGGAGGTCCAAAGCTTGTGCTGTGTTCTCAGTGATAGTCAAGTCTCTCCTTCTCTGGTCATTTCTCTCTCACCTTTTATTTCTTACAGGATAAGGCCTTACACATTAGGGAAACACCCTTTCAGATCGGGGTTGTAGCCCCAGTAGTGCTGTTGTCTTAAGTTGGGAACACCCCATGATTTAATCAAGAAAAGTGTATGTCAGGGCTGTCTCCTTTTTTTCATACTTACGCTGTGTGTGTGCTGAGCATTTCATTAGAAAAACTGGACTTTATGAGGAAGAATGTGGTATCAGGTTAGGAAGAAGATTTACCAACCATATATGCATTATACATATACTACAACCATGCTTGCTGAAAGTGAAGAGTACTTAAAACACTTAGATGTGGAAGGTCAAAGACTATAGCACTTCCATATGAATTACCTCTCAACATCAAGAAAACAAAAGTCTCCGCCACTGGGCCACGATTCAGCATCATGATAGATGAGAAAAGATTAAAGTTGTCAATGAATTTCATCATACTTGGATATGTAATCATCGTCATTGGTACCAGTAGTCAAGAAATCAAAAGATGTATTGTACTAGTAAAAATATGTCTAGGACCTTTTCAAAGTGCTAAAGAACAACAATGTCACTTTAAAGACTAAGGTGCACCTGATTCAAGCCATGGTTAAGAATCATTGATGCTTTTGAGTTGTGTTGGAGAAGAGTACTGGTTATCCCATTGGCTGCTAAAGGAACAAACAAATAAGCTTTGGAGAAATTGCAACCAGGTGCTCCTTGGTGGCAAGAATGATTAGGAGGGACCTATCCTTGGAAAAATTCTTACCACTGGACCAGTAGGCAGTGTCATGGTGGATGGAAAGGAGATTGAAACTGTCAACAGCTTCATCTTGCTTGGATCCATAATTAACACCCTTGGCACCAGCAGTCAGGAAATAAGGAGACACATTGCACTTGCAAAGTCTGCAGTTACGGACCTCTCCAAATTATTGGAGTAATGATGTCACTTTGAGGACTAAAGTACATCTGATCTAGGCCGTGGTCTTTCTTACACTTGCTTTGCACCACAGTTGATTAGCAAATAAGGATGACAGAATAAGAATTAATGCCTTTGAGCTGTGGTGTTGGAGAGGAGCACTGACCATCTCATGGACAGCCAAAAGAAGAAACACACGTGTCTTAGGATGCAGATGGGTGTTCTTTGGAGGCAAGAATGATGAGGCTTTGCCTCGCATATTTTGGACATGTTATGAGGGGCTTTTCTTGGAGCACATGATGCTTGGAGAGAAAGACCCTTGACCAGGTGAATTGACCTGGTGAATGCTGAGATGAGCTCTAGTGTGTCAGGAGTTGTGAAAATGGCACAGGATAGGACAGGATTCAGATCTGTTGTTCATAGGGTCCCTATAAGTCATAGGATGGCACCTAACAACAACAGCAGCAGGTACTTACATAAGGGTGATGCATCCCACCCTAATCTACCCTACAACCATAACAGTCTTAATTCCTTCAACGTAATCTAATCTTAACCTCCTTAACCACAGGCAGAAATTAGAGTTTCTAAGATAACCCAAAATAGAGGATAATTAAATTGAGGAAAATTGTCAAATTTCACTTGAGTCAGAACCAACTCAGCTTACCCGCCATTGACTTTCCAAAGCTGTAAATCACACAGGATATTGTCTATATTTATCCCAAGAACCTACTAAAGAATTTAAACCATCAGAGGGGGGCATGGCCTTTAGATTAGTAATGGAAGTTTTTAGTTTGCAGTAATCTGAATGAGGAAAGGTGAGGTCCTTTGGAAGCAGAAGAGAATGATTTTGCAGTACCTTTTGGGATAGACCTATTGAATGATTTGCTATGACCAAGATAAAGAGGACAGTACAGTATTGATGGTACTTATGACTTGGGTGACTCTAGAGGTGGTATTAGTAAATTGGGAGCACATTAGAAGGGTTACAGAGGTAAGATGATTTGTTTTGGTGTGTTGAATTTTGAGTTCCTGCCAGGACATCTTTGAAGTGCTCTTCTACCAAGGAGTTGCAAATACGATTTGAAAGAAAGTGAAGTCTAGAATTATGATGCTTTTACTGTCTTAATGTTGGCGATACTATGATATTTCTTAGGGAGAATTTAGTTTGTAAAAAGGGCAACAGACAGACAGACGGAACTTTAGGCACTTCATTAAGGACATACAGAAAAAAAATCAGGAGAGAACATGTGAGAAGTAGCAGATAAGGAGGAGACAAGTTTACAGAAGATTCAAGAAGACTGACTGGACATTAGGTAAAATGGTGCAGAGAACGTGGAAGGGTATGAAACTGTTAACTCTTAAAAGGAGATAGTATAGTTTTGAGCACTGTTATCTCACAATATTGTTAGTAGAATTTTGCCTGAGTTTGGGTAACGACTTGATTAGTGGTATTTGGTAAAGTTGGCCTTGCATGTTGGCTGTTAGTAGCGTTAACAGGGTCCTAACATTTTGGTTAGCAGTGCAACACAGTTACACCACCAAAGTTCCTTGGGGTTCTAACATTTTGCTAGAAATTTTTCATAGGTTAGAATTCTTTGTTTTCAAAGTCCTCCACAAGAGGTTACTCTAGTCTAGGAAAAAAATATCTGTGAGGGTCTGTACATTGTGCTCATATCTAAATTATACTTGCAGTGCTGAGTTTTCTTCTAACATTTAAATGATAGTTTCTTAGGAGGGGGAAAAAAGCAGATGAAGGATTGGATTTGAAAGAAAATGTTCCTTTAGTGATGAGGGCATATCTGATACTGGCTGCATGCATATTTCAGAACTGCTCTTTTTTCATGCCTCAAGCAATACAGTTTTTTAAACAAAAACTTTATTTTGTAGTAATTTCAAATTTACATAAGCCATCCATCTAGATTGCCTTGCAATTAATAATTTTTCATATATGCTCTTCTTTCCTCATCCATTTGAGAGTAGAGTGCAGACATGAAACCACACTACCGTTCAGCTTTTCCATGTGTATTTACGCATATATACTGAAATTGTTTCAGCGGTTCCTTTGTTTTTCTTGGTTGTGATATTTTTTTAACATTCAGTCCAGTTATATTGTCTCTTCAGTACCAGCACAGAAAGGATGCCATGCTCTCAGTGCATTGTAGCAGGAGGCACAGGCTACCAGTTCTTTCATTACTAGTATTTAAACTTTTATCATGTGATTACGATACCCTCCGAGAGCAGTGGACCTTGTGATAAAAGTTAGCCTCAACTTAAAGTATGGTAGGGACTTTAGAGCTCCTCAGTGCTCAAAATGTGGTAAAGATAAAGCAACTGAAAGGAGTTCTCAGATGGATACTTAGATTTGGCTGACAGGTGGATTGTAATCCTGTACTCACAGAGTTCTATTCCTTGAGAGGAGCCCTGGTGGTACAGTAGTTCATTGTTTGCCTACTAGCTGAACTCACCAGCCAGCTGCAGCATGGGAGAAAGATGTCTGCTTTCATGCATATTCACAGCCTAGGATACCCTACCGGGCAGGTCTGTTATGTTCTGCAGGGTTTCTGTGAGTCATAATCAGAACCAACTCTGTGTAACAAGGGGTTTGATTTGTTTTGCTGCCCCTTGCTCTCCTAGATAAGTATTTTTAACAGAGTTATGAATCATTATTATTGAGCTATGCAAAATTCCATCCAAAGTACTTGCATGTGTTAATCTATGAAGCATGAGAATTTTACTTTTTCTTCACCTGCAAAATGAAAATAATAGTTCAAGTCTACTTAAAACTCATGACATGATGTCTTTTAGAATGGGAGGAAGAAGTGTAAACTGATAAGTAATGCCAGAGGTTTATCATGCCATTTTACAAATGTGGAAACAGGAAGAAAGGTTAACTCACTTACTCAAGGTTACACAGTTAGAAATATGTCAAACTGGAATTTAAACCCTAGTCTTGTTCAAAAGCTTATGTTCTTTTCCCCCCTTTTGACCAGAAGCAGGCGTTTTTCTCTTCACTACATAGTTTCTTGAATTGGGACTTCTAAGTTAAGGAAAAACTGTTAGGAACACTACTTGGAAGTTTTGTGTTTTAATTTACATTTATATGAGATGTCAGATAATTTAGATAAGTTTTGAGGTCAGTGGGATTTGCTCCTGGGAACTAGGAGGGCTGGGTTCAAATCAGCCAATCACGAGACAAGGTAGGACTTGATGCCTTCAGTTACTCACTTTGACAGACTAGTTAAGTCTTTTTTTTTATTATTATTATTTGTGTGTACCATCAAATCAGATCTGACTGGTACAGGTAGAGATAGCCCCTCCTTCTACAGCAGAGCATCTGGTGGATTCGAACTGCATACCTCTAGGATTGCAGTGCAGCTTTTTGCTACTAGGCCACCAGAGGTCCCTAGTTAGGTCTTGGCTGATTTATGAAAATTATGTTTACTTTGTTTATGGTACCAGGTTTAATGTGATGATCATGAAAGGTTGTTTGGGGATGTACTTATAAAATATGAAGTGACTTGCACATATCATCACTTATAAAAATGGATATGTTGGGAATGACTAGTTTGTGATGCATGTATTAAAACATTTAGGTAGCAGAGTAATTGCCTCCCACATTGTTATTCCTAAAGGAGTAGACAGTTCTATGACAAAAACATGCCAGTCACTTGTTGCTAAATAAAATGGATTTAAGAGAAAGAGGCAGTTTTCCAGATGATATTTTAATGTCTGTTCTTAAATGCTCTTCAGGTATCAACTCAATTGTGGCTATTGCATCATACACTGGATATAATCAGGAAGACTCTGTTATCATGAACCGCTCAGCTGTAGACCGAGGCTTTTTCAGGTCAGCTTTTTGTAAAACCTCCTTGTATATTTACATTTTTTATGCTAATATAGTGGGCTTCCTTTTGCCACTTTTTGCCGTTTTACATGCAGATACGTGTTTGCATTTAGATAATATAGAAACACCTAAAAAATACAAATAAATCCATGATTTTAGAACTTTTAAGTCCTGGAAAGGGTTAAACCGGGTGGCTCCTTGGAGGCAAGGATTCTGAGGCTTCGTCTAACATACTTTGGACATGTTGTGAGGAGAGACTGGTCCTTAGAGAGGGACATCATGCTTGGGAGGGTGGAGGGACAGTGCAGGAGAGGAAGGCCCTCTATGAGGTGGATTGATTCAGTGACTGGGATAATTGGGATGGGAGTGTCAGAGACAGTGCGATTGGCACAGGACAGAGCGGAGTTTAGGGCTGTTGTACATAGGGTCGCTATGAGTCGCAAGCGACTCGATGGCATATAACAGCAACAACAACATTCTCTTCACAGTGTTTATTACATCGGTGTTAATGGGTTCCCTCCCCCCCATTTTAGTGTGGTGGTATGACATACAAATTGATCTCAAATCCGTGATTTAGGATTGTTAGGCTGAAAAACCACGCAAAACAAAAACATGTGGTAGCTTGCATGTTGCTGTGATGCTGGAAGCTGTGCCACCAGTATTTCAAACACCAGCAGGGTCACCCATGGTGGACAGGTTTCAGCTGAGCTTCCAGACTAAGACTTATTTAGGGTAGGGACACAGATAATATTACATGCATAATGCTATGTATTGTATAATACAGCATTAGAAAGCAACAAGGAAAAGAAAGAAAAAAACCCCTTGGAATTTAAGAGAGGATGTGTGCACGTGTGTGTACACACAATAGTAGACTAGTGGACAGTTTATGCAGCTCTGAGGTGGTTATGTAAGGGGTTAAGGCGTCCAGGTTATGGATAATATACTACCCTGTGTAGCCAGTGTGACAGCATTTAGGATTTAACTTTCTGATTCTCACTAGTTCTCTTTGTCTCAGGTTCATGGTTTTAATTGTGTTTCAGATTTTAATGAAGTGAAAATTATAGATATATTTAAGCTCTTTTATTAAAGGAAACACGTTACATTTTTTAACCATCTACTTTTAGGTCTGTTTTTTACCGGTCTTATAAAGAACAGGAGTCTAAAAAAGGATTTGATCAAGAAGAAGTTTTTGAGAAGCCTACACGTGAAACATGCCAGGGTAAGTGATACTGACATTTAATTATGGAACTCAAAGGTAACTTCCAATGACTTTAATTACTTCTGCTCTGTTTGTTTTGGTTTTACCATGTGAAATTTTTTGTGTCATTCTGAACCAAAAGACCCCATGCTAGATAGTTAATTTTGACTCATAATGATTGTTTAGGACCAAGTACAACTGCTGTATATAGTGTTTTGAAGTTTTCTGTAATCGTTCCAGATGGAGACTACTACATCTTTCTCCCATAGAACGAGAAGCTGGTGGGTTCAAAGTACAAGCTTTTCATTTCGTAGTCAAGTACTTAGCCAATGTACCACCAGTGCTCCTATGTCATTCTTAAAAACTCAGATTTAAAAACACTATTTGCCAAGATTATTTGCATCTAAGAGTGGACTTGGTGCCCTTTTTTTCTTGGTAAGTCCTGCATTGAGTAGAATATTTTGGAAATCAGATGTTACATAATTTCATGGGACACTCCTGAGAGCCTCTTCATACTTGTACTCTGCCCTAAAGTGTAGTGTAGTGTATGTAGTGTAGTGTGACTCTAGTTTTTGTTGAGCTACAGTATAATAATTTAAGAATAAGCAGAAGTATCCAGCATTTGTTAAAAAAGACACTTATTATTTTGTTGTGCTTTATTTTCACAATTAAAGGACAGTATAAACAGTGGGATAAACAAGATGTCCTAGAGAAATGGGATATCTTTGCTCAAATTTTACTCCTAATAACTCTTATACACTGTTGGTGGGATATTGTAAAATGATGCCACCACTCTGGAAGGCAGTTTGACATTTCCTCAAGCTGAACATAAAAATTCCATATGACCCAGCTATTAACACTGCTTGGCATATACCCCGGAAAAATGAAAACTGAGGCACAAAAAAGAGACTTGCATACCAATATTCATAGCAGCGTTATTCACCATTGCATTAACATGGAAGTGGCCTAGAGTTCCAGCTGCAATCAGATGGACTGAGAAATTGTGGTATATTCACATGGTGGAGTGCTGCACAGCATCCAGGAGCAATGATTTTGTAAATTACTACCTAACTTGAGAGAGGCTGGAGAGTATTGTGCTGGGTAAACTGGTACAATACCATGGGGACGAATATTGTATAGGACCATTATTGTTGATCCTGTGTGAGGATCCAAGGAGAGGAGGGTGGGAGCAGAGTGGAAAGGCTGGGGGGAGGTTTAATCATAGTGTGATATAGTATGATGGGTGAAGGGACGTGGGTGAAGGAGATGAGAAAGATCCGGTGTGAGAACTTGGAACGTAAAGCAGTACAAAATAAAAATTTATTTAAAAAACCTCCAAACTCCTAATAGCATTGCATTGTATAGTAATGAATTGCTATCCAATGAGTTTAAGAGCATATAAGATGAAATTCAGAATGTATGTGAGATGTATATAGAGGATATAGACAGCTTTTTCATGTCATTTAGAGATCAGAAACTGGTAGTGCATTTATTCTGCCACCCAGCACTGTGTTCATGAGAAAACTTAAATATCTCACATTCAGTCCAGTGGTTTGTCCTTGTAGATTGTAATATTAGAATTCAGTTAGTTAAAGTATTTGTAGAAGGGAATTAATTTTTTTTAATTAATATTATTAAACACTATGGTGATAGAGATTCCTTTGACTTCTCTCTGACTTGGCAGTGATTGATGATTGTAGTTTTTAGTATTTTTATATGGCAATACCATTTAAAAAATTTCACATCTCTTTGCAGGTATGAGGCATGCCATTTATGACAAGCTAGATGATGATGGTCTGATAGCTCCTGGGGTTCGTGTGTCAGGAGATGATGTGATCATTGGCAAAACAGTCACCTTACCTGAAAATGAGGATGAACTGGAGAGTACGAATAGACGCTACACGAAGAGGGATTGTAGCACTTTCCTCAGAACTAGTGAGACGGGTATTGTGGATCAGGTGATGGTAACTCTCAACCAGGAAGGATATAAATTTTGTAAAATAAGGGTGAGTACAGCTTTGTTCATGTTGATACTTAGAGAAACCAAACCACATAGACTCAACTGACCTACATCTTTGTGTGTTCAGGTTCGCTCTGTTAGAATTCCTCAAATTGGGGACAAATTCGCTAGTCGACATGGTCAGAAGGGGACTTGTGGTATTCAGTATAGACAAGAGGTACGTGTTTTATCTCCCTCCCTTCTAACTTAAAATTTGGTTGAATATTTATGAAATTAAAATTTTAATACAGTTTTAACTTAAGACCTCAAAATTGGTAAAGATTTTAGTCTTTAATAAGCATATAACCACCATGTTTAGCAGATGTCAGAAAACTCAGAAGTTTAGTTTGAGATCAATTCTAATTTTTAGTGTTGTAGCGAAGATTAAGAAGGCTGCATTTCTTTAAGTCTCCTTTCAAAATTTCCCTTCTGTTGCAGGACATGCCTTTTACATGTGAGGGTATCACCCCTGACATCATCATAAATCCCCATGCCATCCCCTCTCGTATGACTATTGGTCACTTGATTGAATGCCTGCAAGGAAAGGTAAGTTTCTTTAAAAATGTATATGCTCAAATTGATGTCTCTTTGAAAATAGATAAGTGGTTTATCTCCTTCCTGAGCCAGAATTTCTTTGGAAAAAATGTGTTTTTTCTTTCTTTCTACTTTTAAATTTGTTATGATTATGCTTGCTTTGGGGTAAACTTTACTACATCTAACATCTACATACGTACACAATTATCTCTAATTCTTTTCTATATATGAAGAATTAATTGGTAGTTAGTTCATTGTGAACTTTATTATATAAAGTACTAGGTATGTGAACATTTTTCAGTGTGAAGGTTTTCTGCTTTATAGTATCTTCTTAAGATAGACTAGTTCCAGTCCAAAATATGAGTGGCTTGGTTTCAGGACATTAAAAAGGTGAGCCTGCTCCCTTGGATGGCTTCCTTTTAGAGGCTTATTAGAAATGAGTTGTCTTTCTGTTTAGGTGAATGAGCTTGTTACAAAGAGTTTGTGTACAATATTAATAAGATAAACTTTAAGGTATCACAGCTCTCCAAACATGGATTTTAAGTTCATAATCTTTCCATGTATAGAAAAGGTTTTTGTCTTAAAGCACTATTTTAAGTACAAATATTTTTTGTAAGGTATCTGCTAATAAGGGTGAAATTGGTGATGCCACTCCATTTAATGATGCTGTCAATGTGCAGAAGATCTCTAACCTTTTATCTGAATATGGCTACCATCTCAGAGGAAATGAGGTAGGTATCTTTGCATTTATATGATTTATTACATGTATTCTTTTTTGGTATGGTTGGCTTAATTTAAAAAAATGTAATACATACTTTAAATATGTGTACAAATCATAATGTAATGCATGCTTTGGTGAATTTTTACAAAGTAAATATTCTTATATGACTAGAACCCAGTTTTGGGGGAGGGGGAAAACCAGAACGCTGTACTGCTAGAAGCCTTCTAATATGCTCTCTCGTTACCTCATTACTCTCTGAGAGTAATTACTACCAACAGTTTCCATGAATGAAAACAGTATAAACAAATTACTGTGTGCAAACCAATAAAAATAGTAAGAATTGAAAAAGTAACCACTATGTTGACTTCGAACCACTAGGTTAGTTTTATTTGTGGTGTTCATAACAGAAAATAAAATCAGATATAGATAGCATGTGCATCTTTAACTTGATGTTTTCAACTCTTATGTTTTAAAATCTGTTTTTAGGTCCTGTATAATGGATTCACTGGTCGAAAAATCACATCACAAATTTTTATTGGCCCCACTTATTACCAGCGTTTGAAGCATATGGTAGATGATAAGATTCATTCTCGTGCTAGAGGACCTATTCAGATCCTTAATAGACAGCCCATGGAAGGTAGATCTCGGTAAGAGATGCATCAATACTGTCATTTAGCCTTTTATTATAGGAAATGTGAAACACATACAGAATGGAATGGTATAATAAGCCCCTGCATCAGCAGATTACTAACTCATGGCCGGTCTTGTTTCACTCGTCTCTTTTTCTAGAACTCCCAGATGATTTTTAAGTAAAGCCCAGATTTAAAAAAAAAAAAGTAAAGCCCAGATACCATCATTTCTTTTGTAAATACATTATGTATCTATAAAAGAGAAGTCCTCAGTAAAGCCCAGATACCATCATTTCTTTTGTAAATACATTATTATGTATCTATAAAAGAGAAGTCCTCAAATTTTTTTTTTATTTCAGGACCTCAAATATCAAACTTGTTTATGTGAATTATATCAATATTTAGCATAAACAATTTAGTGTATCATTTTATTGAAAAATAAGACAGACTTTTTACTTAATAAAATAAATAACATCTTATATGAAAAATAAACCATATTAACCAGATAACATTTTTATTGAAAATGTAAAGATTGGTTTACATTCTTTATGCTTTTTACTGAGCTAGTTTACAAAATATAGCTGGGCTCTTGTGTATGCTTCTTACATTATTTTTGTTGGAAGTACATGAGGTTAGTCTGGCCTCTCAACAGAGAAGTGATTGGATAAAGGAGAAGTGTTTTAATAACCTTTTCAGATACACGTAGGTGTTCTTGGATGCTACACCAAAACTTGACAGGTGTTAGTTTTTTAAAGGTTAATTTCAGTGTGGAATATTTTTGTACTCATTAAAATCTTTAGAATTTTTATGCTTGATATGTTAAAATCAATTGGATTGTATACTCTGAATGGATATTTTACACATGCATAATTTTGGAATGTAATACTTTAGAAAATTCGTTTAGAAGATATTTGTTCACTGAATTGAATGATAACAGTTTTTTTCCAGGATAAGGGGAGGGGGGAAATGACATTAGTTAATGCTTTCACCAGTGGTAATCAGAAAAGTTTATTAAGTCAGGGGAAAAAAACTCCTATTAGTTAATGCTTTCACTGGTGTCATCAGAAATGTGTTAATTTTTTCCCCCTTATAATTTAGTTGCTGGAAAATTCAGATGGATTGTTACTTCTGCATTATTTATACCATCTTTTTCTGCCTCCCAGTTTTCTTCTAAATGGTTCATTAGAGCTAAAGGCAGGACGAGATTTAAGACTTGGAGGGTTTTTGGCAGTTAATTCTTCCTTGGTCATGTGTACTTGCCATATTTTGTTGCTTTTTCTTTTATGCTAGTAATAATTATTGCCTAGAGCCTTTAGTTAAATAGGGATTCAAACTGTTCAGAGTCTTAATTTTGTAATTTTTTTATTAGCTAGGATCCTTCTGTGGAGACAACTGTCTCTGTAGCTGTTGGATTTTTCTGGTGATAGAATTTGTATAGGAAGGGCAGGATAAATTCTTTTATTTTTTTATTAAGTTTTCAATATGAAGAATTGGTTCCCCAGAATTCTCTAAAGGTGACCAGTAATTGGGGGAAAAAAAGTAAAATCATTATAAAGCTCTGTGATTTAAGCATATTTGATGTATTTTGTGTATTAAGAATGTCAAGAGCCATCCCTAGCCATTACCTCCATCCGCCTGCCCATTCATCTAAACAGTTCATTTCACATCTGTGCTGGAAACATGCAGTCATTTATCTGTTGTTCCTGTTACTTGTAATTTTTTGAAACATGCACTGGTAATTTCAGGCTTGTGTGTGTGGAAACTCATGGCTAAATGCTATCATGGTGATACTCTCCTCTGTACTTTATTGTGTTTAGGAGGGAACTTACGTAGTGTTCTTGAGATTCATGGCATTTGAGGATCTTGTGATACACATTAAATAGTTAAACTTTCCAAATTAGCAAGCATGCCACAGTACAGAAGTAGAGCCCAATTCTTCTTGACTGGTAAGATCTTGACTGTTGACTTTAGATGAGGCGATGTTTAAAATAGAAAATAAGTACAAAACAGTCTGTTGGGTTTTTTTCTTAACAGAGATGGTGGCTTACGTTTTGGAGAAATGGAACGAGACTGTCAGATTGCTCATGGAGCAGCCCAGTTTTTAAGAGAACGATTATTTGAGGCTTCAGATCCCTATCAGGTTCATGTTTGCAATCTTTGTGGAATAATGGCCATTGCTAACACCAGGACCCACACGTATGAATGTAGAGGCTGCCGTAATAAAACCCAGGTACGTATAACCCTTATGGTTACTTTAGAGTAAGACAGTGTTAGCCTGATCATCTAGTTCACTAAACTTTTTACCAATTTCAAAAGCACGCCCTCTGAAAGAGTCTTTTTTTAAAATGAGGAAAAATTTTTTTTAAAAAAAAAAAACCCAGTTTTCGTGTGGTAATTTCTCTGTTGAATTGATTCTGACTCCTGCTGCCCTATAAGACAGCAGAGCTGCCCCACAGAGTTTCCAAGGCTATATTCTGTGGAAGCAGCATATTCCAAACCGTATCTTCCTTAAACCTTTTTAGGTGAGGAGGATAAATAGAATTTATGTCTGCCAGAAAGGGTGAATGAAGTATGAGAGGCTGTGAGGAGGATGAACAGCTAGCCAGGGTAGCAGGATGACCTTTCCCACCCCTCATTCATCATCTGTAGAACCTTTTTCTGGAGTAGAGAAGTAGGTCACACCAGTTTTGCTTTGTTAATTACTGTTTGCTTTTTCTTTTCAGATTTCCTTGGTTCGAATGCCTTATGCGTGCAAACTGTTATTTCAGGAACTTATGTCTATGAGTATTGCACCTCGAATGATGAGTGTTTAGTAGGTCTTTTTTGTTTCATTATGCATGCTTCTCTCTCTGTTTTGTAAATAAACAATAAAATTTTTGTGGATAGTATTGATATGTTATCTTTATTTTGTAATTTCCTGTGTAAAACCAGTGAATATAATGAAAGTGTTAGTGGACTGGATTAAAAGAAGCTAGTTGTTAAACAAGAACAGGGGTGGTAGTTATCCATGACTAACTTAAGTGTGCAGACAAGTATATTTTGCAGGTTTATAGCTCAGCACCTTCACCTGTTGAAAAAGAGAAAATCAGTTATTAACTGGTCTGGCTGACTTCTTAATTTGCAGGCAGTTTTGTGTTTTCAAATGAATATGTTAAAAATAGGATAAAGGATAAATGAGTAGTTATAGTAATATATTGAAGTGCTCTATGCAGTCTGAGTTTTAAGATTTTAGATTTGGAAGACCATTTTACTATATTGATCCATCTGTAACACATGGACCTTCTTGTATAGTGAAACCTATGCAAACCAGAACGTGACATTGCTTTTCCAGGTCTCATAAGGTTTCTGCCTTTGATAGGAAGGATACAGACTGCATTTTTTTTCATTCTCTACTAGAAGAAAATACTTGTGTTCCTTTCACACAGGTTCCAGTTTTCATTTTTACTGTGTAAAACTGGAAGAGCACTTTGACAAGCAGGCATGATGAGGTCTTGAGAGTCTGAGGAAGCTTTCCAGTGTCACCCAGCTCTCATTCAGGATGAAACTCGGATAATGACATGGCTCTTAGCCACTGCTCCAACTGGCTTGTTTCCTCTCCTGGTTTTATAATGTCTTAGCTGAAGAGAACCTGACCATACATCTTTACTTGATAATTTTCTTTTACATCACAGCTGAGTGGTCCTCACGATGGCATGATGTGGCAAATGATTTTTATTTTTGAGTTAAGTGAAACCAATTCAGACATCAATCTCATAGAACTATATGGATGTAAAACAGTATTGTGGGGATGGATACAGGCTTGATGTGTGCTTATGAGGAAGCTTTTAGCAGCAAAGTAGGTGCAGAGCAGAATTGGACTCTTGTTAGTAAGTATATGCTCTTTTCAGGGATATTTTTTTTTCTTATAAAAAGCCCAGAGTGAAGAACCAGAATTTCCCAGAATCATTTCCTTGTAAATGGGACTGTAGTGTAATAGTCACAACATAAAGGAAAAGTGCCATGTTGATAGAACATTATGGAAAATGTTAAGCTACTCCAGTCAAATTTGGGATTTGAATTGTGTGTGAGAGAGAGTATCTTAAGTCATAATAATGGATTACTTCCATCTATCCAAATGTTCTTCTGGAGACTGAACTCTCCATTTTGATGGCATACTTAATGCTGTATGGAATATTAACATTAGGGAAACTGGTTAATAACTGTGTCTGCTACTACTTTCACACTTGGTTCTGTTCTTTCCTAAGCAAAAGCAGTAATTTTAAATGGCTGAGGGATTTATTACACACCTTTTTTCACTGGTATTTCATGTAAGGTATCAACCACCGTGATTTTTGCTGATGCTGAAGCCTGGCCTTGGGAATTGGACGCATGACACTCATATTCTCCAGCATCTTCTTTACTTAGAGGAGATACCTATGAGAGAGAAGGCTTTTTTTCAGTTCTTTTCTGGTGGTTATCCCTAGTGCTTTCCAGTATTCTCAGTAAAGTCATATTTTATTTCCCAAGCTAATTTGTGAAATTTGTAATTTGTAAATTGTGAAAGAAGGCAAAATAAAGGTCCTTGATAGAGGTGGGGGAAATGTGGAACAAAACTGGCAGAACCCATTAGACTATGGCCCTTAATCACTCTTCCAGCCTGGAATTGAACTCCCATGACTCAGCTTCCAGCCGCACAACAGAGCTACAAAGTGAACTCTAATACCAAAGAAGTACTCATGCCATAGAACAATCAGAGCCTTTGCTCAGGGCTAAAACTGAGAAGGTGGGAAGGGATGGGAAAGGAGGATAACTGGGAATAAGAAACACAGGGAGGAAGTGGGAATAGTGCTGTTATAAAGTGGAGCTTGTAATCATTATTACGAGACAAAATATATATGCATTATTGAATGGGAAACTAACTGGCTCTGTAAATCTTTTCCTGAGATTACAATTAAAAATCTAGCATAAGTTGTGCAGATTTTTCTGCTAAGAGACTTTGATACAGCTATTAGGAAGATCTGGACAGTTCAGACTGAGAAAAATGCCGTAACTTGATCACACTGCAAAGTTAAAGAAACTGGATAGATAGGCATATCAGTTTGAAGGAGACCTTGGGATAGGACATTAGATCTGAGTACTATCCAGGAGTACCAAAGTTGTTGTTGTTGACTGCTGTCGAGTCAAGCGTGACTCATAGCGACTCTGTGAACAAAAGACCTAATGCCTTTGGGAGTGTGGAGTACCAAAGAGGAAGTTAAATAATAATTACTCATCAATAATTGGTAAAAATAATTGAGACTTGGGTCATTTAGTTCCTTGTGAGGAGTCTTGAGGGTAGGGGGTGGAGAGGAGAGTATCAGTGATTGTTTATGCACTGTTTCTAAATCATCCCCTCCTCTACTTCTCAAAGAGGAGTGACAGCCATATGGAAAGGCCGCTCTGGGCAGGTACCCAGAGGGTAATGCACTGGGCCCCTTGGTCTAATCTGCAGAATGAAGTTCTGGCTGCTCTGGCCACTCACCAGCACCCAGCCAGTTACTTCATGCTTTTCTGGGCCACCTCGAGTCTGAATGGCCAGGTTGTCTCGGTCACCAGGCAAGAGTTCTGTCCTTTGAACTCCATAATGGCCTCTTTTTACCTGCAAAAACAAAAGGAAATAGTTTTGGTTCTTTATATGGAACCATTTTTTTTTCTTCTTTTTTTAATTAATTTTAATGAACATTTACAGAGATTTTGGATTTCCATTCATTCATTGTTGCACTTTTCTCCCTACCCACCCCTCTCACCCTCAGTTCACTCTTTTCCAAAAGTAAAAGAAAAATTCTTTTCATTGGTATACAGTCCCCCTGTACACACCCACCCCACGGCCCCGAGTATACTCCACTCTGCAACCTTCATTCCAAACTCTTATGATAATCATAATACCATATAATATATTGCGTGTGAACTGTTCTCTCCTTCATCCATTTCAATGCAGTATACATAATTTGTCCAGTTTTTCTCATTCTTACCCCAACCCTGTCAGTACCATTCTACAACAGTGGCACTATGCAGTGTTTGTCCTTTTGTGACTGAGATATTGCCCTCAGCATAATGTCCTCGAGGGTCACCCATTTTGAATAATATTGCATGAGTTTCTTGTTTTTCAATGCAGTGTAGTATTCCATCATTGTATAAATATACCACAGCTTCTCTGTCCATTCCTTTGTTGATGGGCACTTAGGTTGAACCATCATTTTGAAAGTAACCACATTCTTAGAATTGCATTGTACTTCAGATTTTAAATTCAGCACCTATGCATATACCAAATACAATATGGATCCTCTCTCATTTCTTCCTTTAATATTTCTGTATCACCTAAACTTTTAATGACTACATTTTTTTGCATGCTTGGGGCCTACACATTGCCTTATTTCCTGTTGCTGGCTGTTGTCATTCCTCATACCCTTTAAAAAAGTTCTCATTTTAGGGCAGGCCTTTTCCTCTGTCATGCTTGTTTGGCTTACAGCAAACCACGTACACATATATTAACAGCCTTATCAATGGAAAGGGTAAGTTCAGCCCAAAGCCAGTACTTTTATTTTGTCTTTGAAGGTTAAAGATTAATCAAATAATTTACTAGAGTCTTAAGAGCAAAAACCTCTGTGAAATGCTATCATTGTTCTTTTGTAATAAAACCTTTATGCCAATTTTGAATCAGCTTCAGAGGGATAGGTTGAAATCTTGATTCAGGGTTGGTAATAGCCAACACTGTCCTAATTCCCCCCCTTTTATGTTATTAAATTATTATGTTCATTATATATAATCTTCAGAAAATTGAACAAGTGTACAGAAAAAGAAAATACATAGAAAACCTTTCCATGTTTCCATGTGTGTAGTTCTAGAAGTAGAATTGCTGAGTCACAGGGTACGGGTGTGTGTGTGTGTGTGTGTGTGTGTGTGTGTGTGTGTGTAAAAGCTCTGGTGGCCTAGGACATAGATGGTTGCACTGATAGCCTAAAAGAAGGCCTGTGCCTCTGGCAGTTCCCATCCGTCAGCAGCTTAGGAGAGAGATGGATAATCAGTGTGATGAGCCTGTCTAAAAACCTGCTGAAGGGTCAGCTATGAATTGGTTCCAACTCCGTGGCAATATGTGAGTGATGTGTCTCAATCTCTCACAATGAATTTACTCTCATAGTTTTAGAGACTGGACATCCAAATTTAGAATGCCAATTCTAGGGGAAGATTCCCTCTATTTGTTAGCTTGTGGGTAAGGTCCTTGTCTCCTTTCAACATTTGTTGGCCCGGTAGACCTTGGACATTTCCACGTGTCTTTGTACCAATATTCCTCTAAGAGGTTCTTTTAGAGAACCTAAGAGTAAAGGGGTTACCGGGTTTGAAACACGTGCTGTGCCCCGGCTCTCCCTTCTTACTTATCTTCATAAAAATTGTTAAGGCTCAACCTCCTCCACGTCCTCCAACCCCTGGCCAGCTGTTTGTTGCCAACTCAAAGTGACGGAATGTGTGGTAAAATAGAACTGTGCTCTATGAAATTTTTGGGTGGTGGTTTTGTTAAAACTATTACTAGAACTTATTTAATTACTGAGACTACTAAATACTCCTTTAGAAAACACACATGGTTTTCAGTCGCTGGTTTGGGGGCAGTTAGTTACCAGGTCTTTTCCCCTGAGGCTTGTCTGAGTGGATTTAAAAACCTTCAGCCTTTGACTAGCACGTGAGCGAGTTAACTGGCTGCACAACCAACTTCTTTTGAGAACAGTGACTGGGGGGGAAAAAGAAGGGCTGAAATTTACTGTGTCCCAGCTCTCCTGTAAAAGCCAAGTTCATGTCTATTGTTACTACCTTTGAAAGTAGTCTGAAGGGTCTACAGTCCTTGAAAAGTAGTTTTCATTTTTTTCTATAATAAAACAGATCTTGAGTAATTAAAGATGAGATCATGGCACATACTTTTTTTTTTTTAATTCAGCATCAGTGTTTTTTCTGTGTGTGATCAGGCCACTCCCCCTCGTGCTGGTTTTTAGTTACTGCTCAGCTTCAAACTCATCCTTTTTTCTAATGCCCACAGCTGGCACTCCAGCTTGGAGTGATCTAGGCCAACTCCCACTTAATATAAAAAAATATCTAGCATAGCCTGTTATCATTTCCCCCTTCTGTGAAATTATCCTATATTGCTGTTATTAGAGAAAACCAGGTAATTTAATGTTTTTCTCATGTGAAAGTGCTGAACACAAAACAGACTCAATAGACTTCTCCCCTTCAGTTTCTCAAGGACCAGGCAGAAACAATTCATGTTAGTGCATACTCTGAAAGAAGTTATTTTAAAATGGCTTTTAGTGATACTTTGACACGCAAATTTGACTTGGCACCTAAACTAATACGTGTTTGGCCTTCACTTAACTGCATTTCAGAACCTTTTAGGAGTTGTGTGTGTGACCAAAGCAGAAAGATAAACACTACAGCATAGAAATACTGACTCCTAACAACAGCCTTATATAACATGCATCTTAATACAGAGCATGTGTTTTATACTGGTTGGCCTATTACACTATGTAAGGTGTTCTTGTCAAGTATTTGATTAGTCAATGAGTTCTTCTGTTTAACAGAAGTCATGATACACACATTTAGTGAAAGTTTACAAATTACACTTTTTTCATACAATCATGCATATTTTGTTTTATAAAAAAATTAATTGCCACTAATGTAATGACTTAATTATAATGTCTGATCATGCCCCTTATTGTGTATTGCTTTTTCTCTCACCCCTTATCTATTAATTTTTACTCCCCTCTCTCTTTTCCCATCCCTGTTATTCCTTCATGATTGATTATGTGTAAACTTGTCCTTTCTTGGTGGTGATGTAGTGCATTGTCAAATCAGAACCAACCCATAGCTGACCGTCTTATGAATTTTCAGAGGCTGTAAGTTGCTGACCATCTTGTGAGTTTTCAGAGGCTGTAAATTGCTGACCGTCTTGTGAGTTTTCAGAGGCTGTAAGTTGCTGACCATCTTGTGAGTTTTCAGAGGCTGTAAGTTGCATGGGAGGAGACTGCTTTTTTTTCTCCCGAGGAGCCGCTGGCAGATTCGAACCATGTGGGCTGGCAGTGCAGTTCCTTACAACCAGGCCACCAGAGCTCCCTAAACCTTTCCTCACTTTTTTATATTTATAATAGCAGTCTTACATTTGAATTGCCTTTTTGTGACTGACTTAGGTCCTTCAGTTTTACTGACTTTAGTTTCATTCATGTTGTGTGGTATGTTACACATTTTTTTAATTGTGTTTTATTTTGATCACACACTGGAAAAACACTGATGCCAAGTGATGCCTGATACTCCATTGTGTGAAGGGACCAGTTGTCTTTAGCCATTTGTCCACTGATGTATTTTCATTGCTACATTATAAAAAGTTACCAGATACAATACATACAGAAGTAAGAATTTTTATATGGCCCTATATCTGCTATCAGGGACATCTCCAAGGTATTAAAGAGCAAGTATGTTAGTTCAAAAACAAAGGTATGCCTGACAATAAGTATGACAGAGAAGAAATGATGCCTTTGAGCTGTGTTGGAGAATACTGACTTACCAAGGACTGCCAAAAGAACAAGCAAATATGGCTTAGAGAAAGTGCAACTTTCAGAGTGCAGCTCTTGGGAGGCAAGGATTGGAAAGCTTCATTTCACATACTTTGGGCATGTTGTTAGGAGAGGTCAGTCCTTGGAAAAAAGAACACCATGCTTGGGAAGATGCAAGGACAGGAAAAAAGAATCAGGTGCATTGAGACATTTACTATAACTCTGGGCTCTAGTGTATCAGAGGTGAGCATGGCAAGAGCAAGGGCAAGTTCAGATCCATTGTTCACAAGGCTGCTAGGAGCTCAAGGTGCTCAGCACCGCATGTCAGGGAGTTTACATGTTGCTGAACATGTTTTCCAATTTGTGTGTGTGAGGGAGTGGAGATACAGGCTGATGATAGTGGCTTGGAGACAATTTTACAGCTGTGCTGGCTGGAGGAGCCTCTGGGTTTGAACATCCAGAATCTGCATGGGGCCTTGTAGTCATTCCCCACTGTGAGGGGACAGGGAGGATCACAGGACACCCAGGAGGTCTCAGCCCACCCGGGCTGTATTTCAGGTGCAACTAAATCTTTGTGAAATTTGCTCCTTCTTACTCAGGGAAAGAAAAAGTGCCAGCGATTACAGAAACAAGAGCGATCTGTCTGGTTTCTCCAGGTGAATAGCTTGCTAGGCTTCACTGAATTTTAGAGAACTGTTTATGCAGCACAGGAGATATGTTGTGTCGTTTTGGTGAATTTAAGAAGAGTTTTAGATAACTGTAAAGACGTAAAAGATTAATATTTACCTAGGGAAGAATGCAACACATGCTTTTTATAGGTTACATTTAATAGTCCCCTTTGAAATTGACAAATATGTGTTGTAAATTGTAATCTCTATGCCTGTAGATATTATCTCACTTGGAATGGGCTGTCTTGGCTAAATCAGCCAGGTAGGACTAGTGCAGGATGTACTGTAAACCAATTTCTTGAAATAGAAGGTTAAATGAATGAGTAGAGGAAAGGTGGTGAGGAGACTGATGTCAAGCCACATGAAGGTTTCCAAGGAACCAGAAGACAAGGACTTTCCCTGGGGCTGACCAAGAGGGAAAGCTTTCTTCTAAATCCTATGCCTTTTAATCCAGACTTTTAGCCCCCCTAAACTGTGAGAAAATAATTAATTTTTTTGTTTGCTAGAGCCGCCCTCTTGAGGACTTCTGTTATAAGAGCACTATATAAGTTGCATGAAAAGGGGTCAAAGTCTCTAAAAGAAGCTACAGTCTAATAATAATAGGAAATAATGCAACGGAAAAAATGGGTAGGAGAGAAGAATACAGAAGAGAAATATCAAATGTGGAAAGATTCTTAATGTCACTAGAAGTGGAGGAAATTGGTGGTATAAGTAAGAAGTTTGTGATCAGCTACTAACTTATAAATGTGATGTTTATAAATCTGATGTCCTAAGATGCTTCCTTAGTCTTCACACTGACATCATTGCTATTCAGCACTTTGGAGAGGTTCCTGTTAGTGGATTTGCCCAGTGCAAGAAATCGGATATCCTGACTGCTGGTATTAAGGGTGTTGATTGGTGATCTAAGAGGAAGATGCCCAACAATAGGGGCTGACATGGTGACTTGAGCAGGGGGCTCTAGTGTGTCAGAGATGATGAGGATGGCACAGGATAGGAGAGGGGCCAGGGTGGCTGTTCACAAGGTCAATATGAGTCATACTGAAAAGCACCTAACAACTATAACATAGTTCCTATTCTGACCCCTTATTTTTCTTGTGATAAATACACAAACAGAAAAACCATCTGCCTTTTCAACATTAGTCATATGAACATTTCAAAGACATTAGTTATGCCCATGTTCATACAACCACCCTATTCTCTTCCCAGTTTTTTCTATCACCTGTAATCTGCTTCTCCTACCTCCAGCCCCACCTCTTGCCCTATTTTGCTCTTTTTTTCTTTAAAAGAGAATGCTGGCTGTGTCCCCTCCACTGAAGGTCACGGTCAGCACTTTGAAGAACCTTACTTCCACTCTTGCACCCAGCAGAGCACACAGAAGGCAGACTGGGTAAGTTAGTGGAGCACAGCGATTGGGATTTTGCTTGTTTCTAGCAGTTCTGTAGAAAACAATTTTCTTTTTTGTAGTCCCTGCCCTGAACTGGAGTTGACAGCATGTGACCATGGTGCTTTTGAATGGCCTTGAGAACAAATGGCTCAGGGAAGCCCTTGGGATCTGCCCCAAACAGTCCCACAAGTTTAGAGGCAAAGATTCCCAAGGCTGAGTTAGCCCCTTGGTTATGTGCGCACTTCAGCTGGGCCCCGGCAGTGCAAGCATTGAAGTTCCTCAAGCCTTGGGACACTGGAGCACCCCTCCTCCCCTGACACTGGAGCACTCCTCCTCCCCCACCACTGGGTCTGGCTCTCCAGGGAACAGCAGCAGAGTCCTGTTTGGACAGCCCTTGGATGGGTATTCCCTGGAAATGTTCTTTTGCATCTCCCTGAGAAAAATCCCACCCTCGGCCGGCCACTCTGACTTAGCGAACCTGTGGGCAGGAGCAGAACTGCCACATAGAGTCCAAGGCTGCCATCTTCCCACAGACTGCTTCCCCTCCAGTGGAGTGACAGGTGGGTTCCAGACAATTGCCTTTGGGTTGGCAGCTGGATGCTTTGACTGCTGCACCACCAGTATTCCTTTCAAACACACTGGCAGCCTTCGAATGAACAATGAGGACCATCAGCAGCTTTCTGGTTCATGAGCTGCATTCTGGCCCTTAATTGCTCCCTCTAACAGAGGTTTCAGCTGGAGAAGGTACGTGAACTACAGTTAGGGTTGCCTCACCCCCAAGTATTGACTGGACTTCATTCCAACCAGGTAGGAAGGATGGTGGTGGTGTAGCCAATGGTAGTGTCTATATTCCTTTGGCCACGTGGGGGAGCCAGAGGCGGGTAGACGCTCAATGGGCTTTCTACACACACTCAGCAACAAGGGAAGTGAAGGCCTTTGCTTCTCCTGTTATCTTCAAGCTGTGATAACAATATTATCCAGGAGCTGCCACTAACAATATTGTCCACTGTATGAGGGAAGATTTCTGACGTTGAAGAGAATGAAGCCAATACACTGAGAGCCGAGTCAAGAGTTCCTGGCTCCATTGTGCTTGGGCTGGAGTCAACCTTGTTTTCCCCTAAACGCTTGTGAAAGTTAGAGCTCTAGTGGCATACTGGACAGAGAGTGGTGCTACCAACCGCAAGGAAGGTGGCTTGAATCCACTAGAAGCTCTGTGGGAGAAAGAGGAATAGTCTCCTCCTGTGTGATTTATGCTTCTGACCTGATGTTAGAGAGGGAGGTTACCAAAATTAAAAAGTCTATAAATTGCTACTTTGCTCAGACATAAAACAAATAACCCAGACCATTTGGAAGAAGGAGTGAACTAGTCAAATTGAGACACTCATTTATGTCATTTGACCTACACTAGATTCCACCCTTCTTTTTCCCCCCCTATTTTGAAAACGAGATTTTTTTTCAGATTACTTTGGAATTCAAGAAGTTGTGCTTTATTTGTACTGTGATACTTGGGTGCATACATCCTTTGTAGGTTTCTGTTCTGATAAAATGAATTTGATGATTTTTGCTTCCCAGGCCTTCTGTGAAGCTTCAAGGAGTCAAAATTTTGAAAAAGGACAATGTACTATCAGGATTCTGAGGTCCTCTTTGATCTGGCAAATGGGTGTTTTCCTTTCTACGGTCATGTTGAGAATATGCTGTCCTTCAAATATGCAGATAGTGTTAGTAGATAATGCTACTCAAAGGGAACACAGTGGAGACCCAGTAGGGACTACCTACTGAGTGCCAGCGATGCATGTGGCCATGAATCAGGTGACTTTAACACCATTGTCTTGTTTAATTTTTATAACAATTACCTGCCACTTTTATCATACAGAGGAGGAAATAGGCTCAAATGATTTTTAACGGGAGATGATCTTCACCCAAGAGATATGGGATGCTGTCTGAAGCTAATTTTTGGTCCCCGTAACTGTGGGGGTGGGGTGAATACTGGCATCTGGTGGGGAGACAGAGGTCAAGGATGCTGCTAACCATACGACAGTGACAACCAATTACCTGGCCCCAAATGTCCACAGTGCCAAGGTTGATATTAGAGAGGAACCAGCCACGCTAGCTAAAGAATCCTCACTCTTTGCCACCATGTTCTATTGTCTGCAGTGAGGATACACACATGCATGTGTGCACACGTGCGGGCACGAACATGCTATGCATGGCCCTGTGCACACCCACGCGGGCATGCACAGGCAGTGCACACACTCACATGCACACTCATCCACGCACAGATGCACGCTCACTCAGAGGCTGGCTCTGGGTGCTCACGATATCACTTCTTCCTGTTAGGTTCTCTGCTAGGGCCCTGCTAATAGAAAGGAACAGAAACCGGGGCTATTTTTCAGGTTGGTAGAACCATATGAATAGATTCACGGTGGTGCCTTTACAATTGCTGCAATGCTTTACCTTTGAGGAGCAGCAGGCAGTAAACCAGGGAGGATTTCAGGCCATGCTTGTGTATACAAAAAAGCTCATCAAGGCTAGCATGTCACCCACCTTGTTCCAGATAAGGACAGGCGTAGGGATTCCAATGACCTCACAGCTTAAGTACACCTGGGCACCAGTGACATTCCAGATGTCCTTGGGGGGCGTCACAATGGAAGGACCTGCAAGAGAGGCCACAAAGTCAAAACAATCCTTGACATACTCTTAGCATTTGTCAGCATTCTAGGAAGTCAATGTTTAATTATGTTTATGAGGTCAGCCCTTCTGTGGATTGTTTGAAGCACATATCAAAAGACCAGACTGGCTTTCAGCATGATTTTAATCTATGCTTTGGGGCGGCATAAATCTACAGACACAAACAAAAACAATTAAGAAGACAGATTTCTTGTGTACAAAATTTCCTTCTCCTCCAAGCCATGGTCACATGAGTTTTAATTTACCAGCTGTTTTGTATTATCTGGGATTTTTCCATTAATATAGTAAAATTTTAAAATATTTTGTGGGTTTTGTTTTTTTTTTCAATTTCCCTGTCTTTTGTTTACCAGAGTTTCTATTCTGGTGCAGCCAATACACAACTATTATTACCTAGGTAATGAGAGAAAAAAAAATTAAGAAGTGCTTTGAATCTGCTCTCTTCAATTGGGGAGTAGATTCTGGGTGCTGGGTACCCAGGAAGTCTCTGCCTTAGTGAACACTAAAACTGAGAAGCTGATTTTGATAAGATTGAGAGACTGGGGTGGTAACCTCATCAAAGGGGGGAAAGTGGAGTGCCATGTGTGACCCCGGTGTCAAGGTCCTTCTCCCACAAGTTAGAGGAGGCAGTGAGTAAGAGACAAAAAAACAGCGGCCTCTTGGGTGTGAGCAGGGTCCCCAGGTTGAGGGCTCATTCTCAGAGTTCTCTGGGTCCTGGTTCCTGGCAGAAGCACTGGCAAAAGGGGGAACCTGTCAAGGCACACAGTCACCAGCACTGGATTAATAAGAAAAGGCCAGAGTGACACTTTTTAGTCCTATCTTACCCCCCACCCCCTTCTCTAACAAGCAAGAAGAGACTTACTCAAAATCAATGATTACTCGCGAGGACTCAAGAGTCCTTATGTTGTGAACGCAGCCCATTGTTCAGCTGCTGACCCAAAAGTCGGAGGCTTGCACCCACCCAGAGGCTTCTGGGAAGAAAGGCTTAGTGAGCTACTTCTGAACAATCACAGCCATGGAAACCTGAGAGGCCCAGTTCTACTCTGACATATAAAGGACATCCACGAGGTGGAAATGATTTGATGGCCAACCGGGTTTGGAAATCAGGGCCCCTGGGCCAAATCTGTTGTCACTTAACTTGGTGTGACCTGCTTGGAGAAGGGCATCATTCTTGGAAAGGTGGAGGGCCAATGAAAGAGAGCAAGACCCTCAACTGGATGGATTGACACAGTGACTGCAGCAATAGACTTTAGTATGTTGGAGATTGGGAGGACGGCGCAGGACAGGACAGGGTTCAGATCTGTTGTTCACAGGGTTGCTATGAGTTGTACTTGACTCAACAGCACCTAACAACCACCAAAGCAAAAAAGGAATGTTGTAAAAGAATTAAAAATATTATTTCTAAATAGTTAAACATTATTATTTGAAAAGGATATAAAACTAAATTTTCAGTGACCATGAATGTCCAAAATAAGTGTAATGAGGTTTCACCGTCCTTGCCTCTATGGAGCACCCTGGTTGCATTTCCTCCAAGACAGACCTGTTTACTCTCTTGGAAGTCCATGAAATATTCAATACTCTTTTAACACCACGACTCAAAGGCATCAATTTTTCTTCTGCCATCTGTATTCACTGTCTGACTTTCAGATGGATAGGAAGTAACTAAACAGACCAGCAGTTTTGCATGATCTGGGAAATTTTAGTAATTGAAAGAGTAATTTCAAGGATTGTTTTGTGACCTTTTCTGTAGGTTCTTCCATTGTGATTCCCCCCACCCCCCGCAAAAAAACTCACCAACCCATAAAGGTTCTTTTGGTATGTAGCCACACTTATTACTGCATGTAATGTCTCTAGCTGCTTTGGTTTCACATCAGAAGAATTGTGGGGTTGCAACTGAGTCTGATGGCCCAGAGTAGTTACTACCTGGCTTTTTGCAGGAAAAGAATCCTTGCTTGCTCTGATCACGAAAGGGGCGACAGATGGCCAAGTATGATACTGACGGAAGGTATCTGGACTTCAATCCTTTCACATTACCCAGAATGCATGCTAATAAAGCACTGGATGATTTGTGGCTCAGTTCCGAAACACGACACGTTGGCAGCAGCCACCCACCGAAATAGCACGTATTTTGTGATCGTGCCTTTCCAGGAGAGGCCGGCTCCCCAACATCTGTGCTACAGGAGAGAGGCACACCTGCTCTTTGCTGCTGTCAGCTGCTGTAGAGTTGGTGACATCTCATGGTGCCTCTGTGTCACACACTGAAACACTGTCCAGTCCTGTGTCATCTTCATAACAACTGGACTGTTTGAATCTGGTGCGTTCACTGTATGAATCTATTTCACTGATGGTGTCCCTCACCTCTGCTGGCTCTCCACTACCCAGATTTGATGCCATTCTCCAGTGACTGGTCTCGCCTGATGTGTCCAAAGTGAGTCCTAAACAATATCCCAATTGTTGGAAGTAGAACACCCGGCCTTTCTTTCTAGTCTCTCTTAGTTGAGAAGCTCTGCTGGAACCAATCCATTAACCCTTTGGAATTTGAAATGCCACTGCCATTGCCCCCATTGTTTAATGGCAGACAAGTCATCACAGTATGACATTCTAGAAGGTGGGTCATGATCCTCCTTTTTAGTGGATGATAACTGGGATTTTAGGGGTGGCCTAGTGGTAAGAAGCGCTGCTGCAATGCCAAAGGCACATGGTTCAAATCCACCAGCTGCTCTGGGGGAGAAGGATGGGCAATCTTCTCTCATGCAATTTAGAGTCTCTGAAAACCCACTGAGGGTCAGCCATGGGTCGATTCCAGTTCGACAGCAAACAACAACAACAGTCATGGATCTTGCTAAAGCGCTAAAATGCAAGAATATAAATTGAAAGACTAAGCTGTGCCTGATCCAAGCCGTGGTCTTTTCAATTACTTTCTGTGCATCCGAAAGTTAGACAGTGAATGACGATGACAGAAGAAGAAGTGACGCCTTTGAGCTGCGGTGCTGAAGAAGAGCACGGAACATCCAATGGATGGATGGCCAAAAGAACAAACAAGCCTGTCTTGGAGGAATCGCCACCTGCGTGCTCTCTAGAGGCAAGGACCGTGAAACTTCATCTCACATGTTGTCAGGAGGGGCCAGAACTTGGAAAAAGACTCCCTGCTGGGAAAGGCGGAGGCTCAGAGAGAGGGCAACCCTCAACATGATGGATTAACTTCACACAGTGACTGTAACCGTGATCTTGAGAAGATCAGAGAAGATGAGATGACACAGGATGGGCCAGGTTTCAGATCCATTTTTCATAGAGTTGCTATGAGCTGCAGTCAACTTAATGGCACATAATAACAACAATTCTGAATGCTGGGTTTCAGCCACCAGAGACCTTTAGGAAGACTTGTAAGAGTCCACAGAGGAGTGGCTGTGAAGCTGCAAGCTGGGTTCTGTGGGCTTTCCCAGAATACAATTCCAGAACTCAACTGTGCCCTTGCTCAATAATCAACAGCCATTTCTTAATGAGATGGTTAACTACTCCTCTTCTGCTCCCTCGCCTCTCTGATCCTGGAAGAACCTCTGGCAGGCTCATCTTGCATCAGAGCTCTGGGAAAGGGACGCTCTCCCCTATGGGCCTGGAAAATTTTCTGCTATAATCAGTTTCCAAGGACATGAAGTCCCCCTTTTGCAATAGGCTATTTCCAGTGCACTATTAATTTCTTGAAACTGAAAGGAAATGACTGGGGCTTGCAAGATTTTCCCCACTCATCTAAACTATCAGAAGCTTATTTTTTTTTAAATCCTCTTGAGCTATTTTTTATTCTTTTCCATTTGTAAGCAATGTGCAAAACAACCAAAGTTTGGAAGGCTTTAAATACATTTGATGCTTCCTTCCCTCTGAACCATAGGACACTAAAAAGCATATATCTTGGCCAGGGGTTTTGATTTTTCTCTCAGAGTCGTGGATTTGTGAGCTCAGTGGTGCTGTATTCATGTCTGGCTCTGGCTCTGTCTCAAACATTTCCTTGTCTTAATGTGTAAAGCACTGGGTTGGGTTTCACTCCGTTCCAGGCCTCTTCAAGGGTCCTGGGACTCCCAGGGGCTTTGACACCACTAACTGGAAGCTGCTATACTTTGAACTGCTTCTGTGCACTTCTCTGGCCCTCCCCAGGCTGTTCTGCCCTCCTTCCCACATATGAAATTGGCAGGCCAACCTCAAAGCTCAGGGGATATCTGGGGATTGTTCTGACAATACACCATTGCTTCAGGGATCTGGAGGGGTTTGGGAACAAAGCTGCCTTTCACAGATCAAAACCACAGGAGGAATGCGAGATGTCCTTACTGTGAGGCCGTGAGCGCTTCTGTCTCGCAAAAGACCACGTCTCTTTATCCTGCTCACATATCCTCTAGTCAGTGCAGGGAGCACGGCATCAGCCTGCTTCCTGGAAGAGGATTCGGGAGGAGGGCATGTGGACGAATTCAGCCTTGATTTTCTGTTAGGTATCTTGAAGGCATGCTATGAATTCTTTCCCATTTCATGATTTTTAAATACAATATATGGTAGAGTAGATTTATTGCTCAAAATGGCTTTCCTACTCATGCCTTTGCCCTTTGCCAGATGGCTTGGGGGAGCTGTGTGAATGTGAATACCAACGATGTAAATGAGGTGACTAGTACTAGTACCGTTTGGGTGGGAACATGCCAACGAAGTGTGAAGACGGCTAATGAGAGGATTGGTCAGTCTTGCTATCTCACCAAGTTCCGACCGAGCAGCCTCAGTGGTAGAGATGGGAAGAAGCAGAGAACACAGCGCACGACCTCAGGGGATGGACAGATTCCTGTGTGAGACGGAGACAGACTGACATGCTGCAGCAGGGTTGGAGAACTAGGGGGGAAAGGAGACAGAGCCAAGTAGGGTCTGCCAACCACAGAGCAAGAACCAGGGGGCTTCATCCAAGCTTGGAGTACGAGGGTGGGGAAGACACCCTCATTGGCGGCATTAAGAGAGTTTTGTAACACCGACTTGAAATTGCAAGCCAGTTGAAGATCAAAGGACCTGAGAAGCTGTCTGGACTGAAGAACTGTATCTGATTTTCAATTTTAATTGTAACCCATTAGCTTTCCTAATAAATCCCATAGTCCTGACTATGAACTGTGAGTTGCGTGTGGTCACTGCAATATCCATTGCAGGCCAATAGCAGAGAACCGAGGGCGCTGGGCAGGATGGTTGGTGTTAAGAGTTGACAGAAGTGGTGGAGAGCATAGGGACATGCCTGACTTCATAGGAAATGGTTTTCTGCTGTGCATGGGGACTGTTCCCCCTTGTAGAGCTAGCAGAGGTCCACTCGACCATCTCCACACTGGTTATGTCCTTTTAATAATATTCTTAGTCATAACATAGAAGGGCAGTGATGGTCAGTGGCAGACTTCTTGCCTTCTACGAAGGAAATCCCTGCTGGATTCTGGCCACTGCATTTCACGTGCAGCCACTACCCAGCTGTCAGCGGAGACTCGCCTGTTAGAAGCTGAACAAGTTATAGCACAGCTTCTAAACTAAGAAAGACTGAGGAGAAAAGGTTTGTCAATCTACTTCCAAAAATCAACCAATGACAACTCTAGGCACCTTACTGGTCTGGTACCATCATGCAGAGGGTTGCCAGACGTTTGGACAGACATAACAACAACCAATGTTGTTGCTGTTAGGTGCTTTTAAGTCCAGTATGACTCTTAGTTACCCTATGAACAAAAGATCTGAACCCTGTCCTATCCTGTGCTATCCTCACACTTCCTGACACCCATGTCACTGTGTCAAACCATCTAATTGAGGGTCTTCCTCTTCTCTGCCAACTCTTCACCCTTCACAACATCATGTCCTTCTCCAAGGAATAGCCTCTCCTAGAAATATGCTCAAAGTATGTGAGGTGAAGCCTCATCATTCCTGCCTCCAAGGAACACTCTGGCTGCACCCTCTCCAAGACCTACTTGTTTGTTCTCTGGGCCGCCCATGGGATGTTCAGTGCTCTTCTCTAACACCACATGGATCTTAATGATCTGGTTCCATTATGCACATCAGGGCAGACTTAACAGCAACCAATAACAGTACCAATTTTAATATAACCCACTTTATCAGATTTTTAAAAATGATTAATGTTAAGGCTACAGAGATCTCCTATGTTTTTCCCTCCAACAATCTTCATGGTTTTAGGTGCATCTTGAATGACTTTTTAGATATGCTGTAAGGCAGAGATGCAGGTTCATTTATTCCCAACCCAAAGGCATCCAGTTGCCTCAGCACAATTTGTTGTAAAGACCATCCTTTTACTATTGGGTTATAACGGCACCTTTGTGTTAAATCCATTGACCATACATTTCCTTTAGAAGCCGTTTTACTCACCAACAATGATCCCTAAACCCACACTTACTGCACAATTCCTGAAAGTTCTGTTCTGTTTTTTACAGAAAAAAATCGGTATAGGAGACTCAGCTCAATGATTCTTTATCAAAGAACTTTCAATTCATTTTTTTGGTCTTACTTCTTTTTATGGTCAACCAGATTTAAAATTTATTTTTTTTTTAAGGACAAAATAAAGTTTTAGTTCAGTAAGAGCTGGTGGGCAAAATCTAAAATCAGGCCCCAGGGCCATTCATTCCATTTCAGAGAAGTCACAGTATGTTTAAATGTATAGAGACAAATACCAGGGTTGGCTCAACCATTTATTTATTTTTGTCTTTGTTCCAGGAAGGACTTCAGGCCACTTCAACATCTGTCCAACAAACATCCTGTACACAGAACAGTGCACTCCTTACCACCCCATCTTCCCTTACCCTCCCTGGGCAAATGCAGTCATTGGCCAGGCAGCCAGTGCTGCAGGTAGCTGAGGTGGGGAGGGCCCATTACAGAGCTTTTCCCACATCAAAGCCATCCATATCTCTTATTGCTTCAAATGACAATCTTCAAAATAAACTGTACAACTGTCTTAATTTACTTTTTACAACTCAGTTAATTCTCAATCTCTCTTAAAAATATTTTTATTAACAATATTCACAGTAAACCATCCATAATGCCGTAATTTCTACATGCACACTCTCCCTGGCATTTTTCTGAGTTGTTTCTTCTTATAAACACATCACTGTCCCCTCAGTTTCTTATCTCTCTTAAAGTGGCTGCTGTCACTTTGATTTCTTACAGATAGCTCTTACAGGAGCATGATGCTCAAGGCAGCATATTTTTTTATTAGCTAATCTAAATTATTGTTTGGTTTTAAGAAGACTTCAAGGGATTTTTCTTTAAAGATCACCTCAGGGTCATGTAATCTCTTTTGATCTTTGAGAACCCTCTAAATTAACTTTTCCCCCTTCTTGTCAAGTGACCTCCTTCTCAAATCCCTCTTGAGGGGAAAGAAAGAAGAAAAATGAAGAGGAGGGAAAGGTGAAGGAGAAGAAAGAAGGGAAAAAAATGAAGGAATGAAAGAACGTAGATAATCAGATGCTAAATATCTAGAATTGCGGATGGATGAATTAAAATTTGGAACATTATAACTTCGTTCTAAAAAGGCTAAGGAAAGCAGTTCTCAAAAACCCCATGAGGTATAAGAAGGAAAAGATTTTAATTTTAACTATAATTTATTCAAGCTTGTATTTAATAAAGTTACAGTAGAGATATCAGTTATAGCAATGACACCAGTTTGAAACTAAGGTGCACCTCATTCAAGCCATGATCTTTTCAACCACTTGTTATGCATCTGAGAGCTGGACAATGGATATGGATGATGAAGAAAAATCTATGCCTTTGAGCTGTGGTGTTGGAGAAGAGTACTGAATATCCCACGGAGTGCAAAGAGAACAAACAGATAAGTTTTGGAGAAAGTGCACCCAGAGTGCTCCTTGGAGGCAAAGAAGACAAGCTTTATCTCACATGCTCTGGGCATGTTGCTAGGAAAGGCTACTCCTTGGAGAGGGACATCATGCTGAGAACGGTTGAGGGTCAGTAAAAGAGAGTAAGACCCTCAACAAGATGGACTGATACAGTGACTGTAGCAATGGTTTCAACTGTGTCAGGGATGATGAGAGTGGCACAGGATAGGACAGGGTTCAGATCTTTTGTTCATATGGTCACTAGACTCATCAGCACTTACCTCACGAACAACACAGTAGAGAGGACCAAGTTGGAATTAGCTAGCACAGGTAAAAAGAAGGCAAATAGTTTACTAGTTTCTTTCTTTTTTTTTTAATTTTAGAAGCTGGGTTTTGGTTTTTTTTTTTATTTTGTGTGTGTGTACCATCAAATCGGATCTGACTGGTACAGGAGGAAATTGCTCCTCCTCCTCCAGCAGAGCAGCTGGTGGATTTGAACCACTCACCTCTAGCATTGCAGTGCAGAGTCTTGCCACTAGGCACCAGAGCTCCCGGAATAATTTCCTAGTTTCTTATAAAGCATAAAACACTCGTACAAATGACCTGAAATATCCTCACTATTACTATTTTTTTTAAAGACAATGAACTCTTGAGGACAGAACATTTGGCTCTAGATGACTGTTCACTACATACAGCAAGAGACCTTGAATAAGACACATAAACATTTTTTATAAAAGAAACCTAGGGAGCTCTGGTGACCTAGTGACAAGAAGCTGCACTGAAATCCCAGAGGTATGCGATTGGAATCCACCAGACACTCTGCTGGAGAAGGAGAGGCAATCTCCTCTTGTACCAGTCAGATCCAATTTGACAGTACACCAAAAAAAAAAATTAAAAAAAAATTTTTTTAAATAACAAGAAGCTGTACTGCAATCCCAGAAAAAGAAAACTGAGCCAGTCTGAGGAGTATCTCTCTTTGAGCTGGGAAGTAAGTGTATCATGAACAGGTCTTAGAACACAGACACAGGCACCTTTCACATCCACTGAGTGTGGAAGTCGTATTCACTGGCCTTGAAGCTCTGTTGTTTTTGTGTACCACAGAGTTGGAACCAACCCTAACTGACCCTCCAGTGGGTTTTCCGAGGGAGTTAATCACACAGGAGGAGACAGCCCAAAATTCTCCAGTGGAACAGCTGGTGGATTTGAACAGCATGCCTTTGAGAGCTCTACTTCTCTGTAAATCAGCCCAATAAGCTTCTCACAAATAAATGCAATGATGTGACTCACAACAAAGGTCATTCTTCTGGGGATTAAAAACAAAGGGTTCTCTGTCATCCCCCAAATGGGCTGCTTTAACAGACAGAATTTTATTTTCTTCTAGTTTAGAAGTCTACCGGTCTGAATGCGGAGTGTTGCCTTTAGGGGAAGATCCTTGTTTCTTGGCTCTGTGGTGATCTTCATGTGACATGCCATCTATTTTCCTCCATCTCAGCTCCCTTATTTGTTTAACTTCTTTTTCTGTCTCAAAAGAGACTGACTCAAGAAACACTCTATTCTAATCTCACCTCATTAAAATAACAATGATAACTCACTGCAGAATGAGTTAACCACAGGTACAGATGTTTTAGAATATGATTTAGAATACATATTTTTGGGGAACACAATTCAATTCATAACACAAAGTATCAGCTAATACTTCATTGTTGGTGTTATGTAACAGTGTCCATTCAGAACTCCCTGACTCGCCAGTGGGTTTGCAGGGGCTGTAAGCTGCATGCAAGGAGACTGGCCGTCTTTCTCCTGAGGAGCGGCTGGTAGACTGGAACGGCATGGCTTTGTGTGCCAGGGTAGCTCCTTACCACTAAGTCCCGAGAACGGCCTAATTAGCCATTGTTTAAATCGGAAAGCATTGTGCAGAAGATGTTTGGTAATTCTTACATGCTAAATACACTCTACTGAGTTAAGGGAATGGTAGAAAGTAAAAATTCTCCCCAGTAGTAAATTTCTGTCCTTAAATTCCACCTTTAGCTGTATGTATCCTTTGCTTTGTTGCCCTCTCCATTCCTCCATGTCATCTCTTTTCACTCTACCAATCTATCTTCCTCACTTCTACCTAAACTCATTCACTCTTGTGACAGGCAGGCCTCTCCATCCACCATTAAGTGCTCATTTCCACCTTCTGAAGCTTTGCTTATGCTGATTAACTCACCTACTTACAAAGTGTTCTTTCTTCTCATTTCTTACATTACCTTACCCATAGACCAAATTTTCACCTCTCACTGAACATCACTGACAGGTCCAGTTCTCACTCATTTCTTCTCTAAAATCCTACTGGGTTACTAGTTAGTGCCATATAGATTAGTGTATCATGGTTCTCTACTGTTTTTCCCAGCTGGGTTTATTGAGAATGAGTGTCCTGATGGAGTATGAACTGAAAAAAAGGGACTCCAGAATCAGATGTTCTTCCTGCTGATGGAAGGAAGGAGAGCCCAGACTGTATGGAGTGGCTTAGTCAATTCAGAATGACATAACACGATTAACCAAAGAGAACTGAGAAGACGCGGCCACTGTCTTAAAAACTCACCACTATACACACTGCTAAGCTATCTCGCCCACATGGCACTGTAGTAACTTCTTATTTATGAGCTGTTGGATTATTAACTATGACTTTCTTTAACCTTCTACTTGACTATCTCTTGGGTTTGAGCAACATTTCTTAGCTATCTTTACCCTCCACACAATTATAACATCATCAGAAGATGAAAATTTATTTGAAAATGCATCACTCAAAACAAATTCCAATAAAAAGGGTAGATCTGTTTTGGGATAAACAATGATTGGTCATTTATACACCGAAAGCAAAGCGTTCAGTATGATGCTGAATTATACTTATTTGTAACATGCTTCTCCTTGAGTACTTATCCAAGCAACTAAGCCAGGTGAATCTAAGGACTTCTCAGATGATGGTAGATTTGATAGCCACACTCATCTTCAATCTAATGATGCTGGGGTACCAGAATAATTCACATAGAGAATATGCATTCATATAAAATAAAGTGTTCCCCCCATACTTATTTAATCTGTATTGTGAGCAAATTACCTGAGATCTGGACTCTATGAAGAAGAATGTGTCATCAGGATTGGAAGAAGACCCACAATTAATGTAGTCAGAAGATCAAGATATGAAATGCACTGGGAAAGTCTGTAGTCAGGCACCTCTCCAAATTATTAATGAGCAAAGATAAAAGTTTGAGGACTAAGGTGTGTCTGATTCAGGCCATGGTCTTTTCAGTTACTTGCTATGCATTTGAGAGATGGACAATGACTAAGAATGGCGGAAGAAGTGAGCCTTTTAACTGTGGTGTTGGAGAAGAGACTTTTGGCATAGACTGGCAAAAGAGCAAACAGATATGTCTTGGAGAAGGTGCACCAGAGTCCACTTTGGAGGCAAAGATGGTGAAGCTCCATCTTACTTTGGGCTTGTTGCTAGGAGAGGTTGTTCCTTGGAGAGGGATGTCATGCTTGGAAAGGTGGGGAATAATGAAGGAGAAGAAGACTCTCAACCAGATGGATTGACACTGACTTCAGCAGCGGGTGTGAGCGTGTCAGACTGTGAGGATGGCACAGGATAGGAGGGGCTCAGCTCACAGGGTTGCTGTGGGTCATACTTGACTCAACGGCATCTAGCAGCCACCACCACCAAATAAGGGCCTTAGAGAAAGAGCTGAGATACCACACGTGGAGATAAAAAATTCAGACAACTTGGCAAGAATTCCAGATCGAGATTTGATGTTGATAACACGTTGAAGGGAAAAGCACCAAACAAAAGCACCAAATGGGAAAAGAATAGTAGGAAGGCACTATGGCCAAGAGGGGGAAGGGGGTAAAACAAGTGGAAACTTCCTGATATTAAACCAGAGGAAGCCGTCACTGTACAGCTAATTAAAGAGTGGAGCCATCTGCCAACACAGGACATTTTGGGAATTCTCTGAGGTGAGGTGACTGAGTAGCTGAATCTCAGGATAGGAAACTAAGGCACAGTCTCAAAAGTGTCCTTGGTTATCAGGGGAGGGGAAGGCAAGTACTAAATCATGACCTGCACAGGCAAGATTGAATTTCTAGGTTTAAGTTCAAGGCAAATTCATCTGGTTACAGTGGCCAGTTAGCCATTTGTACTTTAGTATGAATAAAGAACCGACCATTTACAATGATTGGGTCCCATCAAACACTGCAGGAGACAAAACTGCATTTTTTCCTCCAGATAGAATCTGGGGGGAATGGATGTAGGTGGTAGATGATATCAAGCAAATTTTTAATTGATTTTCATTCAATCACTCATATACATTTTGTTCAAGTTACAAATTTAGACTGAGAACAATATGCTAGGGAAGTAACAGATTATAATGAGATCAAAGCATGAATTCTGGAATCAAAATTCTGCTCTACCTCTTCTGAGTTCTGTGACATTGCACCCGTTATTGGACTTCTTGAAGCTTTGAAATGAGGATACACTATCACTCTCATTAGATTATCAGAAATATCAAATAAGAAGCAGTAATTAAGGCATACCTGGCATGAGGTGGTTGCTGTTATGTGCTGTCAAGTCAACTGTGACTCACCCTATGTAGCTCTGAACCCTGCCCTATCCTGAGTCAATCTCACTGACTCTGACATACCTACCCCCATTACCTCAGTCACTGAATCAATCCATCTTATCCAGGATCTTCCTCTCCTGCACAGTCCCTCCACCTTCCAAGCATGATGTCCTTCTCCAATGATTGGTCCTTCCTGGCTATATACTAAAGTATTTGAGACAGAGTTTCCAGGGAGTAACTTGGTTTCACCCTCTCCAGGACAGACCTCTTTGTTCCCTTAGTGGTCCATGGAATGTTCAATACTCTTATTCAGCATCACAACTCAAAGGGATTAATTCTTCTGTCATCCTTATTCATTGTCCAGCTCTCTGATGCATAGCAAGTAACTGCGAAGACCACAGCCTAGATCAGGTGCACTTTAGTCTCTAGATTGACACTGTTGCTCTTCTGCACTCTGGAGAGGTCCCTGACAGCAAATTTTCCTAATGCGACGAGGGCAGAGGGTAAACACCCAATAAGCAACAGCTGCTATTTATAGCAAAGCAGCATGTAATAAGTTTCCTATGACTGAAACACACAAAAAACCCAGTTTACTCAGATAATAGATATAATATCAGTATGAGGAAGAGTACTCAGAGAAAGAAGATGGTGTCTGAAGCTCAGACGCAGGATTTCTACCAAGGTGACTGCTAACCTTCAAACACAGAAGCATGCTGTTGTTTTAGGTGCCATTGAGTCTGCTTTGCTCACAGAACGCTACGTGGACAAGGATAAAAACCTGATCAGGTTAGAGCTCTGGAGACAGGGAATTGCTAGCATGTCAGTGGAGTAATGGGCATGTTTGCCTGGCCGCAGGGAAAGGCTGTATACAAGCAGAAGAGGGACAGTGGTGAGGGGGAACCGAGGAAGCTGAAGAAGAGAAGCTTTAGGGCCCAGTATGGTTCTGAATGGTGGAGTGACACAATGACAAGGAAATTTTAGGAGATGATTTTGGAGATCTTTGCAAATAGGATTCAAACAAGTCAAGAATGAAGAATCCATAGGAAGGCTGTGGCAATGGGAACAGAGAGGAAAAGAGCAGATTTGAGAGACTGTACAGGAAAAACAAATACCATCCAGTGTCTGGGAGTTGGGATGATGGAAACGAGTCTAAGGCATGAGCCTGGGAGCAAGAGACTTCAGGTACCATGGACAGAAGCACGAACGCTAGCCGGAAAACGGTGCTCGATTGGAGAAGGTGGAAAGGAGATTTGGAAGGTGAGTTTGAATTTAGATTGGCTGTGTTTGAGGCACCATCTGGGCAATGAGGAAATAAGAGAACCCCATGAAGAAAGGGTCCTGAGGAGACCAGTGATGTGTCTAGTTGACATGTTAGTCCTAGAAAGCCAACACAGAGCAATCTAAGATAGTTCTAGTTCGACTCTTTGAAATGAGGCTGTAATAGTGACATCATTAGATGCCCTCTCTGCAATAAGAAGATTTTCTGGATGTCATTCCTTCAGTCCACTACCAGCCTCTTGAGGCAGAGAAATAGAAACTTAAGGCATTGTTTAGCTACCAGCTACTCATCTGTAAGTGAAACAGTGCACAGTGTGGTGACAATGTGCACAGATTCTACAAATTACTCACTGTACTACAATGAGTTTATTTTTAAAAATGGCTTTGCTAGGCCATTGTTTTTGCCTTTTGTCACACAGTTGGGTGGGAATCAAGTATATCAAGGCTTCATGATGAGACTGGTCAATTTTGCCATCCTGTGCGGTTTAAATTAAGCTGGTTTAGCAGCAGTAGATGGGAATCAGCAGCAGAGAATGTAAGACGAGCCCTTTGTGGTCAGAGAGATTCTTGTACTAGTCAGATGGGTACCTGGATGAAAGCATCAGCAGTGGAGAAGCAGAGAGACTCCTATGAGACAGGGGTGACTTGGGCTGCTGTCCCACGAAGCCACGGCCAGAGGCCTCTGCCCAACTGTGCTTGAGCACTGGAGTGGGGAGAATGAAGACAGCACTGTAACTAACACTGACCTAAAACCTTCAAGCTGAAAGTCAAAGGGGCTGTGAACACGCTTGAGAAGCTGTTCTGATGGAACAATTGCATCCTGTTCCCAGCTTGGATTGTAACCTAACTTTTCTGATAAATCCTGTAACTCTTTGTATGGTTCTGTGAGTGCTATGTAGTCTTTGCAATGGACCAGTGCACCCAGTAGTAGAGTAGTGAGAGCCCTGGGAGGGGCAGATGGTGTCAGATTTGGTAGAAGTAGGTGCAGGGGTGTTTGTGGGGGCAGATCTGTTCTCGTGGGAATCTGTGTTGTGCTGAGTATGTTCTCGATGGGAACTGCTGCTCGTTGTGCAGTTAGTAGAGGTCAGAGACGGCTGCTCTCATGCCAGCTACATTATTTTTTACACCCAGACATCTGATTTGGTAAAGGAGAGGTTAAGTGCAAATGGGGGAAGCCTTTAATGAGACAGAAGGACACCAATAGCCACAACATGAACTCAAATATAGAAAAGACTGAAAACGCTGTAGGATGGAACGTCATTTAGTTCTCTTATCCACAAGGTCACCTTGAACTGGATCCAAATCGATGGAAAACAATGACCACCACCTCTAGGTTAATTAAACACCCCTTTGGCTCCAGTCTTTGATTGGACAACCTTCCCAGACTATTTCTTTCTGATTGCGGATCTTGCAATGTTTCAAATTTATTACTTAAAGTCTGAATTTTTATTGACCTCAGGACCTCCATGGAAAGTTCTGATGCATGCAAACACGTCTCTTATTTAATGAAGGTCTCTTGTTATCTGTCCTTTCTGTGTATGACCTCACAGGAGAAACAGTGAAGTACTGATAAAAGCTTCTGACTCCGGGGCATAGTCCCTGCTTTGCCCTGATTCTGATTGACATGATTTGTGCTGATCCCTGGCAGAACCTGCATCACATAAAGAAAGTCTATGACGCGCTGAAAATGATGCTGAGTAGTGAAAGGTGCAGGGATCAGCAGTTGAAAATTTTGCCAAAGGATGAGTTAATTTATCTGGCTGAGACCTTGACTCCCACCACATCCCAGCCTCACTGATGTTCACACAAGTTAAATTAGTGACGTAGATTTTCATTAGGTTTGAGCTTATGAAGTCCTGACTTAATATAGAGAGCTTTCTAGAAGCAGCTCTCCAGTTCTGTATCTTCTTCACGTTCACTCACCCTTGGAAATACTTCTTTCCACATCTCCTGAGCGTGTTCCATTTGGACTATGACTCACCTTACATCCAAAGTATTAAAATTTGGGTTCACCTTTCCCTTCTACCTCTACAAGCATGGAACGGGGGGATTGGGGATTTCCACAGGAAGGCGCTTATTGATAAACCTTGTGGATAGTCGTACCTGTTTATGACACAGCTAGAAGTCCGGCTACTGTGTTCCCTTTTAGTGCCTGCCCACTCCCCTTTCCTCCTCACTCAAGGCCAGGGATCCTCAAGAACCAGAATATGATTCCTAAATTAGGATGTGAAGGAAGGCCAGCCTGAGCCTAAGGGAACCCCAAATCTTAGTGCCCAGGGTCAGTCTACAGTCCCTGTGGGGAGTGAGTCTACCAGCTGCTCTGCAGGAGAAGGCTGGACAATCTCCTGTGCGATTCACTGCCTCGGAAAACTGGCCGGAGGTCAGCTACATATCAGTTCTGACTTGATGATACACACAACAACCACGGCTCTCCTGGAAGACAGAGTAGACTGTGGGAATTCCAGCAGATCCTTCTGGCCAGGCTAATGGCTCTGGAAGCAGTCTGTGGGACTTGCCTGTGCAGTAGAGAGACTCACCCTCTCAGACGAGGAGTTAGCAAGCAGAGACTTGCTCAGTTTCTAAAGGTTATGCTGGAAAAGATCAGCTAGGGAGGGACCGTGCAAAACAACTCTGCAGAAGTAAAAGGCAGCTAGACATACAAATGTCAAAAAGTCAAAGGAAACTGTGGTGGTCAGTAGTAGGGAGTTATGAAGCTAACCCCAAAGCAAAGCCCTAGCTGCTCCAAGAGAAAGATGTGCAATCTCCTCTCACGCGATTTACTGCCTCTGAAAACCTACTGCAGGGTCAACTATGACTCAGTTCTGATTTGACAGCAATGAGTGAGTAAGTGTGACATACAGAACCTGGTGGCCTAGTATGTAATGAACAAATGGGGGTGTTAACCAAAAGGTCAGCAATTCAAAGCCATGAATTGCTCTGCAGAAGATGGACAGTCTCTTCCCACAAAGATTTATAACTACAGAAATTTGATGGAAGGTTGCTAGGGCTTGGAAGGAACTTGACAGCAGTATGTTTTCTCAGACACACATACAAACCTGTATGTTTTTTGAGATACACAGAGCCTAAGGGTACGTTCCAATCATCTGGCCACTGGTCTCCAAGGAGGATTCTGTTCTTAGGGTTTTATCCAGTGTTGCTGGTCCTGATGGAACAGGAGATTCCTTTGAGGGCATTTTAAAAAAATACCCAGCCCTGGACCCACTCCCAGAGTTTGTCACTGTTCTGAGGCTGGGGCCCAGCATGGGCATTTATAAAGCAAAACTGAGCCAACTTTTACAGATATCACCAAAGTCTCTGGGAGGAACAAAGAGTGCGCTCAGCCTTAATCAAAGGATTAGACACTGACTCTCCACCCAGAAGTCCTTCAGGGGAAAAGTCTGGCAATCTCCTGAAAACCCAATCAACTCATCTAAGGCGCTCTGGGGGCTTAGTGACAAGAGCTGTGCTGCCAGCCCAAAGGCAGGCAGTTCAGAGGAGAGAAAGGCGGGCAATCTCCTCCGAGGGAGGAAGATGAACAATCGTCTCTCATGAGACTTACTGCCTCTGAAACCTGCTGGAAGGCTAGCCATGAGTTGGTTTGGATTTCACACTACACAACCACCACCACCACCACTACCATGTGCAACTAGTGGCACCTTCCCACATGAAGCAAAGGACAGAAAAGTGAAGAAAATGAAAGTCCAGAGAACTGATGGACCATATGAACACCAGTCTCTTTGACTCTGAGACCAGAAGAACTGCACGGTGCCCAGCTGCCACCATGGGCAGCTCTGAAAGGGATTACAAGAAGGTCCATAATGCACACCCATGTTTGTTGTGGCTTTGTTCATGATAGCAACACAACAAATGGATAGAGAAGCTGTGGTATATTCACACAATGAAAAACTATGCTGCATTAAAAATAAGGAACTCATGCAATATTATTCAAAATGGGTGACCCTGGAAGACATTATGCTGAGTGAAGTATCTCAGTCACAAAAGGACAAAAACTGCATGGTGCCACTGTTGTAAAACAGGACTGACCTCAGGGTTGGGGGAAGACTGAGAAAGATGGGTTCAATAATGTATACTGCATTGAAACAGATGAGGGAGAAAACTGTTTAATAGGGATATGTGATTAGGTATTTTTGTCATGACAGGAGTCCAGAGCAAAGGCTGCATAGTAGAGTGGACCTGGGAGAGGGTTTGTAAAACAATGAAAGAATTTTTCTTTTACTTTTCCAAGAGGGTAGTGTACTAAGGGGGAAGGTTGGGAGGGGAGAAAAGTGCAACAATGAATGAGTGGGAACCCAAAGTCTCTGCAAATTTTCATTGAAATTAATAATAAATTTAAACAAAAAAGAAATGTGAGAACAATTTATTAAAAAAAAAAGAAGGTCCATAAGAGAGTGGAGAAAAATGTGGAACAACACTCAAAATCATAAAAAAAGAAATTGAATTACTGGTCTGATAAAGGGTAGCAGAATCCCATGATTATGGCCCTAGCCGCTCTTGTTGGGTGCTGCTGAGTTCATTATTACTCATAGTGAGAGTATGAACAACAGACCCTGGATTTTGCCTTATCCTGTGCAACTATAACAGTCATGGTGCCAATCTATCTTGTTATTGTTGTGTGCCACAGACTCAGAACTGATTCATAGCTGACCCTCCAGTGGGTTTTCATAGACTCGGAACTGACTCACAGCTGACCCTCCAGTGGGTTTTCAGAGGCAGTAAATGATGTAAGTGGTATCCACTGGAAACTCTATAAACTTTGATAAACAGTGACAGGTATAGATAGGCTTCAGGCCTTTTGTTCATAGGGTCGCTATGATAGTGCTCGACTTGGCTAAAATCAACAACAACAACAACAGCAACAACAACAAATGACAGAGGAGACTGCCAATCTGTCTCCTGTGGAGCAGTTGGTGGATTTGAACCACATGCCTTTGGGACTGATTGCAGCACAGCTTCGTAACCACTAGGCCACCAGAGTAAGTTACCCTTAGTTGTGTGCGGAACTAAGATGACTCCTATGATTTAACTTTCAGCCATCAGTAACACCAGGGAGAAGCACGCTCCTAAGAACAATCAACCATATCAGAAAGAGAGCTGCATTTGCCTAGAGAGAAAGCTCAGAAAGCAGGAAGACAAAGGAAAGAAAGAGGACTAGAAATGGGAAGCCCAGGGAGGAAGTAGGGCAGGTGCTGCTCCAATGTGAGGGCTGCAATGAACATTATGGAGCTTTGGGAGCTTAAGTGGCCAAGTGGCAATAAGCTGTGCTAGCATCCCGAAGGTGCATGGTTCTAATCCACCAGATGCTCTGCTGGAGAAAGAGGGGTATTTCCTCCTGTGTCTGATTCGATGGTATACAACAACAACAAGAAAAAAACACAAGGGAAAAAACAAAATAAAACATTATGAAGCTTCATGGTTAGGAAGAGCTGAATGGATAAGCAATTTGCTCTAAAAACTTTTACTCAAACATGATAAGGTAAGGTTCAGATCTGTTATTCACGGCTCTTCTGAGTTGTAACCGGAGGGATTGTTGTCTATCCACAACAACAAACCTAATTCAAATGGAAAAAGTTAACAGCAATAAAAAGCAAACTCTAGAGTTCTCTGTCCACCCTGGCTCATGCGAAGTTATTCCGAGTCGGGGTTGAGTGAGCAGCAGCCAGAATGTAGGAAGGACCACTCAACTAAATGTGGCTTCAGGACAGGAGATGCCCGGACGATAGGAAGGCAGCCAGTGAGGGAGGAGGAGAGGACAACAGATCCGCAGAGGTAACATTCCTGCATCTTCCCACACAGGGAGAGGGGCCAGTTACTGATTGGAGGGGTGAATATTCAAGAAGAAAAGAGAAAACACCAGCGGACTTTGGGTGAAGTATATAAACCAAAACCCAAACTTATGTCCGGCTATTCTGACTCAGTGAAACTGCAGTACAGAATTAAATGAAAAAAAAAACAAAACCCAAATCCAAAAACAAAAAAACAAACCCCAAACTCCACACAAACAAACAAATCTCTAGAGCTAACCAAACCCTGGGGGTTCAGGTGGCCTAATGTGTAAAGAGCTGCACTAAGAACCCCAAAGTTAGTGCATCTCTAATGGTTTGGATCCACCAGCTTCTCCATGGGAGAAAGGTGAGCACTCTCCTCCCATGCAATTTACGGCCTCTGAAAAGCCACTGGACAGACAGCTATGAGGCATTTCCAACCTGACGTTAAGAAATTTGAATTCTCTAGAAAGATCTGCACAGATAGAGAGGCCAAGGATTGGAGTAGGGTGAATACTCAAGAAGAAGAGAGAAAACATTAGTTAGTAGGCTCTGGGTAAAGAGTAAGATCCCCTAACCAAACCCACATGAGGTGATTCCCCTCCCAGCGACCCTGAAGGTCAGAGTAGAAAGGCCAAGGTTTAGAGAAGCAGACCCCTCATTGTTCTCCTGAGACACATGTGATGGGTTCAAACCACCAGGATGCCTGAAGGACCTTACAACAGCAACAACTGCAGCAGTCACAGTGCTTAATTATTGTCGTTGAGCTGTCAAAGTCACTTCCAACTCATTTCATTCACTGCCATGGAACTGGAACCGCCTCATAACTGATTGTCTAGTTGGTTTTGTGGAGGTTGTCAATTGCACAGGAGGAGATCGCCCATCTTTCTCCTGACGAACTCCTGGGGGATTTGAACCTCTACTGAGGTGCCACCTTTGGGTCGTCGACAGCACAATTCTCCAAGGACTATTCCACTAGAGGTGTTTCCCGATTCACAGTGAACCTGTGTACAACACAACACAACACAACACAACACAACACAACACTGCCCTGTCTGTATTTTCAATTGTTTCATAGGCATATGAAAGCTGAGTAAGGGATAAGGAAGACCAAAGAAGACTTAACACCTTTGAATTGTGGTGTTGGTGAAAATGAATGACTATATCTGATTACCAACAGACCCAACAAGGCTGTCTTGGAAAAAGCACAACCAGAACATTCTCTTAAGATGAAGTGGGTGAGATTTTTGTCTCATATGCTCTGGGCAGGGTATCAGGAGGGGCTGTCCCTGGAGAAAGACACCCTACTGTTATAACTATTATTTTAACCATGGCGGGGGGAGTAGCAGGCACTGTCTTATTTCCCCTCCTTTGTCAGAAGCTTTGAGTTCCCTGTTCACAGTCTTAGCAGATTTCCTTCCGTGCTGTTTTCAATTTCCACAAAATAAAGTTGTTGGTTGGTTCTCATTCCCAGCCCCGCCTCTGTCACCCTCCTAATTCCCACCATGTCATGTCAGAGATGGGGTTCAGCGCCCAGAGCTTGTGGGTCATAGTAAAGTCTCACTAAACTGGGACCCTTTGTTTCTGCTCATATCAGACCTCCTCTCTGGTAAGAGGCATGCAATTCTGTATAAATAAATGATGGCATAAAAGGATCTGTGTATGAGAAATGGCCCTCTTCAGTCCAGAGTGGAGTGGGTGACGGGTGTGCTGGATGGCTCCGCTTACGTCTGGAATCTATACTTGCTGATGTCTTGCCCCTCAGGCCTCGTTTTCCTTTAGAACTTTCATGGCTCCAGCTGCCGCCCTGGCAGGCGGCCCCAGACATTAATCAGACGCGCATAACTGAGCCTCCCTGTTCCTCCTCAGTGTTTTGCCCTGTTCCAGCTTGTGCCCGCTGGTTATTTTCTGGATTCCTTTGTGATGCTCACAGACTCGATGAAAGCTCTCAGATATTTGCCCAGAGTCACATCCTTTGTCTCTAGACTTTTTGCTGAATATTCTCAGATCTTCTCCCTGCTTCCTGGTCTCCCACTGCTAGCGACTTGATTCCAACTCACAGCAACCCTCCATCAGGTTTCTGAAGCCAATGAATCTTTACAGGAGGTGAAAACCCATCTTTCTCTCACACAGAGCAGCTGGTGGATTTGAACCAACCACCTCTCAGTTAGCAGCCCAACATGTTATGACACTATGCCACAGGCTCCAACTTCCTGGTAGGATATGGCATTCCTTCTTCCATTTTCTGTATTTTCTAGTGATCTTCCTCAGAAAAGAATGTCCCTATTCCCTCATGTTAATGCTACCCTGTATGTCTTAGAGAGAGTGAAACCATGGAGGCTAGGAATTTGAAGTTCCACTTCACATACTTTGGGCATGTGGCCAGGAGGGACTGGTCCTTGGAGAAGGATGTCATGCTCGGAAGGGTGGAGGACCGTGCAGGAGAGGAAGACACCAGATTCAATGGATGGATACAGTGACTGGGGTAATGGGGGTAGGTGTGTCGAAGTTAGTGAGACCAGCTCAGGACAGGGTAGGCTTCAGAGCTGTTGTACATATGGTCACTATGGGTCGTAGGTGACTCAATGGCACATAACAATGTCTTAGAATCTCTGGATGGTGCAAATGGTTGATGAACTTAGTTGATAATTTGAAAGTCAGAGATTCAAGTCCACTCAGAGATGATTCAGAAGAAAGTCTGGTGATCTATTGAAAAAGCCATTGGAAGGACAATGGAGCACATTCTACTGTGACACACACAGGGTTGTTAAGATCTGCTATCATCAGTAACTGGTATTGTCCTATGTGTTTTTGGAACTTCTTGTGTGCCTCTGTGACCGTTGTGTAATACTGTGAACTTAATACAACTATCACACTTTTTTTTTTTTTGCATCCTGAGAGAAATTCTACATTCCAGAATGGGCCAGATACAGGTGCAGGGGACAACCTGGATGAGGCTCAGAAATGCCAGGTATCACTGCTCTGAAAAACAAGGAAGTAATCACATAAGGGGCCCTGGTGGCGCAATAGTTACAACATTTGGTTACTAAGTGAAAGATTGGCAATTTGAACCCACCCAACTACTGTGCATCACCAACATACCTCTGGTGGCCTAGTGGTAAGAAGCTGTGCTGCAATCCCAAAGGTACACAGTTTAAATCCACCAGCTGCTCTTTGGGAGTAGGATGGGCAATTAATTGCCTCCTGTGTAATTTACTGCCTCTGAAAATCCAATGGAGTTATAGTTCTATGCAGAAACTCTTACACTTTTCAGAAAATAAACCTTTTGGAGCCTGAATATGAGCTGGCTACACAAACTTCTGGTAGGTTCTTGGCTGTATATGCTGTGGTTGCTAGACTCACACCTAGGCCTGAGGATGAGAAACAGGATGTGGAAGATGGCTGGGATTTTGACACCCAGGGAATCTGAATGGAGTAGCCTTGGTTTTAAAGATTCTTTACAAGGACTTGACGCAACAGATGTGAAACCTGTTAGAGTCAGAACTTCATGAGCTCGCCCTGGTTTTCTGGGCCATGCAAGTTTTCTGCCTCTGACAGGGGACAGTCTCATTACTTTTCTACTGTTTTCTATGAGTGGAAGATACTTGTGTTTCCCTTCTCTGACATACTTGACCTTGCCCATGCTCTGGCCCTGGCAGGCTTCAGTGCATCTGTAACATGTCCTGAGGTGATGTGTGCATCCAGGGAGCAGAGTCCTGGCCCCGTGTAGAGCCGTCCTTCTCCTCTAGCAGGAGGAGGTCTTCCTGCTAGAACAGCTACCAGCTCCAGACATGCTGATTGTGTGCTTTTGTTTTCGTGAAGGAGGACCACTTCCCTCCCAAGCAGCTGGAATTTCAGATTTGGCACCTCTTCAGAGCAAGCACATATAAAAGTAGGAAACTTACTTTTTAATAGATGTGAGGAAGAAAATGTACTAGATATTCTTCAGACTGGGCTTGAAGCTGCAGTTTAGGCTTTCTCGAGCTTTACTTATTGGGGCACCTTTTTTAGAGAAGCAATTTGGTAAATGTATGGCCACTTTAGGAAGCAGGGAACTTCAGAGGATGGAGAGATCACTGAACTCGGCTAACCAGAAGCCTTCAAGCATCAGGGTGATGCTTGTTCATCTGAGTGCTTGTGAACAAGGGGGAAAAGTCAGAAATGACATCCAGGCTTTTTGCTATTCCAGGGAAAAGATTAGGGTCTCTGCCACGTGGGATTACCGGATAAGCAAGGTAGCATGGGCGTACTTGTGCTTATTTACTGATTTGTAGTGAAAATTTTCACATTTTCCCCTCCATATCAAAGATTCTACTTCTATTGGCATCTGTCTCTCTCCCAACTCCACAGCACCTTCCTCCCTTCAAAGCAAAGCCTCCCTTCAGATTTATAATCCTCGGCAGTGCCCATGTACTTGGTAACAAAGGTAAGCACACACTAATTTTGCTTACTTACTGATTTTTAATGAGCAGTTTCATATATTTTTCACCATAAGCGCATGAAACGATTCACTACAGATGAGTAAGTAAGCACAAGCAAGTCTTCACTTAACTGGTTTACTCGGTCTCTGAACTGATAAGGCTGTAGAACTGACACGTGAAGAAATGAAAACTCAAAGTTAACTCAGAGAAAATGACAGTAAGTGCTGTTGCAGTTAAGTGCCACAGAGCTGACTTTGACTCAGAGTGATCTAAATTTTGCCCTATCCAGTGCCATCCTCATGATCTCTGTCATACCCAAATAGTATGGGACATTTATGTGTTGGCTACTCATATAAATCATCTTTAGTAAAACTTCCACTCACCTATTTGGGAGCTTAGCTCCTGTGAAGATCACATAGTCCTGAACCCTGAGCTTAGAGAGAACATTGATTCAATTCACACATGTTTTCTTGGGTAATCACCCTCCTCTACAATGATCAAGCTGGATTTTAACCTATAAAGTAATAATTAAGAATAACAATAACATAAATATGTACTCATATAAGCCCTACGTTACTTTCTCTAATGTCACATAACACTCTAAGAAGACTATTTGAACGAGAGCATACTTATTTGGAGCATACAAGTCCTCAGGCATAAACTGACAAGAGGTTCAATTTCAAATAATTACTTTGGGGTTATCAAAAGCAAAGATGTCTTGCTGTATTCTTTAGGACTATGGACCACCAAGAAAACAAATAGGTCTGTCTTGGAGAGGGTGAAATCAAGTTTCTCCTTGGAGGCTAGGATTTTGAAACTCATCTCACATACTTTGGACAAGTGGCCAGGAGGGACTGATCCTTGGGGAAGGATATTATGCTCAGAAGGGTGGACGGACAGTGCAGAAGAGGAAGACCCCAGATGAGGCAATGTGGGTTGGTGTGTCAGAGTCAGTGAAACTGGCTCAGGACAGGGCAGGCTTCAGAGCTGTTGTTGTACATAGGATCACTTTGAGTCGTTGGTGACTCTACGGAACACAACAACAATAACAATCTTTATGAAAGCAGATTGTCAATCCTTTCTGTGGCTTCACTGTGTAGGTTTGAACCATCAAACTTGTTCTGTGTCAATAATTTAGAACTAACCCACAGCTGACCCTCCAGCAGGTGATTAGCCATCTTTCTCCCAGCAAGCAGCTGATGGATTCAAACCACATACCTTCAGGATTGCAGCCAAGATTCTAATCACTCAACTGCATCACCCAGGGAGCTCTTACAGTATAAATATAAATATAAAAAGAAAAACATATTCTTATGTAGCAAGTCACAATTCATGGACTTTCAAAAGTGAAAATGTTGTGTAGTGGTAGGTGAGGACATTCTGAGCAAGGGGATCAACATATTCAGAGAGTCAGGAAAGTTTGGGTTGTGAATTGGGAGAACAGTATCAGTATACTTCATATTGGTGCCAGGCTTTTTGTTTGTTGGTTTCATTTTTGGCTTCACAAAGGGTTTTTACATCTATTAATTCATTTTTGTTTTCCCAACAGTTTTGTGAGCTAAACGGCTCATTTTACAGATAAACTGAGTTTCATTGAGGTTAAGTGTCCACTATAAGATCACGGAGCTGAAGAATGTTAGGACCAGGAACTGAGAAAATAACTCAGGAAACAACCAAAAGTCGTTTCTGTTGTGTAGCACTGAGTTAGAATCGACTCACAGCTGACCCTCTGGAGGGGTTTTAGAGGCGATAAATTGCGTGAGAGGAGACTGCCCATCCTTCTGCTGTGGAGGAGCTGATAGATTTAAACCACGTATTTTTATGTCTGCAGCACAATTCTTTACTGCTAAGCTGCCAGAGTTCCCTGAATACAGGTCTTCTGAATCTGAATCCATAGCTTTCTTCATGCTACCATGGTGTGTTTCTCTGTGGACCTCAATGTAGCTGAGGAGTTCTATCTTGGTTTATTTTGCTGAAGAATGAGTTGCTTGAGGGAAAAACTAACCTAACTCATTACTCATGAGTCAGAACCAACTTACTGCTGACCTGTTATTAAGTTTTCAGTGGTTATAAATCACATAGGATAAGACAGTAGATTTTTTTTTCCATAGAGCAGCTGATGGATTTGAACTTCCTGCCTCTGTGTTGACAGCCCAATTTCCTACCCACTAGGCCACCAGAAAGAAACAGAACATCAAGAACAGAAGACCAGACTAACTCCGTCCGGCCCGGTGGGCGGGGCGGTGGGCGTGCCGTCGCAGTGTGGCGTCACAAGGGGCGGGGCGGCGCTACGGTCTCGCTCGAGTGGCGTCGGGTTCGGCCGTCGGTATTTGAGGCTCCGTGTCTGATATCTGCTGTACTCTAGGTCTACTGTGACAGCCTGTTTCTTCCCGGAGCCCGGAACAGAGTGGGAGCACGCCAGTGTCTGAGTGTGTGTGAACAGGGCAGGGGCTAACCTCGCTGCCTTTTTTTCCTTTTTCTTCTTTTATCCACAGAAGGGGCAGTCCAAACGCTTGCCTTGCTCCCACTCGGTTGGGAGAGGGGTTGGTGTGAGGAGTAGGTAATTTTTTTTTCTTCTTCCAAACTTGTAAGCGCTTTTCACCGTTGTTTTTTTTAGGCTCAGCGTCGCCTGGGCTCGTTTCGCTGGTCTCTTGACTAACCGCTCTCTGCCCCTTCTCGTCACCCCGCCCAAGGTCTCCCCTGCGCCCTCGTCCCCAGCCCCGGCGGGGGGGAAGCCTGGTTCCACTTCCTGCGGGGCCACACGTGCTTCAGTATGAACGGGTTCTACCACCCACCTCTTCTTATAAAAGACATTAAGCCCGGGCTGAAAAACTTAAATGTCATCTTTATTGTCCTGGAAATAGGGCGTGTGACCCAAAACCAAAGACGGCCATGAAGTGACATCGTGCAAAGTAGCCGATCAAACGGGCAGCATCACCATGTCAGTGTGGGATGAGATCGGAAGTCTCATACAGCCCGGGGATATTATTCGCTTGACCAGAGGGTATGCATCCATGTGGAAAGGTTGCCTAACACTTTATACTGGGAGGGCTGGTGAACTTCAAAAAATTGGGTAATTTTGTATGGTATATTCAGAAGTGCCCAATTTCAGTGAACCCAATCCAGATTATCGAGGCCAGCAAAATAAAGGGGCATACAGTGAACAGAATAATTCCTCAAGTAATAGGAGTTCAGGTACATTTGGATCAATGGGAAATGATGTTCATACCAGCTCTGAATCCAGGGGATGTCAGTTTTCACATGGTGGTAGAAGAGGAGGACCTGTAAATCCATCAGGAACAGCTAATAATCACACAGTTGTGACCACAATAAGTAATGGCAGGGACCCTCGAAGAGTGTTTAAAAGATGACTGAAGCCAAATTTTCACATGTAGTTTTAAAAACTACACGCCGTACTTGAATACTTACTGCACTTTTATTTATCATTAACTGTGAAATGTATGTCTTACTGATTTCCTTTTATATTTTTGGTTGAGAAAAGTGGTTGGTTTTTATAGAAAACTGTCAAACTGCTCCAGTTTACCAATTAAAGGGGAACACTAGAGGTATTCAATTTTAGAGAAAAAAGATCACTAACCTCTAAAAAGCCTGTACCCATTCCATGGGTGAATTACTTAAGACATAAGCTTTATGTAGCTTCTGTGAGTCTGCCTTCTGTATAAAGATTGTAATATTTAAAATAAGACTTAGGAGGAGAATTTTTCTTAAACTCAGATATTGTCAACTAAACCAATAAACGCCAACAAAGTAAAACTAAACCTTGATCAGTGCTTTACTCTAGTTTTTTAATGTGACTCCAGGAGTGATTGACTTCTTCACTGAGTGACTGCTGGTAGGATTTTCCAAGGACTGGATCATCCTAAACATTTTTTTTTTTTGTTAAATATCAAAACATGGATTCTTTACCAGAATTATGGACTAGAGGGTGATCTGTAGCAAACAATTTTTGGAAGATGCATTTTATTTGGGAATAGAACTCAACATTTATTGCAAATTTGGATTATATTGAAGGGAAATTTAAAAATGGATCTTTTTAATATATATTTTTGAAACTACCATGTTTAGTATCAGAGAATTATCTTGAGAGAGTTATAATAAGCATTGAGCTAATTATTTTTTAAAAGGATGATGGTAGATAACATCTTGAAGGTGAATTGAATTCTCAGAAGAAATAGGCAGTCTGAGTCAGGGAAGTTACAGGGCCTGAGGTGCGCAGGGTGCTAACAGCCTGTGAGAACTTTTAGGTGTTTCTTGTTATTAGAAAAACTTGGTTATCATTTTTGTTGTTGTTGTATCTGCTTGGTGTGTTGTTTAAGTTTTTGAACATGGTTCACGTAGCCTTATTCTTAAAAGTTAAGAAATGGACCCTTTCTACGAAGATGGCGCCAAAAGCGAAGAAGGAAGCCCCTGCCCCTCCCAAAACTGAAGCCAAACAAAAGGCATTGAAGGCCAAGAAGGCAGTCCTGAAGGGCATCCACAGCCAAAAAAAAAAAAAAAAAGATCTGCACATCACCCACCTTCCGGCGGCCTAAGACGCTGAGGCTCCCACGGCAGCCCAAATACCCATGGGAGAGCGCTCCGAGGAGAAACAAGCTTGACCACTATGCCATAATCAAATTTCCCCTGACCACTGAGTCAGCTATGAAGAAGATAGAAGATAACAACACACTTGTGTTCATTGTGGATGTCAAGGCCAATAAGCACCAAATTAAACAAGCTGTAAAGAAGCTCTATGACATTGATGTGGCTAAGGCCAACACTTTGATTAGGCCTGATGGAGAGAAGAAGGCCTATGTTCAACTTTCTCCTGATAATGATGCTTTGGATGTTGCCAACAAAATTGGGATCATCTAAACTGAGTCCAGCGGGCTAATAATTCTAAATGTAATAAATTTTTCTCACCATAAAAAAAAAAGTTAAGAAATGGCTCTCTCAACGAAGTCAATACAGCTTTATGTAGTCATGTAAAGGTGGAATTTATTTGTACATCATAAATATTACCCATGTCCATCTCCTGCTGTCGAGTTACTGATTAACTTTCCCTTTGTTAAATTTAACTTCTCTTGAATATTACCTCTTAAATAAAACTTGTGTTGATGTTAAAAAAAAAAAAAGAAGACCAGACCAGATTCAAGAGTTAAGCCAAGGTGATCTGGTATGCTAAATAAAATGAAAAGAAAAACAAAACAATAAAAACATGAATATATTCTGGAGAAAATGTCATATAACTGCAAGAATCACAGCTTACTAGTCATATGTTGATCTGAAATAATTTAGAGGAATCTGTCTCAATTGTTTGGGTTTGTAGTCTCTAGAAAGTTAAAATTATTTTCCGTGTACTGATTAATGGGTGGAGAATAATTAAACGATGGCCACACTACTAGAGTCCTAATCCCACATTTAGAATAAAATAATCTGAGTATTGCAGCCATTTTAAATATGATTTTAAAGTTTCAGCTAGTGTCTAATGTAGAAATTAGTATTTAAAAATATGCTTCACATTTCCTCTCATAAATCATTAATGTTCTAGTCTTAGAAGTTACCTTCTATGACAGGAATCCAAGGAAAGCGTTAGAGTTAATATGAACACTTAGTAAGCATTCCTGGGAAGAACCAAGAAAATCTTAATATTAAGCTTTCTATTCGGGATTAGATATAGCTTAGACTTGTATTTTTGTCTTGAGGGGAAAAATATAATTGCCAGAAAAGCAATAAGGGTTCTGCATTTTAAAAATGTTCTGAGATATAAAAAGAATAAAAGGGGCATAAAGAGAAAAGAAGAGTACTGAACATCCATGGAACTGCCAAAAGAACAAATTATGTCTTGGAGAGGGTACAGCCAGGGTGCTCTTCCCCTCACATACTCTGGGTATGTTGCTAGGAGGGTCTGGTTATTCCTTGGAGAGAGGCATGATGCCTGGAAAAGCAGAGAGTTGGTGAAGGAGAGGAAGACCCTTGACCAGGTAGATTGACACAGTGACTTCTGCAATGGGCTACGATGAGTTAGGAAATGTGAAGATGGCACAAGATTGGACAGGGTTCAGATCTGTTGTTCACAGACTGCTATGGGTCATCCTTGACTTGACGGCACCTAACAAGAAGATATAAAATAGAGAATAAATAACATCTGGGCCTGGGTATCTTCCTAGTTCTCTTCTGCCACTTTGCTTTTAAATTTTGAGCTCTAGAAGAAAATATTTGTCCTAATCTTTGAGCTCCAAAGAACCTTTTGTGGATCCCCAGATACATTTCTGCCCTTACCATTCCCATTTGCTAAAACATTCTCTCTACTTTCACCCCCTCTTCACCTAAAGGGATGGGTTTAATATGATCTCCCCAAATCCATGCTTAACCTGGAAACTGAGAAGGTAAACTTATCTTGAAATAGGGTCTTTGTAGAGGTAATTATGTAATGATGAAGCCATTGGATGAAGATACTGGATTAGGGTCTGTCAAATGACTGGTATTCTTATGATAAAGCCATGAAAAGCACTATCACCAACGAGAAACAGAGAAGAAGTTGATGAGAAGACAGGCAGAGACTGGAGTTATGATACCACAAGCCAAGGACTACCAGAGGCTAGGAAAGGCAAGGAAGGATTCATGTCTGGAAACTTTGGAGGGAGCATGACTTTGCTACTAACATCTTGATTTTGAACTTCAGCCTTTGGAATGGTGGGAGAATATATCTCTGTTGTTTTAAGCTTCCTCATTTGTGGTAAGTCTGGGTGGTACTTGATTGCTAACTGAAAAGTTAAGAGGGTCAAGTTTACCCAAATGCAGGTTGGAAGAAAACTCTGACAATCTACTCCACAAAAATCCATCACTGGAATGGAGCACAGTTCTGTTCTGACACACATGGAAGTGATCTGATGGCAACTGATAGCAACATTGGTGGTTTGTAGTAGCTTTTTATAGCAGTCTTAGGAACCTACTACACCATCTTTAATTGCGATTGCCAGACACTCTTTAGTTTTCTTCTGTAGTGTTAGCCTAAAAGTGGGCTTTTTGCTCCCCCCCCCATTTAATAGCCATTATAGTTAGCCACCTCTGGTCTCCATTTACCTGAACTGCAGACACATGGTTTTGAAAATCAGCATGGTCTTGCAAATCACCAACAACTGTAGGACTAGGATAAGAGAGTGAGTGTTTCCCATAATGAGCAGCAAGACTTGAGGTGAGCAAGGCTTGTGGAAGCAAGACCCTGGTGAAAGTGAGACCCTGGTGGTGGAGAGACTGTGGCATTGCTGCGAACAAATGGTGGCAAGGTGTGAACTGAGGTTTCTTGCATTTGTGCTGGCCATAGTTAAAGGTTTGTCTGTTCTTGCCAGAAGCTTGAAGGAGAAGCTGAATTATAATATTACTCTGAGGCAAACCTTGCTGGATGATTTAGATTTTATTGCTGAATGGAAACTGAAGCCTGGACTTACTGAGGAATTGTGCTTTTGAATTTCTGGGCTAAAACCTGGACTTGTGAGATATTCTTTGCCTCCCCCATTGTAGGTACTCTAACTTCGAGTCTGCGAGTCAGCAACAAATAAATGAACTTCTGCTGCTGGAGATCTAGAGGGACCACTGGGCTGGGCTATGAGCTCTTTATCGGCTTTCTGCTCTCGAGCAGTGAGGGGCTGTGCTATTCTTACTCCCCCTGGCTCTTTCAGAAAGATGTTCAAGGTCCTGTGCCCCCTATGCACTATTTTCTGCTCTTCAGACACATCTCCCTTTTTTTCTGTTGGGCAAATCTTCATTATCCAATCCCACCTTCCCCCCGTCTTAACTACTATCTTCACTTTCATTTAGAATGGGGAACTTGTTACCAAGATCATAACATTTTCTCTTCAGCAGCACAGCCAATCAATGCACTGTAATGGTCTGTATACCTAAATCAACTATAGGCCCAATGCTGGTGAAATGCAATCAACTTACACTCTAGTTCTTTCCTATGGCTCAATGTCTATTATGGCAGAAGTGACCAGTAAACTTCTAGTCACTGCGTCAATCAGTGTCATTATCAAAATTTTCTTCTGGACAGAGTATTAAAAGTTTAAACAGCAAGAGTATTGGAACCATTCTAAGAAGCTGGCTTTCTTTGATGGAGATTAGGGGCTGTCTCGTTAGGGTGACTTTTATTCCACAGTTGGTGCGAGGGCATGTTTTACTACTTGGGAAAGGTTAAAGTGCAGAGATTTTGATTAGCTGTGGCCCATTTAAAAATTAGTTATCAGCTGTTCTTGAGTACAAATAGGTCAATGTTTAGGTATGCCCTTCTTATGTTCCTGACTCAGCTACTCAACCCTGAGCAATAAAATAGCGAGAGTTGCTGATCCTATGGGGTTTTTTTTTTTCACACTTATACTAACATAGGGCATATGTTTAAAATCTATAAAAAGAAGCAATCTCATTTAAAAGTTTAGATAAAACCCAGTGAGACAAAAAGATAAATATGGACCCTACAGCAAAAGTACAACCTTATTTGTCAAGTTATAAGATTTTTAAAAAACAAAAAACAAAACAAAACAAAACAAAAAAAACCCCAAAACAACCCAGTGGTTAGACTTTCACTGGAGGAACCAGAGTAAAGATTGAGGCAACTCTTTCAGAATACAGAAATGCAAATCTGTGTTGACAAGCAATAAATTTATAGCGGGAAAGATGGGTTTTTTTATTTTATTTTATTATTTTGTGTGCGTGTACCGTCAAGTCAGATCTGACTGGTACAGGAGGATATTGCTCCTCCTTCTCCGGTAGAACATCTGGTGGATTCGAACCATGTACCGCTGGGATTGCAGTGCAGCTTCTTGCCACTAGGCCACCAGAGCTCCCTGAAAGATGGATTTTTTAAAAGCAATAATGAGCAAAGCATAAGCCCCAGCAGCCACAGAAAAATGTTAAAAGTATTTATAGGAGGTCATGTGAAAACTGTCAACTTAAAATCTGTTTTCCAACATGAAAGAAGATTTGCTGAGTTCACAAAGCAGAGGAAAAGCACCTGCTGAAGAACAAGCCTTTCCTGGTGGGACACTGACAAGACAAACAATATAGAGAGATTCTCCTGTTGTTTGGTAACTAAACCCTTTCCTAAGTGTACGTCTGTATTATTCTTTTTTTTTTAAACTTTTCATTGTGAATTTGGTGAATGTTTACAGAGAAATCAGTTTGTCCTGGAAAGGGTTAAACCGGGTGGCTCCTTGGAGGCAAGGATTCTGAGGCTCCGTCTAACATACTTTGGACATGTTGTGA
>NW_006399857.1:1002109-1002791 GCF_000299155.1 Elephantulus edwardii
TTCATTAAAACTAATAAAATTTAATAATAATTTAAAAAAAAAGAGTCTTGTGTTCAAAACCCACTTTAGGCTCAAATCCATCGGGGCTCTTTGGGAGAAAGATGAATAATCTCCTCCTGTGAGATTTATAACCTTGGAAACTCAATGAAAGGTCAGAGACAAATAAATTTCAATTCCAAAGCGATGAGGGATTAGAGAAGAAAATGGTGAACACAAGGCAAGCATACTTAATCTGTATTTATTATACTTAGTGCATTTACTATCTGATGTTACCCTTTACACTAATCCCTGGATATCTCAAAATAGCCGGATTCCTTAGATACACAGTCATAAATACCTCCTTAGCTGTTTGAACCCATCCAATAGAAGAAAGCTTGGAGATATGCTTCCATAAGGATTATAGTTCCGAAAACCTTTCTGAAGTAGTCTTATCTAACACATCACAACAGATTTTTGGTATGCAAATTATCTCCAACATTGGAAAGATGGGAAATCTATTCATTTTTAGGCCTTGTATTCATTTTTAGGCAAGCGCAAGCAAGTGCCTCAGGTCCTCCTCAGTTTTAGCAAGCAGGGTTGTGTCATCCGCATAACGCAGGTTGTTGATGATTCTTCCACCAATCCTGATGCCACATTCCTCTTCATATAGCCCAGCGTCTCGGATGATCTGTTCTGCATACAG
>NW_006399857.1:1002891-1015611 GCF_000299155.1 Elephantulus edwardii
GATTGATTCAGTGACTGGGTTAATTGGGATGGGAGTGTCAGAGACAGTGCGATTGGCACAGGACAGAGCTGAGTTTAGGGCTGTTGTACATAGGGTCGCTATGAGTCGCAAGCGACTCGACAGCACATAACAACAACAATAACAGGTTCATTTCTATATCTGAAAGGTGACAGGGGTCATTGTATTGGGGAATTCCATCAATCTCCACTAGACCAATAAGCCTAAGTTTTTGTTTCTTAAAAAAATTTGTTTCATAATTTTCTCAGGTTGTACCCAGGATCTTCAAATGTAATCCTTTTGAGATTGGTAGGTACAGAGTTCTTTTGATCACTTTCATATTCTTAAAGAATCCCATCTACCATCATGACTTGCCATTAGTCAATTCCAACTTGCGGTGACCTCATGTGGTTCAGAGCAGAACTGTGCCCAACAGGGTTTCAAAGGTAAATTTTTCAGGGGTTTGCCAGGGCTTTCTTCTGAAGATCCCCCGGGAAACCCCAACCTCCAACTGTCGGGGTTAGGCAGACAAAGTCTTTATAGCCTTTTCTTCCATGCAGAAAATCCAAGTGATTGCACAATCAACACATTTTGGAGTTAGGATCCCAAGACCAGACAAGGATAGCCAAGATATAAGGAGTTGTGCTGCCAACCTAAAGACACACAGTTTGGATTACCAGTTGCTGTGATGCAGGTGATGCAACTTGGCTTGCTGAAACTGAAGAAGACCTAAAGTGCTTGCTTCAGAAGGTTAAGGACTATATATAGTCTTCCATGTGGATTGAAGTTCAACATCAAGAAGACAAAAATTCTCACCACTGGGCCAATTGGCAGCACGATGATAGATGGAGAAGAGATTGAGGTTTTTAACAATTACAGCTTGCTTGGTTCCACAATCAACACTCTTAACCCCAGCAGTCAGGAAATAAAAAGATGAATTGCATTGGGAAAAAATATGTTGTCAGGGACTTCTCTAGAGTGCTGAAAAGCAATGATGTCAGTCTAGAGACTAAAGTGCACCTAATCCAAGCCATGGTTTTCACAATTACTTGCTATGTGTCAGATAGCTGGACAATGACTAGGGATGAATGCCTTTGAATTGTGGGGCTGGAGAAGAGTCTTGAGCACACCATGGATCACGAGAAAAACAAATAGGTCTTTCTTGGAGAGGGTGAAACCAAGTTTCTCCTTGGAGGCTAGGATTTTAAAGCTCTGTCTCACATACTTTGAGCACGAGGCTAGGAGAGACTGGTCCATGGAGAAGGACAAGATGCTTGGAAGGTTGGGGGGCATCAAAGGAGAGGATGACCTTGGATGAGATGGATTGACACAGTATCTGGGGCAATGGAGGCCAGTGTGTCGGAATTAGTGAGACTGGCTCAGGATAATGTGGGGTCCAAAGCTGTTGTACACGATCGCAGGCAACTCGATGACACATAACAACAACAACAACTGTGAGAGAAAAATGGGCGATCTCCTCCTGTGTAATTTATAGCCTCTGAAAACTCACTGGAAGGTTATCTATGAGTCAGATCTGAGTCAATGGCACATAACAACAATGACAACAACAACAAGATCAGCAGAAGTATTGATGCTTTTGAAATGTGGTGTTAGGGAAAAGTACTGAATATTCATTCCATGGACTGACAAATGAATAAACAAGTCTGTTTTGGAGAAAGTGCAGCTGTGGTGCTCCTTGGAGGTAAGGATGGTGAAAACTGTGTCTCACACTCTTTGAGCATGTTGTCTGGAGGGGCCACTCCACGGGAAAAGGGAGGGTCAGAGAAAGAGAGGAAGATCTCCACAAGGTGAACTGACACTGTGACTGTCACAATGGCCTTGAGTGTATCAGAGATAGTCAGGGTAGTGCAGGACAGGGCACGGTTTAGATCTGTTGTTCGCTATAAGTTTTTCAATCTACAGTACCCAACAACAATAAGAAGTTCACTTTGTCCAAATTTTCATTTTTATAAATTTGCAGTATAAGTAAACATTTGCAAAGCTCATTCTAGACAATGGAAGAAAAGAAACTAAAAATATATTTAATTTCTTTTTTATCTGATTACCTTGCCCTTTATTAATAGCAGAGCAAAAGGCATTATCTTTCCTCAACCAGTTGGCCACTATTTCTAGTGCGGAGTGGGGAGATTAGGAAGGCAGTGAGAAAAACCATTAAGTACCCTCAGCCCCATTTCCCAGGCAGGTGGTCAGCAGGCAGTTTAAATGCAGGCATAGTTCCAATTTGCATGACTGGAACATGTACAAATAAGATAAGGCTGGCTCCAGGAAAGTCATTTCCCCAATTTGCTTGTGCCTTGGATTTGGAAAGCTGCAGGCTGCTCTGGAATTCCAGAACAGCACAAGTGGTCCCGAGGAGAATCCCTCTGTGCCCTCAACCCACTCACAGAGGCTAAGTGGGGTCCCAGGTGCCGGCTCGCCCACGGGTTTTGGCAGAGATGGAAAAATGGAAGAGAAATCCTCCCAGAACACACACATGAGCAAAAAAAAAAATATTCTCATGTTCTCTGCCAAGGCAGCTGAAGCAGAAAGGATGCATTTGGGACTGTTTCATCCACTAAGATAAATAAACTCAAGTCTGTGGAGGTTAGGAGGACAACTTGCGAAATAAACAAAAGTCCAGTTTTGGAAAAAAGGGCTCTGGAGAAAATAAAGATATATTCCTGAAATCTAACTCCACACAGAGGAGAGAAAAGGATGCACTCTCAAGGACAAGTGTGTGGTTCTGGGAAGGCCAACAGAACCCGTCCAAAAGCAAAGTCCAGATGCAAACAGCACCAGGATCTGCCAGTCCTCCTCCCACTGCACAAAGAACAGAAATGTGGTGTTTGGGTTCTTGGCCACCTGACTGAGCTAAATGAGTTTCTTTAGAGGAGAGAGTCCAGGGGGCGTGGCTCCATTTCAGCCACAGTGAAGTAAGATGTGGCTGGTAAAAGTTTGGACCTACTTCTCTAGGAAAACCAAGCTCCTGGTTGGTCAAGAGCACCCACTCTTGGTCCCTGGTCAAAGCCACTGATCCCTCCTATTGCATCACTTCTCTGTCATAATTTCCTTGGCATCAGTCACTGGAAAGCTGACACTCCATTATCACTTTGGTCTCTTCCTGCTTTCCCTCTGTTCTATCATCTTGACTTTTAGGTTTGACTGCTCAGCTGTTTTCCTGGATTTTCATGGATGTGATGTTGTCCATACACTCTCTGTTTGGCTCCAGCACCCCTGAATTTTCTGGCTCGGGCAGATCCTTTCCAGTTTTTCTGCTATATGACCTTTCCATTCCCATACAAAATGAGTTTAATTTTTTAAAATGTAGAATCTAATCTTGTTTTTCCTAAAGGTGGCCAGAGTTGGTAACTTGTTTCTCATGGATAGAATGTGTAGGAATAATGAAGTGTGCGCTTTCTTTCTGGCTTTATTTTGGGTGAATTACTCAGGGGGGAAGCCAGCCGCCTTGCTGTTGGGATGCTCAAGCAGTGGGAGCAGGTCATGGACAGAGGACAGAGTTCTAGAGACAACAGCCATGCAAGTGAGCCAATCTTCAAGCTAAGCCTAATAAAGCCTTATGATGGCTGTGGTCCCCACTGATATATTGATTGAAAGCTCATGAACCAGAACGATCCAGCTTAAACCACTCTCCAACTTCTGACACAGAAACTGTGTGATATAAAAATGTTTATTGTTGCTGTACGCCATTAAGTTTTGGCATGACTGGTAACGCCACGGTTGTTGTTAAGTGCCACTGGATTGGCTCCGACTCATAATGACCCTTACCCAACAGAAGGAAACATCTGATCCTATGCTCTCCTCATAATCTCATATAGATAATCAAGAAAAAAGCCTGTCCAATTTTCTATGAATTATCTCAAGTTAAGAAGCCTAACAGTTAAGATTCTGTTGTTTAGATCTTTAACATCATTCCTTCTTTTTTTCCACTTGCACTGGAACACACAGATGGTATCTCTTTGGTGATTCTAACCTATTAGTAGCTTAAAGGAAGAAAGATGGGGAATTCCCACCCCATCTCCATCCCCCCCCCTTGCTCCTCTCCTTGAAAAGCAAAAGAAAAACTCCCCCACTGGTACACAATCCCCCCAACCCCCCCCCCCCCCCCGGGTATAATATACAACCACTGAAAATCCACTTGAAGGTCAGCTATAAATTGATTCCAATTCAATAGCAATGAGATTGAGGTTGATATGACTTCAATAAAAATGGTACAATTTTTCTCATTAAAGAAAAGCCAAACCCAAAAACCGTACTAAGTGACCTTAAAAGGACCATATTCCAAGCTTCAAAACAGTGATGCTTTTGTTTTCCTACATTCCAGTACTTTTCCAATGGACCCCTGAGTGTCATACAGTCTCCAAATCCCTCAAAACTATGAAAGTTTTTACTTGATTTTACGTAAATACTGAAAATGCTGCTTATTTCTTCCCGGAAGACTGGTAGGTTGGGAAAGGAGGTCGGAGGGCACAGAACCCAAATATATAAAGATTGTGTTGTCAGGTGCCACTGAGTCAGCTCTGATTCAGAGCTACCCCACGTACACAGATCAAAACTCTGACCAATTTTTGCCATTCTCAAAATCTATCTCTGCTGTGCTTTAAGCCCATTGCTGCCCCCACTGTGTCACTTCATCTCTTTGAGGGTTTTCCTTTACTTCGATGACCCTCTCCTTTTCTAAGCATGATGTTTTATTTCCAAGGAGGAACCCCTCTTGGTCATGTGCCCACAGAATGTAAGTCTGAGTCTCACCATCACTACTTCTAAGAAGCACTGTGGATACCTTTCTTGCTCACGTTCCAAGAAGTTAGAGAATTACTGACTGGCAAGATGTTGAGCTTTCAACAGAAGCGGGCTTCAAAAAGTTACCTGAAGGTTTGAAAAGATAAACTCCACTCAAAGGACTGACATCACCAGCTTACTATTTAATTTGTAAAGACTTGTGTCTACAGCAAAGACATGTAGACACAATACTCGGGGGAACAAGGCACAACAGAAGCTAAGGGATGACTCAACAGGCAGTGAGCTAATGCACAGATAAGAGACAGAGATCAAGAAGACAGAGATCCTTTCCATTTGGTATACAGACTACAGAGACAGTAAGATTCCGTTACATCATTCTCTGAAGAAATTCTCAGAAGAGGAGAAATGACACATGAAGCTTGGAGTTCTCAGAGTACATCTACATTAACTAGCACAGCACTGTGGCATATCAAGGGTGGAATTCACTGGAGGCATGGAGGGGAAGGGAAGGGCTCTTAGGATAGTATAAGGACTCAGAGCAAAGGACACATTACGTTTTCTTTTAGAACATAGTTGACATTCTCAAAGTTGACTGACAGCTGGGGTATCTTTCTTTTTACTCAATCCTCAAATAGTTTCTGTTAATTGTTTTTTTTTTTTAATACAAAAAAATAAATCTGTAAAATTTGTCAAAGACTACTTTAGGGCATGGGCCCTTCTGCAGATCATGAAAGAAAAAAAGCCAAAGCCACAAAGAAGTCTTGGAGCCAAGAATGAAGGAACTGTCTGTCTTGTTTAAACATTAGGAAGACGGTCTGTGGTGATGACTGAGTTACTGGGCTCCTAACAAGCCTACTGCTCCTAGTCACTGTCAAGGGCCAGGATGAAGGAGGTCATTCTACTGTCTTCCCTTCTGTTTCAAGGCTGAATCTCACCATAAATGAGTGATAACCTCTGACCTGCCTTGACCAGGAAGGAAATTCAAATTTGACAGGAACGTTTAACCACCCACCTGAGTCCCCTGAACCCTTTGTGGAACGAAGGGTATAAAAGAAAAGAATACAGACAAAAACACTAAGCGGGGATTTGAGCAGGTGGTACAGGGAGAACAGCCAATTTCTGAGGTTTCCTTCCACTTGTTATGGACTGGATGAAATCCCTCTCCCCCCTTACAAGCAGTTCTGATGGTGTGGTCTGTAGAGAGTTGTGCTGCTAACCCAAAGGTGACACTGCTCTGGTGCTTTGAATCCAATGGCAGCTCCGCTGAAGAAGGCTGGGCAGTCTCCTTCTGTGTCATTTACAGTTTCTGAAAACTCAGCTCTGAGCCAATTCCAATTAGACAGCAAGGAGTTTTTTAGTTTCTCCCTAAGTATGTTTAAGTCCTAACCCTGTACCAATGAATGCGACTTTGCTTTTGGAAATTTCTGGGGGTTTAGCCCTTCCTTTTTTCCTAAAAGTTTTTTTTTAAAATTTCATTATTTTTTGTGTGTGTACCATCAAATCAGATCTGATCGGTACAGGAGGAGGTTGCCCCTCCTTCTCCAGCAAAGCAACTGGTAGATTCAAACCACGTACCTCTGGGATTGCAGTGCAGCTTCTTGCAACTAGGCCACCAGAGCTCCACTATCCTTTCCCTTTTTTTTTTTTTTTAAATAATGAGTTGGGTCAAATCTGATTAGGACAGACCCTAGTCCTAATTTCTTCAAAGTAGTGTCTCCCAAAGTACTGAGGAGCAATGGTGTTAGCTTAAAAACTAAGATGTGCCTAATTCAGGCCATGGTCTTTTAAAACACTTGCTCTATACATCTGACAGCTGGACAATAAATAAGGATGGCAGAAGAAAAATCGATGCCTTTGAGTTGTGGTGTTGGAAGAGTACTGAATAGCCTGTGGAAGGCCAAAAGAATGACAGATATGCTTTAGAGGAATTGCAGGCACAATGCTCCTTGGAGGTAAGGATGACAAAGCTTTGTCTCACATCCTTTGGACATGTTGTAAGGTAGACTCAATCCCTGGAATGAGACATCATGCTTGGGAAGTTGGAGGAGAGCGAAAGAGAAGAAGACCCTCAATGAGCTGGACTGACACAGTGACAACAGCAATGGGCTCAAGTGTGTCAGAGATGATGTGGATGGTACAGGATAGGACAGTGTTCAGATCTATTATTTATCACAAAGCTTCTATGAATCATACTCAACTCAAAGGCACCTAACAAGAAGTGTCTTCTTAAGAGGAGTGACACACAGGGGATGACAGATTCCAAGTGAAAACAGAAATTGATGTATCTCTTAACAGCAGAAGAATACCAAGGATCACCCACAATCACAGAAATGAGAAGAGAGGCCCACAGAAGGCACTGACATGGCTGAAATCGTAGTTGAAGGAACTGTGAGACAATTTCTGTGGTATCTTGTTATGACAACTTGTATATTATGACAAGAAAGTAAAGCATCACTTGTAGGGGTTGTTTATGGTGCCTTCGAATAACCTAACAGGAGCCCTTCTCTCAGTTCCCTCCAGTTTCCTGAGGGGCTCACAGGTGATCATTTCCCTTTCTTCTTGAAATCTGCCCAGAGTGAGCCACTTTCTGCTCAAAATGTTGACTAAGCATACTTCATGTTTCCTTTATTAAGGAATTAATGGTATAAGGAGGAGGTTGGCTTAAATGAAAATGAATCTCAAAGAAGTACCTGTTTCACATTTTCACATTTGACAAGAACTTTTTCTATCTTAAGTTTTATCAAGCCTAGTCCCCACCTTAAAAAAAAGGCCTGCTTATATTAATATACATTCTATTTATCCATGCATTTCTGCTATAGCTAGCCAATCCGGGGGAAAGTACATCGCAGCTGAAAATCACATTTAACAAATTCCTTTGGGGTGAGGAAAAAAGTGCAAACCATTTAAAACGATTCATTTGTAAGGGGAAGAAGTGGTTCCTGCATCAGTGTGCTGCATTTGCCTCTAGTTAAACGAGGTGGATGCCCCAGGCCACTTTCATAATGACACTAGGTCTCTTACTGCAGGCCTGGACTTCTCAGAAACGATTATTATTTTCAAACCTAAATATGCAAAATGTAAAACTAAAAGCTTAAGTAAGAAAACCTTTGCTCTCTCCTGAATACTACCAGTTCACCAGCTGTGGGGAGGGGGTGATGAGCTCTGAGAACAGTGGATTCCCAGGGAGTTATTTGACTTGATTAAGATTTATGAATCCCCAGAGCCAGTCAGTTTGTTAGCTGTGGTGGCTGGTGTGTTTTGGGAAACCCATGGTGGACAGCTTTCAGGGGAGCTTGAAAGACTACGCACACCAGGAAGAAAGGGCTGGTGACTTACTTCCCCCCCCCCCAACCTGCTAGAGAGCACTAAAACCCTTGTCATTGTTAGGTGTGATCGACTCTGATTAACAGTGACCCTAAGAACAAGACATAGAAACCTTGCCTTATCTTGTGCCTTCCTCGTAATCCTTGCCATGTTCAAGCCCATTGCTGCAGTCACTACGTCACTCCATCACTGAGGATCTTCCTCTCTTTTCTTGACCTCTCCACTAAAAAGCCACACTGCTGTCATTGTGTAACATTGAGTTGAGACCAACCCAGAGCCGTCTATTGGGATCTTAAAGGCAATTTATCACACTGGAGGAAATTTCTTTTCTTTCTCCCATGGAGAAGCTGGTGGTTTAGAAATGCATACCTTTGCACTGACAGCAATTTCTTATCATTAAGCCTCCAGCTGTCAATTATTTCATCTTGCTTGGATCAATAATCAATACCCTTGGTACCAGTCATCAGGAAATCAGAAGATGTACTGTATTGGGCAAGTCCACTGTCAAGGATCTCTCCAAAATGTTAAAGATCAATGATGTCAGTTGGAAGACTAAGGTGTGCCTGATTCAGGCCTTGGTCTCTTCAATCTCTTTCTATGAATCAGAGAGCTAGACAATGAGAAAGGATGACAGAAGAATTTGATGCCTGTCAGTTGCCCTGGAGAAGAGCACTGACTATCCCACGGACTGTCAAAAGAACATGCAGATATGTCTAGGAAGAGGGGTAGCCAGAGTGCTCCTGGGAGGCAAAGACGACGAAGCTTTGTCTTTCATATTTTAGAAATGCGTCTAGGTGAGTGAGACTATTCCTTGGAAAGGGACATCATGCTTAGGAAGATGATGGATCAGCTTAGGAGAGGAAAAACCCCAATGAGATGGAGTGACACAGTGACTTCAGCAAGGGGCTCTAGAGTGTCAGAGATAACAGAGATGGTACAGGACAGGGCAGGGTTCAGATTAGCTGTTCACAGAGTTGCTATGGGTCAGGCTCAACTCAACAGAACTTAACAACAACAAGCCACCAGAGCCCCACAAGGAATCTCCATGAACCAATGGCAATATCACAGCAACTGTTTTTCTGCCACTAATTCCACTGTCATTGAGATTCTAACTCGAATTGATACTGTAGGCCAGAGGAGGACTGTCTTCATAGAGTTTCTGAGGCTAGAAATCTTTACAGGAACAGACCTCTTCACGTTTCTCTATCTGAGCAGCTGGTAGATCTGAACTACTGACTCTTTGGTTAACTGCCTACTGCTTTGCCTACTGCTTGGCCTACTGTGCTATCAGGACTCCTTGTCACTGTTTTTATTTCTTTTATTTTTTAATTAATATTTTATATTAGTTTATTTATAAAATCAGAGACATTGCTTTTGAGGATATATTTTGATCATTTCTATGTTTTCTCCATGTATCATTATATTGCCTCTAGGTTTCTCCTGTTCTTTTTTTTGGTGCCGAAACCTGTAGCCTGTTCTTTATTAGAGATTCATTTTCCAGACAGTTTGGAGATCTACACCTAGAGTCTTTTTCTGCAGAGAGCAAGGAAACACAGAAAAGATGTGTGTCAGGGTTGTATCCAGAAGCTGGATTCTATGAAGAAGAATCCAGAAGCTGGATTCTATGAAGAAGAATGTGGCATCAGGATCTGAAGAAGACATAAAAAACCTGTGTTATGCAGAAGACACAACCTTGCTTGCTGAAAGTGGAGAGGACTCGAAGTACTTGTTGCAGAAGATAAAAATACAGCCTACAATATGGATTACATTTCAACATCAGGAAAATGAAAATTCTCATCCCTGGACATATAGGCAATATCATGATAGATGGGGAAAAGATAGAAACTACCAGTGACTGTGATAGTCACTGGTGATTCGGCAGGTGATTCAACAGCATATAACAACAACAAATTGTTGTTGCTATGTGTTGTCAAGCCATGTACAACTCATAATGACCCTATGCACAACAGCTCTAAACTCTATCCTATCCTGTGCCAAACTCACACTCTCTGACACTCAAGCCCATTGCTTCAGTCATTGCATAAACCACCTTCTTGAGGGTCTTCCTCTCCTTTGTGTCCTCCACTTATTTATAAGTGTCGCACATATATTCATACATACACTAGAGCACACTGAGAACAATGTTATAGAAACCTCTTAGATATAATTAAACATTTTGTGGACAGAACTATTGGGCTTGAAGCTAAGGGATACAATCTCAGGGGACACCTAGCTCAAGTGGCATAAAGAAAGTTCATAAAGATAATACTCTACATCCTAGTTTTGTGAGTAGTACCTGGAATCTTAAAAGCTTACAACTGGTTGCACACCCATATTTATTGCTCCTTTTTTCACAATAGTAAAGAGCTGGAAACAACCCAAGTGCCCATCAACAAATGAATGGATAGAGAAGCCGTGGTATATTCACACAATGGAATACTATGCAGCACTGAAAAACAAAGAACTCATGAACTATTACACAAAATGGGTGGCCAGGGAGGACATTATGCTGAGTGAAATATCTCAGTCACAAAAAGACACATACTTCATAATACCACTATTATAAAATAGGACTGACATGGGGGTTGGAGGAAACTAAGAAAAGAGTGGATCAACAATGTACACAGCACTGAAACAGATGAGGGAGAGAATTGTATAAACTGAATATATGATTAGATATTATTGGCATGACAAAAGTCCAGAATAAGAGCTGTGTAGTAAAGTGGTCTGGGGAGGGCCCTGTATAACAATGAAAGAATTTTTTCCCCCAAGAAAAAAGTGAACTGGGGGAAGGGGAGGGAGGGCAGGGAGGAAAAAATGTGCAACAATGAATGAATGGAAATCCAAGTTCTTTATAAACTTTCATTAAAACATCAATTAAAAAAAGATGAGTTAGGGACTGGGCAAGAAATATATATAATAAAACATATAATAAATATGTCATATACAATAAATAAATATATATAATAAAAATGGAGGGAAAAGCTTGCAAGCAGTCATTGAAGATTCTCATCTAGAGTAAAAAGAATGAAGAAAACCAGACTTAAAGAAACAATAAGCTCATAGGACTAAAGGCCTATATGAACTAAAGCCTTCTTTACTTGAGACCAGAAGAACTAGATGGCGCCCAGCTACCACTACTAACCACTCTGACCAGGAAAATGGTAGACTGTTCTAGTTAGAGTGGGTAAAAAAAATGCAGAAAATTCAGATTCCCAAAAAAGATCAGACTTAACTGGTCTGACAAAGATTAGAGGACCTGTGAGACTACTGTCCCAAGAAAATCTCCTAATGTGGAACTGAAACCATTCCCTGAGGCCACCAATCAGACAAATAATAGAGTTGGCAATAAAATAAACAACACCTGAATGAATGTGCTCCTTAGAATACTCAACTATGGGAGACTACAAGGGCAACACCTGCAGAAAAGCAAGAGTTAAGAGGTAGGGAGTGCAGGGGAGTCAGATGATGGAAATGAGACACCCAGGGTGGAAATGGGGAATGTGTAGATATATTATGGGAACTGCAATCAAACTCATGGACAATTTATGTGCAAACTATTAAATGTAAGACTAATTTGCTTTGCAAACTTACCTAAAGCACAATAAAATATTCATAAAACGAAAAGAAAGAAAATGCACACTGTCAGATGGGGAAAGCTGTGCCTACAGGGTCCATGACTGATCACATTTGAAAGCCCAGAGCTTTGCTGAAGGGTATTTTATTTGAAAAATAAGCAATCCTATTACGCAGAGCCTTTTCTGCATACCATAGCTTTGAAGGAATTCGATAGGTTGCAAATTCAAAGTTGAAAATTAAAAACTCAAGAATAAGACTTGAATCCATTTATTCATGGTAAAATGAATGTAGCTTTGAAAAGTCCACCCTCATTAGGATCATTTCAATGTAATCTGGGGTAAGACTGCTTAATTAACCTTTGTCCATTGAAGAAGAACTTTTTTTTTTAATATGAATGCTCTTCAAAGGACTCCTGAGATACCATACAAGAATATTAACTGAAGTGCATTTCTTTTTGAAGGATGTTTCATTGTTTCTTAATCAGTATTATTTTTGTTTTGTCAGGATGAAGGGACCTCCTCTCCCCAAATGCATTAAAATCAACCCCAGGCGCTGCAGGAGTGATCAAAGCCTCCCCATTCACAGAGGCATGCCCATTTCCCCCAGCTTGGGGAGGTCTCCTAACTAACGAACTAGAACACTGTCAGAAATCTGGTTGCCAAGTAATATATTAAAGAGCTTTTCTAATGAAATTTCTGCAAGGTAACCACAAAGCCATAAAAAGTCACCAAGCTTCAGTGAAGCGAAAACATTTTTAAAAAATAACCAAACACCTTCAAAGGAGAGGAGAGTTGAACATGGTACCTAAAGAGCTAAAGAGTATTTGACAAGTAGACAAGAGACAAATATCTGATAAGAGACAAAGTCCATATACCTCCCACTTGTGAAGAAAAGGAGCTTGGGTAGCTCAATTGGTAGACCGTGAGACTCTTAGTTTAAGAGTCATGTGTTCATGGATTTGACAAGCACTGTGGCAATTGGACAATTAAAACAGACATTGGGGGGGGGGAGAAAACTGGGGAGGAGGGTAGAGAAAACAGTGCAACAATGAATGAATGA
>NW_006399857.1:1016958-1075400 GCF_000299155.1 Elephantulus edwardii
TCATTTCATGAAATTCTTCTGCGTCAGCCAATTCCTTCTGATACAGTGACTCTGTGTATTCCTTCCATCTTCTCTTGATACTTTCTGGATCATTTAATATACTGCCCAAAGTATCCTTAAGTATTGCCACCCGTGGTTTGAATTTGTTTTTCAGCTCCTTCAGCTTAAGAAACGCTGAGCGAGTTCGGCCCTTCTTACTATAATTATGAACAAAAAATCTTTAATATCAAGGACCTTTCAATTATGGCTAATAAGAGGAGAAATTCTCACTTGAAACACAAAATATGGTCTTCACAATTACTTGCTATGCATCAGAAAGCTGGACAATGACTAAGGATGACAGAAGAACTGATGCCTTTGTGATGCTAGAGAAGAGTTTTGAATATACCATGGACTGACAAGAAAACAAACAAGTTCTGTTCTAGAGAGGGTGAAACCAATCTACCCTCTGGAGGCAAGGATGTTGAAGCTCTGTCTCACATATTTTGGGCATGTTGCTGGGATACTCATATATATATATCAAAAAACACTCAGGGGAGTTAGATATGGGTACTTCTTAGATGTAACCAAACGTTTCACATGGTTGATTTTCTCGTATTGAAGGCTTAGGACCATAGTTTTGTTGGACTTGGCCAACTGGGAGAATATAGTTAAAAAAGTTCATATTCTACACCCTAGTTTGGTGAGTAGTATCTGGAGTCTTAAAAGCTTTCAAATGGCCATCTAAGATACATCTATTGGTTTCTATTCATTCAGAGCAAAACAGAAAATTAGTGAAGACATCAGTCCACAGAACTAACAGTCTGGACAAACCAGAGTCTCATCTGTCCTGGGATCAGAAGAACTAATGCCCAGCTACTATTTCTGATGGTTCTAATTGGTGCCATAATAGTAGGAGTCTGATAGGATGGGAGACAAATGTGTCACAGGATCTCAAGTTTAAAAAAAATACAGACTTACTGGACTGACTGAGGCTAGAGGACTTTCTCCTAATCTCAGGCTACTGAGTTGAGGCACTCTTTAAAGCTTCAGCTGAAACTAGTCCATCTTCTAGCTAAATAGCAGATCAGCTCACAAAACAAAATTACCACCTGTAAATACTGTGCTCCTTAAAAAAAAAAGATCTGTGTAAGATCAAACAACAAGTAATTATTTTAACAGAAAGATAAGGCACAGGAAGACTAGATTAATGGAAATTAAACCACCAGAATGGAAATACTGAGGATATTTGCACTGTAAAGATAAAGCCAATGCTACCGACCAAAATGAGCTTGCTCCAGAGACCAGATAGAACCTATCAAAGATGTTAGGGTTCAAGATGTCCAGTCCCACTGCTCACCCCCAGTGACCTGGCAAGATGCCTCCTGGACAGAGCTGGCTTCCACCTGCAGAACTGACAATCTCCTTGACTCCACCTGGTATCTTCTGCTGCAGTTGCTTCTTCCTTTTTGTACAAAATATTGCTCTCTGTTGAATGCCTCTAATTTGAGTGGGGAAAAATAAGGCTTTCCTGTGCATGTGAAGAGTGACCATTCATCTCATCAAGAGCAGGACACAATTAATGGGCTCAGCTCAGATTACTCCTCTTTGTGGGTTATGCTGTTGATATGTGTGGTTGAGTCAGACACTCATAGCTGACTCTCTACTGAGTTTTCAAAGGCTGTAGAGGATATTACCTATCTTTCTCCTGTGGAGCAGCTGGTGGATTCAAGCCACCCATCTGTTGTCAGGCTGGCAGCACAACTCCTTAACTACTAGGCTAATGTTGTTGCTGTGTGCCTTTGAATTGGAATCGACCCATAGCTGACCCTCTGGCGGCTTTTCTGAAGCAGTTAGCCACACAAAGACTGCCCATCCTCTTCCAGCAGAGCTGCTGCTGGATTAGAACCATGTGCCTTTGGGATTGCAGTGCAGCTTCTTACCACTAGGCCATCAGAGCTCTAGGAGGTTGTTAGCACCCCTTCTTTGCAGAGTACTCTTTGCTATCACCATATTTTCTTTTTTGTCATTTCCTGTTTTGAAAAAAAAATCCCATCAACAAATTGCAGGTGATTCATTGTGTTTTGTGTTGCTAAAATGCACGTCTTGCTGTACTTCATTAGTAAAAGCCCTTTCTCCTCCACCTTTTCACATAGCTTGATGAGATGCAAATAGAATCATTTCAGTTTTCCAGTTGAACAGCTATGAAAAAAAAGAGAGCAGCGCCTCGCTTATCTCCGTGTTACACATTAACATGGCCCTCCCTCTGCAGAGGTTCTTCAAGGTAAGAGTACTTCAAAAAAATCAAATCACGGAGAGAACAATTACCCTGGCACTCCAAGTCCAATGCAAATGCTGGGATGTAGCCTTCAGCTGAATTCTTTACCAGAGCGTCAGTCTTCAGGAATGAAATAGAGAGTGAAATGCTAAGGGCAAGGAATTTTCCAATTTCTCCACTAAGATGTGATTTTAAAAGGTGGAGAAAAATTCAAAGGAAAGAAAGCTGGAGAAGTCAAATTCTATATGAAGTCTTCCCAGGTATCTTCTGGTCAGCAATCTCTCCTCCACTGACGTCCAACGGTGTTCTGTCCTGCCTCTGCTAATGCAACTTGTCCCATTAATCATAACAACAAGAATAAAAATCAGGGGAGCTCTAGTGGTGTTGTCTACAGGGAGTTGTCCTGTTAACACAGGGTTTGAGCTGATGTGATGGTCTGAATGCATCAGCAGCTCTGAGGAAGAATAACGAACAACCTTCTATGCAATTTATAGTTTTAGAAATCCAATGGAACATCAGCTATATGAGTTGTTTCCAACTAGACAATAAGGAGATAATAAAAACTATTAGGGATGATAGAAGGAGAGTTGATGCCTTTGAACTGTGGTGCTAGAGAAGAGTAATAAACACACCATGGACTGCCAGGAGAACAAACAAGTTTATCCCGGAGAAGGTGAAGCCAGGCTGCTCCTTAGAGGCAAGGATTCTGAAGCTTCGTCTGACATACTTTGGACATGCTTCAAGATGGGTTCAGTTCTTGGAGAGGGATGTCATGTTTGGGAGGGTGGAGGGTCACCCTTGATGAGATGGATTGATTCTGTCACTGAGGTAATGGGGATAGGCGTGTCGGAGACAGCGAGATTGGCAAGGGATAGAGGAGGGTGTAGGGCTGTTGTCGCTATGAGTGGTAAGTGACTTAATGGCACATAACAATAACAACAACAACTGTTACTCTTATCACCACCCTAATGCAGATCCCACTACTATTTATCGAACTTCCCACATGCCAGGCAAGGAGTCCTGATACTGGAAGACTTAAATCAACTGCTGATGGTTCTCCATGGACGACAGGACCAGTGAGCTGCTCCTACAGGGAATACAGCCTATAAAGCTTCTGAGACAGTTCTTATCTGCCACACGGGATCACTGTGAGTGGAACTTGATTAAACGACACCTGAACAACAATATCCATAGTCTCTTTCATACGTTATCTTAAGTAACCCAGCATAAGACTCCAACAAGGTGTTTGCCTTTATTAAGCCTGTTGTACAGATGATGGATCAGAGGCTCTAAGAGGTTAAACAACTTGAAGGATTACAGAACTCGTCAGCGTCAGGACCGTGATTCAAGGGTAGGTTTGACTGCTTAGTTTTTCTCTTGTCCATGTACTTCCTATAATCCTCCGCGTCAAACATCTTCTACTCTCTCTCTCAGCTTCAAGATTATAAACAGGTCAAGGATGTAGTAATTTCCAAAGCGTCTACATATGTGATGGGTATTTGAATAAGTAATGGATGAATTCTGACTGGATTATTGAAGCAGAAAAGAAATGAATATACTTTCTGTATATGAATTTTTTTAAAATACTTTACCTCAGTCAGAAAAGCAACACACATTTAAAACTGTGTATGGGAGGAGTTTTATTGCTAATCCAAAAGCAGAACCTCTAAGTATTTTCAAGCCATCAATTTTTCCACGGGAGAAAGAAGGAAAGAAGGGTGATCTCTGTCCACGTGATTCATTGGGGAGGGGGAGGGGGAGGAGGAGGAGGAGTGGGAGGGGGAAAGAGAGACAGAGACACAGAGAGAGATTATCTCAGGTGAGACAACCTCTTCACCTGCCTGAATTTCAGGGAGGGAAAATGACACTACTGCACGATTAGAACACTGGTTCTTAGTTAACAGAAACAACCAAAGTGGGAACACTTCAAAAGAATATTGATTTCAGACACATACAGGGTTTTACTGAAGTTAACATCAAAGTCTTGTCTTCCTGTACTGGATTCCCCATCTCTCATATCCACCCCTGGTTTAGTGAACTTTCTGAATGATGTTGCTCTTCTTCATTTTTTATTTGAAAGTGACTACAGAGAATTCTAGGGAACTCTGGTTGCCTAAGGAGTTGCACTGCCAACCCAGTGGCAAGCCATTAAATCCACCAGCTGCTCTGTGGGAGAAAGATGGGCAGTCTCTTCCAATGTGACTTCCCAGCCTCTGAAACCCCCTGGAGGGTCATCTATCCACTGCTTCAGACTCGATGGCAATGAACAACAAAAGCAGCAAGATAATGTCTCTCTGAACTAACCGCCCCCCCCCTCCAAATGTGCCCCACGCCAGGAAATGTGGAGACAAACCAAACGCCCAGAGAGTAGGTGAGGACTGAGTAGTATCAGGCAGATTAGCACTACTGACAAAAGTGCTTTGGTTCATAAAAATATGTTGCTTTCCTTTTCCTCTGCCAAGGGGACAGGCTGATTGGTACTCTGCTACCCAATTCTTCCTCTCCATCAGTGTTCCTGGAAGTCACTGGGTGGGTCAAGGATGCCGAGAGATGCCATGCGTTCCCTCTCACCTTTCCCCTTTCACGGGCCTAAGCATGCACTTCCTTTACAAAGTTTCCCCCTTTTGTCAGCACAGGAAGTGAGGAACCCAACCAGGGCCGCTGAAGTGGACCTTGTATCCACTTTAGGTCATTCCCAGACTCACAGAGGGCCCAGGGGAACTGCTTGGTCCATCGAACTTATTTTTACACTTGTTCCCTAATCACTTTTGGCATTCCTAGTTATTCACCCATTCTATCCATCTTCTCTTTTGGCCCACACCCAGCTACAGGCTCTAAGTATGAAAAGCCTGTCAGGGTATTAACAAGCCTGCTGCGAAGACGCCTAAGAATTATGAAAGGAGGAAGCTGATGTTTAGATGGACTACCCACCACCCCCCTCCCACTCATGCTAGAGTCTGCATATTTCCCCTCAGAAGGGAAAACATTCCTGGCCTCTGTTTATCAGAAATTGTCTGGACTTGCAGCGTCTGTGGAGACACACTTGAGATTAGTCACATCCTTCTCGGTGTGTGGTGTAACCCCCCATATCAGCCCCAGAGGAATGCTTGGATGGCTTGCTAGAGACCGTTTGGTGCTGGAAGCCCCTGCCGCCACCCAGGCATTCTCACTCAGCCTAGACACAAGTGGACGTTGAGCCAAGAACTTGAACTTTCCTGCTGCATGGAAGGGCTTCCTGGCCGAATATGTAAGAAAAGTCTTCTGAGTTCTTAACTCTGTGGTTCTTAACCCCATGGGATCCTAAGCATGTGGGGTCTTGATTTTAAAGCAAAGCCCCAGCATGGGGACAGGAACTTCAGAGGGAATATGGAGGAGCATTAAATAAGGTGCCATGTGACGTTTTATCATGGCTCTTAAATAATTCTGCTTTGACCAGCCATGTAACCACTTTGCTTTTCAGGGCCTTGTGCATTATCAAATTAATTTATTCTTCATTCTCAGTCTCATTCATTACTATCAAGTTGGAACTGACTCAAAGCTGGCCCTCTAGTGGGTTTTCAGAGGCTAGAAATCACATGAGAGGTGAATGCCCACCTTTCTCCGTGGAGCTGCTGCTGGATTCGAACCACTAAAGAGGCACCACCTTTGGGTAAGCAGCACAACTCCTTACAGATCAGGCAAACAGATGCCAAACTGCTCTAACCGTGGTCTTAAAATATATCAAACACTAACTCAAACACATTAACATTCTCTGTACTCCAGGGAGCTCCGGTGGTGTCGCTGGTAGCGATTCGTGCCGCAAAGCCAAAGGCGGCTCCTCACTGGTGGTTCAAATATCAGGAAAAAGATGGGTGATCTGCTCTCATGTGATTTATAGCTTCTGAAAACCCACTGGAGGGTCAGCAATGAATTGGCTTTGACTCTAGGGCAGTGAGTTTGAGTTTCCAATTACAGGCAGATAGCAAGCATCCAAGAGACCTTGGATCACAGGGTAAAGGCATGGTGGAGTCATCCTTGATGCTGTTGGGGAAATGAGGAAACGATCTATCATACAGAGCCCTGGTGGGGCTGTCGTTAAGGACTTGGCTGCCAACTAAAAGAATGGACAGTCAGCCCACCTGTCACTCCATGAGCGAAAAGTGCCGCCGTCTGCTTCTGTAAAGCTTACAGCTTGGGAAACCCTTCTCCTCTGTCCTCAGTGTCACGGGGGGCAGAACTGACTGGACAGCAAGAGGGAACGATTCAGTTTATCACACAGCCTCTGAACCCCACTTGGATGAAACAGAAGCCTGGGTTCCTCCTGAGAGCACACCCAAAGCACCTGAGAAGAAATTTTTCCACCTTCACTTGCAAGAAGCACAGGTGTCTGTTACTTCTTCCAAGAAAAACTCATGTTTGTCTTTCTGGAACCCATGGAATAGTCAATACTCTTTTCCAATATCAGAATTGAAACTCATCTTTTTTTTTGTTCTTCCTTGCTCTGTGGCAGAAAGATGGACAATCTCCTCCTTTGAGATTTACTGCCTCTGAATATCTGTTGGAGGGTCAGCTATGGGTCAGTTCTGACTCAATTGTAAATAACAACAACAACAACATTCTTTGTCCAGGTTTTTCATGCATATGTGGCAAATGAAAACACTATCACTGGAGTCAGGGGCAACTTAGTCCTTAAAATAACATCGTTGCTGTTTAACATGTTAAAAGAGATCTTTTGCAGCAGATGTTACCAGAGGAATAATGCAGTTTGATTTCTTGGTTGCTACTTGTAAATTACTGAGGAGTAATGATGTCAGTTTGAGGACTAAGGTGACCCTGATTGAGGCCATGGTATTCTCAGTCACTTGCTATGCATCTCAGATCTGGATAATGACTAAGGATGACAGAAGAAGAACTGGTGCCTTTGAACTGTGATGCTGGAGAAGAGTGTTGAAGATCCCACAGACTGCCAAAAGAATGTACAGATAGGTTTGGTGAAGGCACAGCCACAGTGCTTCTTGGAGGCAAGGGATGATGAGGCTTCATCTCACATACTTTGGCCATGCATGCTGTTAGGAAAAGATATTTCTTGGAGAGGGACATCTCCACCTTGGGAAGGTGAAGGGGCAGTGAAAGAGAGGAAAACCTTTAATCAAGTGGGTTGACATGGTTAACTGCAACAATGGGCTCCAGTGTGTCAGAGATTGTGCAGATGGTATGGGATAAGAGTGTCTCACAACATCAACAGCTTCCATGGGTGCTGACTGTGGAGCCAAGTAGACAGCTATAATTTCCCCCCCATTTCTCATGATGTTGCCTATTGTACAACCATGAGGATTTTTGCCTTTTTGTTTGTTTTTTTTGTTAATGGTACAATTGTTGTCAAGTGCCATCAAGTCAGTTATCAGTTACAACTCACAGCAACCCTATGACCAATAGATCAAAATTCTGCCCTAACCTGCACTATCCTTGTGATCCCTGATACGCTCCAACTCACTGGTTCAGTCGCTGTATTAATCCATCCTGTTGAGGGTCTTCCTCTCACTCACTGATGTTTTACCATCACATGATGCCCCTCCCCAGGACTGGTCCCTCCTGAGAACTTGCCCAAGTATGTGAAATGAAGTTTCACTCTCTTAGCCTCTAAGTAGCCCTCTCACTGCACTTACAGTAGTCTTCATTTTTTTTTAAATTGCTAATTTTAATTGCTATTTTAACAAAAGTTTATAAAGAACTTGGATTTCCATTCATTCATTGTGGCACATTTTTCTCCCTACCCACTCCCCCAGTTCGTTTTTCTCTTTGAAGAAAAATTCTTTTATTGTTGCACAATTTCCTCCTCCCTCCCCCTAGTCCACTTTGCTAGGCAGCTCTTATTCTGAACTCTTGTTATGTAAATAATACCTAATCATATACTCCTTTTAAACAGTTTTCCCCCTCATCTGTTTCAATGCAGTAGTCTTTAAAATGATTTTGTTGCTAATTTTGTTTTCCTTTTTATTATGACGTCTTGGTATTTTAAAAAAACTACACATATTCATTGTGGAAATTCAAATATTATATAAATATGTAAAGACATAGTAAACTGTCTCCTTAATCCCATGTCAATCCTAAACACTTACGCATATTATTCATGGCACAAAATCTCATTTCTATACTTTTACTCCTTATCTTTAGAAAAAGGACATCGTTTCTGGCTGAAGGGATTGCTTTCATTATTAGAACTTAAGGGAATTATTTTGTGAATCCAGAAGAATATTATTACATTAAATAATCTGTATACAAGTCAGTGATTTTATTAAGGTAGAGATGATAAATAGCATACTTAGACTGTAGTAAGAACCTTGCTAATGCTGCCTCTCAACTAGTTGATAATTAGATAAAAGTGATTGTATATAATCAAACAAAAATCTGAGCAAAATTAACTGTCAGTAAAGTACTTTCCATCTTTATTTATATTTTAGTTAATTCGCTTTAGTTATTTTAATAACACACAAAATGGACAGTATTTTTGTATTTTAATAGCCAGAACACCTTAAGATAACTTTTATTTGCATTTTTCTTACAAAGTAGAGCTCAAAACTGAGGGTCAGTTTGCTCTATATCCTAGCGCATATACAAACAAAACAAACAATAATATCAAGATGGTTAGGCCTCCAAATGGGAATAAAGCCATAAAAGCTTGTAAATGAGGAAAAAAAAAAGTCAAGATGGACTGGGTGGGGACAACCTAGTGAAGTAGAGGCACTCTGATTTTCCAGAAAGCATCACGGGAAAAAATGCACAGATATAGCAACATAAACTTTTTAACTTCTATATTAATTTAATTGTTAAGTAATTATTTTACTGAGACTATACTATCACTGCTCTCTCTCACAGAGATTACATATGTCAACCAGTACCACAGACAAAGCTGAAAGATAAATTATAGCCTTGAGACATTATTTGCAAAATATATAATAATCTAAAGGCAAACATCCGTAAGAAATAATGCTCATACAAATTAGTAAACAACCCAATAAGAAAATGAGTAAAAGTTATAAATACTGTCATGTTCTCCATAACATCTGACTGTTCACACATTGTGGTCCCTTAAGGTTATAACAGAGAGAAGAAATCTCATCTGGAGAAGGGGACTTGGTGGACACAACCAGAGGTAGCAAATTAAACAGCTGCCTACATGTGACATATCTGTGTCTCTTGTGCATTAACCAATTTTATTTCCAGGCTTATAATGATACAGTACATATATAAACAACTATGTTGTTGTTGTTAAGTGCTGTTGAGTTGCAGGCGACTCATAATGACCCTATGAATGAAAGTCCTGGACACCTCTTGTGTAACTTTCGTCCTCTCTCCAGGTTCATAGGGTTTCCAGAGGCAAGCTATTGTGGAAGTGGATGCCACTTCTGCTACCAAGCTAGTTTTATCAGGGAGCTTCACCAAACACTGTCCACCATGGGTAATCATTCTCACATTTGACTCATCAGTGTCAAAGTGTTCAGCTTTCCAGAAACCACGAGTTACCTCTGTACAGCAAGTGGACATATCAGGGTTACACGATATATAAACAACTACATATAAATATATATATATACACACACACACACACACACACACACATATAATTGAGGTTGTTAGCAATTACATCTTGCTCAGTTCTACAATTAACACTCTTAACATCAGTAGTCAGGTAATTAAAAGACAAATTGCATTGGAAAAAATCTGCTGTCAGGGATCTCTCCAAAGTGCTGAAAAGCAATGATGCCAGTCTAGAGACCAAGGTGCGCTTAATCCAGGCCATGGGCTTTGCAACTACTTGTTATGCTTCAGAGAGCTGGACAATGACTAAGGATGACAGAAGAAAAATCTGTGCCTTCAAATTGTGGTGCTGGAAAAGAGTCTTGAACATACCATGGACTGACAAGTAGGTATGTCTTAGAGAGGGTGAAACCAAGCTTCTCCTTGGAGGCTAAGATTTTTAAGCTCTGTCTCACATGCTTTGGGCAAGGGGCTAGGAGACACAGGTCCTTACAGAAGGACATCATTCTCAGAAGTGTGGAGGGACAGCGCAGGAGAGGAAGAACCCTGGTGAGATGGATTGATACAATAACTGTGGAAATAAGAGTAGGTGTGTAGGAATTAGTGAGACTGGCTCAGGACTGAGAAGGGTTTATAGCTGCTGTACAGAGAGTTGCTATGGGTTGCAGGCGACTCGACGGCACATAACAACAGGAACAACATATTACATTGGTTGTCTTTTTAATTTAAGCTTCTTATTTAGAGTCACAAGTCCTCATGGAGGGCCTCTGTATTTATAAGTCAGTTATTATATTTTGGAGGAACATTCTTCTAAGTGGTACAGCACTCTTCAGTCAATTTGCTGTACTGAGGTAACCTAGGGTTGCTGTGATGCTGAACCTTGTGCCATTGGGGCGTCAAAAGCCATAATGGTTACCCATGGTGGACAGTGTGTGGTGGAGCTCCCAGTTTAAGACATCTGTAAGCAACAGTGGCATCCAATTCCAAAACAACATGCCTCTGGAAACTTTATGAACTTTGAGAAACTATGATAGGTACAGGAAGGTTTCAGGTCTTTTGTTCATTTGATGTTGTGTACCATCAAGTCAGAACCAACCCATAGTTGACCTTCTGTCAGGTTTTCAGAGGCAGTGAGTTGCACGGAAGGAGACTACTTATGTATTTATGTATGTATGTATGTATGTATGTACCTATTGTTAGATGCTGTGAGGTACAATTCAAAGCAACTCTAGGAACAATAGATCTGAACCCTGACCTATCCTGTGCCATCCTCACAATCTCTGATACCCCTGAGTTATTGCTGCAGTCACTGTGTCAACATGCTTTGTTGAGGGTTTTCTTATTTTATTGTCCTCCTACCTTTCCAAGCTTTCCAAGGAATAGCCTCTACTAGCAACATGCCCAAAGTATGTGAGACAAAGCTTTGCCTCCAAGTACTCTGGCTGCACCGTCTCCAGCGCTGTTATCTATTTGCTCTTTTTGATCTGTTATTCACAGAGTTGCTAGGAGCTATTGTCAACTTGATAGCTTATAACATGTCTGGAAAGTCATAACAAAGTCCTACAATTCTGGGTTACTTGGATATTACACTGTTCTTTCCATCTATAAAGTTCACCATATAAAAGTGTTGGCTTCAACTTCTGGCAGAAGCATCCAATCTCAAGTATCATGAGTTTCTTGAGTGTTACAGTGTTATCTTTTTGTTTAACCTTTATTTCAAAGATATTACCTTTGAAGTGCACTATAGCTCCCAAAGGTAAAACAAACAAGTGCAACAGCAAGAGGCAAAGGAGACCTATAGATTTGGGAGTGAAACAAAAGGTTCTTAAACAACAACAAGGTGGAAAAATCAATGAATGCTACTTCCTGTGATTTAGGCACATGTGTCTGCTAATTTCTATAACATGAAGTTCACACAATGCCCAACCCAATAATGCCCTATTTCACAGATTGCACTGTGGATGTTAAACAACACATGCCTGCAGTTAAAAGGAATGCAGATGACCTATGAGTTGTACTTGACTCAACAGCCCCTAACTACAACAGCTTATGATTTGCAGACCAAGCAAAGTATTTTTATAAGTATTAATAATGAGACAGAACACCAGGAATGTAGGGGAAAAACAGAGGTAAAGCAGGAGGCAAACAGTTCTCGATCAACTGAAGGCAACGTCCTGCCAATTGCCGCTTTCCTGTCTTTATTGAAAATTGCCAGGAAGTAAATCACAAAGAGAATCCAATACAGGTGAAGCTAAGCTTTCTCTATTGACAACCTTCTGCTTGACTCAGGAGGGAGGGGCAATGCAAAAATCCTGTCAACGATTTAGGATTGCCTTAGTGCTTCAGGATTAATTCCAACCGATATCAACCTCCCTCATAACCTGAAGTAGTATTCTGTTTATTACAAATATTTAATATAAAATTTGGCTTCCCATATATGATGGTTTGGGATTAGAGAGAACTCGACTGTCATTTTTCAGCTGAATGAACCTGCACAATTTTCTCAGCCTCTTCTTTACAGATGACAATCGTGTGAAACACAATCGTACAAGTAAGGCAGGAAAATGCAATTACAGCAATGACACAGTGTCTTTGTTGTTGACTTGACCTGGTTTTTAGAAATTCCTAACTCCCACTGCTGGATCATGTGCACGCAAATGAGCACCCTCATACACTACTGCCAAGAGCCAGAATTCCTAACGAGCTTTGTGAAAGTAATCCAGGAATAGCTAAAATGAAACATTCCCATACCCTTTGACCCAGCAATCTTCTTTCCAGGAAGCCATCCCACAAAAACAAATGCAAGCATACCTAGGGCACATGTTTAAGAATATTTATTGGTTAGCTAACAGATTAAGACAGGCTTGGAAGCAGGAGTGGCATCCACTTCCTAAACATGCCTGTGGAAACTCTATAAACTTAGAGAAAGGGTAATAGTTATAGAACAAGGTTAAAGTATTTTGTTTATGGGGTTAGTAATAGATGGCACTTAACTACAACCACCTTATATACTGCAAAGCCCTTGTTTTCCATTTTGGACGTCCACTGGCTCGACGCTGTATGATGGCACTCTTGTTTTGGTTGAAGGTCTGTGTAGGTTGTTTCTTTATTTAAGCCTCGTGTTTAGAGTCAATAAGACCTCCAGGAGGACACTTGAAATTAAGGCCAAGCCTTTGACTCCATTTTGGAAACTGGGTGGAGCAACTGGACTCTGTAAGAGGGGCTCTCTTGTTTTGGTCATTGTGGAATGTTTGAGGTTTTTTTTGGTTTTAATTTTTCTGTGTGTGTTTGTTTTTGATGTGTCAAATGTGATAATGGTTACCCATGGTGGACAGTGTTTGGTGGAGCTCACAGATTAAAACAAGCTTGGAAGCAGGAGTGGCATCCACTTCCATAATAGCTAGCCACTGGAAACCCTATGACCTTGGAGAAAAGATGGGACTTATACAAGTGTTTAGGTCTTTTGTTCATATGGTTGCTATGAGTCGTCTACGACTCAACGGCACTTAACAACAACAGTTGGTATTGAAAAACAAAGCCATAAACATGCTAAATGTACTAGAATGACAGACACTTATTAAAAGTTGATATACAGAACATTTTGGAGCTGTTAAGAAGAACAAATTTGATCAACATATACTGACTATTAAGATCAAGAACGGATAGATTAAAAAAAAACAAAACTGATAGATTAATTATTAACCAAAAAAGGCAATGTGCAGGGTTCTAATTTTCGAATGTTTAATAAAAAAGAAAATGAAAACTATATATATTTCTAGATTTTTAGGGGGCATTGTTCTCTCATGACTATCAAGAGAGAACTGACCCTCCACTGGATTTCTGAGGCTGTAAATTACATGGGAAGAGTTTGCCCATCTTTCTGCTGTAGAGCTGGTGGTGAATTCAAATCCTCACGGAGAGTTGGCCTTTGGGTAGCACAGATTGCTATGGACTAAGCCACCATACTGAGGCTAAATCACATTTATGCATTATAATTCTATAGTATGCTGTCAATTAAAAGGTGACAAGATTTCTTTAAGGTGCAAGCCTTTCCACCTCATGCATGAAACCTTCCTACGTGAAAATGATGGCCTCACCTTCTAGCCTTGAGAGAACTCTTGTTTGTATCATCCTCTGGCAACGCTCACCAAAGGGCCTGCAGGGAGACCTAAATGACCTCTCGTATTCAACGGGCACTTTCTTTCCTTCAGCAGAAAGAGCTTCTGTCAAAAGGTCTGACTGATAATTTAATTTTTTTCCTTGTATTAATCACTTCTTTTTACTCAGATGTCTACAGGATTTTTTTTTCTTTTTCTTTAAAGTCAGCAATTTAATGAAACAGGACTTAGTACCGGTCATTCTAGGTTGATATTTTTAGGTATATGATCTGCTCTTTTAAACTACAGTTTTAAATATGTTTTGGTATTTTAGAAGTATTTTCTACAATTACAGTTTTTAGTATTTCTTCTACCATCTTGTTTTGCTTTTCTTCTTTAGCAAGTCGTGTTACTGAGTTGTTTTTTTCTTGGGGAAAAAAGTTCTTTCATTGTTATACAGTTCCCCTCCCCCCTACTACTTTATTATTCTGGTCTCTTGACATGCCAATAATACCTAATCATATATTCCTTTTATACAGTTCTCTCCCTCATCTCTTTCAATGACATGTACATTATTTATCCCATCTTTTCTTAGTTTCCCCCCCCAACCCCCATATTAGTCCTGTTCTATAACAGTGGCATTATACAGTATTTATCTTTTTGTGACTGAGATATTTCACCCACCATAATGTCCTCCATTGTCACCCATTTTGTACAATATTTCATGAGTTCTTTGTTTTTCAATGCTCCATAATATTCCATTGTGTGAACTGTTCATTTTTTTAGAAACTATTCATTTTAAAGATAATTTCAGAACATTATTTCTGGTTTAACTTTAAAGATTATCAATAGTTTCATTAGCAATAGTTTCATTTCCCCTTGATAGTTTCAGAATGTCTAGAGTTCATGAAATTTGGAAATTCTGTTTTGCATTTTCCCTCCTTTTGATCAGGAGTACTCTAGGTTCTTGTATAAAAATATTTAGTAATGATCGCTGGGAACCACCTAGTTCTTGTGTTCTCACAGAAAAAGAAGCAGTTGCTAGTGGCGGTAATTATCTAGACATTTCATATTAGCCTCCTAATTTTAACTCTACTTCTTTATCTTTACTTAAGGTGGATAAAGACCAATCACTGTGCCTTGAATGGTCCCTTGAAAGCTGTTAAGACCCCAGGTACTACACAATTAGGCAGCAGAACAGAAGCACTATTCATGTTAGTAGGCCAATTAACTGGGCTGTTCCATTAAACCATGACCCTAAACTTTCACTCTAGAAATTGAATACTACAGGGTTTTTTATTGTATGTAAGTAGCTTCATCAGCTACTTTTTTTGGTTTTTTTGTAAATATATAAATCACACAACTTTTGAGAATCCAACTTTTTACAGGTATACAACTTATTGTTCATGGACCATTTTTATATAAAATTAGATTTTAGGATAAATTGTTCTGGATTGCTATTTTCCCCCTTAACTCTTCAGAGCTCCTTTCCGTGTTGTTTTCATTTAGCATTAAATATATGATTTCTGAGATTTCCTGGCTCTGTCAGCCTCCCCCATTCTATCTGACCTTCTCTTTCGTCTTCCTCAATTGTCTGTTTTTCTCCTGTTTAATTTCCTTCGATTCCTAGTGCTTTCTTCTTGCTGAGGGCCTTGTTCTGGAAAGGAGAGCTGAGTCATTAGTTTAGAGTTTATGGGCTCAGACTATTCCAGCGCCTGCAGAACTATGGTATCTAAAAACAAGGTACATGCAGGATCATGCTTCCTAGAATGTTCTAGGGGAAAGCTTTCTTTCCAATTCTGCCTTCTGGTGGTTACCAGTAATCCCTGTCAGGCTTCTTGTTTGTAGCTACATTAGTCCAGCTTCGGCCTATCTCCCTCTTCTCAAGGTTTTTATTTACTCTTCATGACCTACACTGCCTTCTCACTACCATCATCAGCTTTGTTATCGTTGTTAGGTGCCATTGAGTTGAGTATGACTCATAGTGACCCTATGAACAAAAGATCTGAACCTTGTTCTGTAATTATTTTCACTTTTCTAGTGTTCATAGGGTTTCCAAAGGCCTGTTACTTAAGAAGTGGATGTCAATCCTGCTTCCAAGTCTGTCTTAATCTGGGAGCTCTTCCAAACCCTGTCTACCATGGATAACCATTATGGCATTTGACACACCAGTGGTATGGCGTTCAGTATCACGGCAACCCCAAGTTATCTCAGCTCAGCAAACTGACAGATAAGTGCTATACCACTTAGAACAATGTTCTCCCCAAACACAATTAACACTTAACAAAATAAAAAATGACCAGTTTACACCTGACTTTCAATTAAATCCTCCAGAATCCAACTGCTTCACACAGGAGCCCCCAAACTGGAGACATATTTAGGGCCCCAGCAAATTTTAAATACAAAGGCCCACCTACCAGTTCTTTTAGGGAGCACCAAGCTCCAGGATAGGGAGCTCTGGTGGCCCAGTGGTAAGAAGGTGTGCACTCTGAATCCATCAGCTACTCTTTAGGAGAAGGATGGGCAATCTCCTCCTGTTTAAGTTACTACCTCTGAAAACTCACTAGAGAATCAGCTGAGGGTTGATTCCAACTCCAGGGCACACAACATACTCCAGGATGGCTTTCTTTTAACTTGATTACATGCACAAAAATCTTCTTTCCAAATAAGGTCAGGTTCATAAGTTTTGGGAATTAGGCCTAAACGTATCTTTAGAGGGAATCATCCAGACCAATACACTTCCTCGACGCAAATTTCTACTTAATCTCGTTAGCTTGGATTGGGTCTCTTGATCACTCCTAGCAGCAAGACAAACTGAGAGAAAGGGGGCACAAGATGGGTGCTGAGTTAATCTGCCTCCCAAAACAAAACAGATGCCATCGAGTGAAACCCAACTGATGGTGACACCCCATGTATCAAAGCAGAGCTCCACAACGGGGACCTGGAAAGACAAGGTGATAGTGGGCATAGGTCAATGGTGACTAATTTTATAAAACACAGTATATGAGTGATCATTGGAAACATAATTTGAATGAAAATAAAAAGCGTGAAACAATGTACATAAATGAAATACAACATATATTAATTTTTTAATGCAAATCAATATAAAACTAAAAAAAAGAAAGACATGTCCACTCCTTACCCCCCACCAAAAAAAGGTTTTCAGTGACCAGGCCTTTCTTTGGAGATACCTCTGGATGGACTCAAACCATCAGCCTTTTGGATAGCAGGCAAGTATGTTAACCATTTGCACAATCAAGGACTCCAGTCTACCTTCTGGTCTCTGGCATAGCTGGGTGTAGTCGAAGTGCCCTTGGCTTTACATTTTAGGCACAGCGGCTGAAGGCAAACTTGAAGAATAACTGGAAATGTAATGTTTTAGAGTCTGCAGAGCCCATCAGCCTTACTGAACTATTATCATTCACTTTTGAAAACAGAATGATTAGATTATCTATCTCCTGACTGGGGAGGCTGGGAACAGGGAGAGCGGGGAGAAATGACAAGTTGTATAACAAAATCTGTCATTCCTCAACTTCCATGGGAAGAAATCTCTCAGAGTTGGCTGAGGCTTTCTCATAGAGAGCATATTGGAAGAAACATCATTTTATGCCTTCACAAAAATGATGACCAACAAAGCTGAGAGATGGCTGCCTGATTAGAGAGGATAATTTAAAATTAATTTAAAAAGGCAAGAAAGAAATGCATGACGGACCACCAACTCACTGACTGTGTTCACCACGTGTTCTAACAAGTACCTGTTGGCTATGCTGAGATTTTCCTATTGTCAAGATTTCTCATTTCTCCCCTGTCCCTCCTTCCACAAAGCTGCTGACATGCAGGCTGTGTACTTCTAGAAGTTGTACCAGCCAATTTATGTGCTTGGGTTTATAGGGATGCTTACCTTGACACACCTATCTTGTGGTTACTGTTTCCCCATGGGGTTTTGGTTTTGCTATGCAATGTTGTTTGTTGTTATGTGCCATCAAGTCGCCTGCAACTCGTAGCAGCCCTGAAGTCTGCCCTGTCCTGAGCCATTCTCACTGACTCTGATACACCTACCCCCATTGCCCTACTTGCTGTATCGATCCATCTCATCTGGGGCTTCCTCTCATGCTCTGTCCCTCCATGCTTCTCCAAGGATTGGTCCCTCCTGGCCACATGCCCAAAGTATTTGAGACGGAGGTTTCATCCTCTCCAAGACAGACCTATTTGTTTTCTTGGCAGTCCACGGTTAGGTTGAAGACTTCAGCACCACAACTCAAAGAAATCAATTCTTCTTCTATCCTCCTGATCATTATTCAGATCTCTGACGCATAGCAAGTAGTTGAGAAGACCATGGACTGGATCAGGTGCACCTTAGTCTCTAGACTAACATTGTTACTTCTCACTAGCTCAATTGATTTTTATGATGGGATTCAATCCAAGGAGACTAGGTATCTCTGCTGTTGCCATGGCCACATTACTAAATTGTAACCTCAGAAGAAAGGCGCACAAGTACAGCACCTGACACATAGAAGGAAAGCACATACTTAGCCACTGAACAAGTCATGCTTAATTCCTATTTCTTTCTGGCAGTGTGACAGGCTGCTTTCTTGTACTCATTAAAATGATTGATGGATAACATAAAAGTTGCCATCGTTACCTGGACTAATACCCTTCCAGGTCAATATGCAACATGAGCTTTTAGATGGGAGAACATTGCCAGCCCTTGATTACTGACTAATGAAAGGCAGGAAAGGAACAGACGCTCTCCAAAGAATGCTGATTTTGGAGTACTTCATGTTATGTCTTAGATGAATGTGCTGTAGCAGATTTCCTTACTAATTATGTTTGGTTCAGGCTAATGTGTACCAGGAGGAGTCCCTGGGCACTACTTGCTGGTAGCAATTCTGAGGGAAGGGGTGGCTCAGATGTAAACAGGGCAAATCAGTTGAGAGTAAACATTTGACACAGATGCACACAAGGTAGGTAACTAATTGGGCATATTTGAGAGTTGTTGCTGTAATAAGCACTGAAGTCAAAGGGAATAGAAATCTCGCACTTGTATAGAGCTGTAAAATTAGAAAAGACATCCAAGTAGATTACCTCATTTATTTCCCATAATCCTAAATCTTTATGGCAGGCCATGCTAGCTCCATTTTACAACTGGGTAAAAAGAGGGGGGTCCAGGAGACTAAGCAGAGGTTTTGTGATCACACGTTTGGCCAATATTTAGTAGGCCTCTTTTAAGTTTTGTTATTTTTTGTGAGTTTGTTTGGTTTCATTTTTATACCACCATCACTATAGTTGAAAAATGTGGTGATATGAACTGTCTCAAATCCCATGTTGGAAAGGAGGCAGAGTGTAAAACTTTAACTATAAAAAGCAACACACTTGTGGGCTAATCTGGCCAAGAACAGCCCTCATTGTCTCTATAATCCACTGTTCTGGGATTGATCTTGACGCACAGAGACCATCTAACAGGTTTCTGAGGGCTGTCAATCTTTTTTCCTAACTCTTCAGAGCTCCTTTTTCTCGTTTTCATCTCGTGTTAAAGACAACACCTTGCTTCCCGAGATTTCCTGGCTCGGTTCGGCTCCTGTGGAGCAGCTGGAGGAGCTGCTGAGCTTTCGATTCATGCCCAACATGTACAGGACTCCCTCCTCTCTCTGTACCATCCATCAAACCACTCCTATCATTCCCAGTTTTTACCTGTGCATTTATGTATCCCTGCAAAAAAAGACAGAAAACAGGGAAGGACAAAAGCAGAAGTACCATTGTATGACTTTCCCCCTTTAAACTGTGATTTGACGGCATCTTTACAAACCAAACTGGTTTTCCAGTCAATCATTCATACACATTTTATGACTTTAAATGTCAACAGGGTAAGCACACTCTCACTTCCTCACAGTGATCCTTGCTTCAATTAATCTCCCTTTCCTACCCATTTCTGCCTTCTGAACTTTATTCTGGGGTAAATGCTGCTCTTTGGATCTTATATGGTTGATTATCCCAAGGAAAGTGTCCCTCTCTAGTGTTACTGTTCACCTTGTAGATCTGTCTACTGTTTGGGTGAAAGTTGAGATACATGTTTGAGTTTTGTCCCAGGTTGGAAGTGTCAAGTAAGGGCCATAGTCTTGAGAGTTTTACCAGTCTCTACTGGACCAACGAACCCAGCCACTTTTTATGTTCTTGAGCTTTGTCCCACATTTTTTGCCCAATCTCTCCAGGATTTACTACTGGTGTCCCTTTAAGACTGGTCAGCAGTGGTGGCAGGGCACCATCTACTTCTTCTGAGTTCAAGGTCACTGAGGCTAACATTATCATGATTCATTAATCCCACTCATAAGGTCTAATTATCTTTATCTTTTGTTCCCTCTTCTTTGTTCTGGACGAAGAGAGAACAAGAGTTGCACCTTAGAGAGCTGCTCACCAATTTTAAGTAAGATAAATCACTGCTCACCAAAGTTGGAAGTAGAACACTGTCTTTGTGGACTATGTTTGTCAACTGCTCTTGATGTGCTCGGAAGCTATGGTTCTGAGGCTCCAGGACAAGCAACTCTGTGTTTGGTTATGATGAAGAAGTTTATTAACTCTTCCATTGGCTCAGGCATTTTCCTGGATATATTGTATGTATGCATGAATGTAGACGTAGCAAACTTATGTATGGTCATGGGTACAGTGTCTTTCATCTGTCTACAATGGTTCGTCTTACCTGTCTGTTCATATATCTATGCGTAGATTAATGTTTATTATTGCTGATAATGCAGGACTTGGTAGCTAGATGGTGATCTTTTGAGCTAGTCCAGAAGCACTGAGTCAATTCTAGCTAATAGCAACTCAAGTATGTCAGAGTGGAACTGTGCTCCAAAGGGATTTCAGTGGTTGATTTTTCTGCCAAGTAGACCAGCAGGCCTTTCTTTCAAGGCACCTCTCAGTAGATTCAAACGTCCAACCTTGAGTTAGCAACCAAATGTATGAACAATGTTAACCAGAGACTCCTCAGAAGAATCTATATCATTACTATTAACGATGAAGGCAATAAGTAGATTGTGAGCCCTACTGGGTGCAGACTACCATGCTGGTAGTCTCACGGAAGCTGAGTGCTAACAGCCCTGCAGGGCAAGCAGTACTGGACCCATCTTACAGATGACAAAACAAAGTTTAAGTAACTTAAAAAGTTTTAAGTAATTTCTCTATTATCACATATAGTAAGCAGGGGGAGTGAGAATTGAAAACTCATGCTCTTCTAAGCATTAATCTCTGTATTATCCATATGTATGTTTGTTTTCTAAGCATTTTTATAGCCCTTTCTTCACCTCTTAAAGCTAACCAGGTAGTCAACTCTCAACTCTGTTGGTCATCAGTTTTGTTAAAGGATTAAATGCCATTTCTTCCAACACAGTCTTTATGAAAACGTCTGTCAACTTTCAAAGAAGACTTCTTTTCATGAAATTTTGGAAATGATATATTTTGTTACACAATTTATCATTTGTCCCCAACCCTTCTACACCAGTCATAATCTAGTTAATCACACTATTTTAAAAAGTGATGATTATAGTTCAGGCTGACGGGCCTTGTGGTCACTAAACACTACACTTCCAGTGACTCTTCAAATTTTCCTTCAGCAGCTGTGTCTAAAATGTAAAGCCAAGCGCACTTCCACTACACCCAGCTATACCGGAGACTGGAAGATAGGCTGGGATTGTTGGGGGTACAAATGGTTAACCCACTTGGCTGTTAAACAAAAGGCTGAGAGTTTGAATCCATCCACAGTTGCCTCCAAAGAAATGCCTGTTCTGAGCCATCGAGTTGGAGCCGACTGGTAGCTGATCCTCCAGAGGGTTTTCAGAGGCTGTTAATCATATGGGAGGAGACTGCTCATCTTTTTCCTGCAAAGTAGCTGGTGGATTTGAACCACCTGCCTTTGGGTTAACAGTACTATTCCTTACCACTAGGCCACCAGGGCTCTCTAAAGAAAGACTCAGCCACTGAGAATTCTATGGGGCACAGTTCTTCTTTGATACATTCAGAGTCACTATAATTTGGAATCTACCTGATAGCATGTGTTTTGCTTTGGCAGGCAGATTAACTCAGCATCCTTCTTAACCCTCCCTTTTCTCAATCTGTTTTGTTGCTAGGGGTAACCAAGTGATTCAGTCCTAACTAATGAGATTAAGCAGAAATTTGTTGAGAGGAGGTGTATTGGGCTAAACTGTCCCCTCAAAAGATATGTTCAAGCCCAAATTCCCTGAACCTATGAATATGATCTTACTTGGAAATAAGGTCTTTGCAAATGTAATCAAGTTAAAATTAGGTCACACTGAATTAGGGTGAACCTTAAATTTAATGTCAGTATAGGAGAAGGGAGTGTAGGGACCTAGGGACCCAGAGACACAAAGAGAGAATGTCAGGTGACCCTGGAGGCAGAGAAGAGGGAAGTGAGCAGAGGCTGAAGTGATGCATCAACAAAGCAAGAGAGGCAATGGTTGCTGGCAATCACCATAAGGCAGAAGAGGAAAGAAGGCGTTTCCTAGAGGTTGGTTTTGTGCTTGTTTATAGTGATGGGGCTTTGGGTTTTGTTTTTTTTTAAATTGGTTTGCTTACAAAGTTCATATACACCATGTTTCACACTATTCTTCATTCACATTGGGTTTCATACAATCATTCCCATGTGTTATGTTTTATAAAATCAATCACCACTGGACCTTGGCCCATCATGGGCAAGGAAACTTGACACTACAGCCATCTTGATTTCAGACACCTAGCAAACAATACTGTGAGAAAAGAAATTCCTGTGTTTTAAGCTAGCCAGTTCACAGTATCTCATTATTACAACCCCAGAAGACGAAGAGAGGAAGGCTATAGGGAAACTCATGTTCACCCACTAAAAAGCAACCCTGCTCCTCCTAATTGTGTGGAATTACCATCTGACAATGGGAGGTCCAACAACCTTTCCACAACCATTAAACATGAAGACAAAATACAAAAGTCAACATGCTGGGGATTACAGGTCAGAAAGACAGAAAGAATCTGAGTCTTTGCTAGTATTGATGAATAATAAAGCCCACACTAGCAGTAATCTGTACCTGGACTCTGTTCTGCAAGCAAATTTTAAACCAGCTACTTAGCTGTGTTTTCTATTACTTGTAGCTGAACATGGTTCTCACCAATAGACCCGCTCTTTTTGATACTTCTCCTTCTTGGGTTATTGTGATTGAGTCAGCTTCTTTGACTCATGACTGACCTCATGTATACCATAATAAAATAGTGCACTGTCCAGTTGTTGTTATGTACCATTGAGTCACCTGTGACTCATAGCAACCTTATGTACAATAGCTGTGAGCTCTGCCCTAACTCGAGCCAGTCTTACTGACTCTGACACATTTAATCCCATTGCCCCAGTTACTATGTCAATCCATCTCACCCGGGGTCTCCCTCTCCTGTGCTGTCCCTCCACCCTTGCAAGCATGATGTCTTTCTCCATGGACTGGTCCCTCCTGGGCATGTGCCCCAAGTATGTGAGACAGAGCTTCAAAATCCTATCCTCCAAGGAGAAACTTAGTTTCACCCTCTCCAAGAGAGACCTATTTGTTCACTTGGTGGTCCATCGTATGTTCAAGACTCTTCTCCAGTACCACAGATCAAAGGAATCAATTCTTTTTCTGTCATCCTTAGTTACTGTCCAGCTCTCTGATGCATAGCAAGTAATTTCAAAGACCATGGCCTGGATGAGGCTCACCTTAAGTCTCTAGACTAACACCATTGCTCTTTAGCATTTTTGAGAGGTCCCTGACAGTAGACTTCCTCAATGCAATTTGTTTTTTATTTCCATTCCATTCCAGTACCATCTTCAAGAACACTTGAAGTGATCTGGTGACTCCAGGGTGGCTATTGTGTAGTCTCAGTGTCTTCCAACCTAGGGAGCTCAGCCAGCATTTTATTGGAAAATATTCTGTTATGATCCACTGTGTTTTCACTGGCTAATTTTTGGAAGTAGATTGTCTTTCTTCCTAGTCTACCTTATTTTGGAACTCTGAGAAAACCTGTCCCCCATGGATGATAGCTTCTGGAATTACAGGAACATGCAAGCCATCAAAGCACATCAAGCTGACAGAAAGGTAGAGTCCTTCTTTTCTTACATTTCCCCAAATCCTATCATCTCCTTTTATGCTGAAGGTGAACCATTCTCACCTTAGTTACACATCTAAAAGTATTTGTAGAACTGATTCAGAAAATAACTGAGAAATGTCCATTCACTTCTTTGTTTGCCTAGGAATCCCTCAAGTTTGAGATAAGTGTCGTGTTGCCCAGAGAAATTTCCTGTTTCCTACTTTCTTTGTTCACATCCAAACTTAGGTATCACAGTTTTTATGATACTTTGGTCTGGTTTTAAGGATCTTAAGTGAATCATATTTTCACTCTGCAGAAGTCATATACACAAATAAACATCACACATCCAACAATGAAATGTCCCTAGAGAACTCAATTTTATTTAACTTATTAAATGTTAACTTGGGTTTCACTGAGTTCTTCTTGTATCTTCAGCAATCAAGGTTTTGTTATTAAAAAAACATATGAAAATAGCTATTTATCTGCTAACATTTTCTAATTTATTTTGCATTTCTCTCAGAAAATGGAATGATGTCTTGGTTATTTCATCTAGCACAGCTCACATACCCAGGTGGCCTGCACTTTCTAGGAGTGGGACCATCTGTAAGTAAACATGTAATTATGGAGACCTGGGGATTAATTTTATCATGAGGTATTAAGACAAAAACTGCCACTGACAACATCAGGGATTTAAACTCTTTTCATTTACTAAAATAATCTTAGATTCTTTGGATATTTTCTTCACAAACACAGACTTGGTTTAACAATATGCACTGCCACATGCTGGTAGTAAACAGAGTAAGGAGAGATTTTGGAAATACAGAATTTTAACAATATAGGAATACTGAATATTAACAATATTGTCAAAAATAATGCATATATATAAAAAAACTGAATGAAGGAAACAATGGAACTAAACTCCATAGATTAAGGACTAGGATAAAGCATCTTTTATGTCTAATAGGCTCAGAGGTTCACTTCAAATCTCCTTTGGATTTAGATGCAGTACTTGTAGAGAGCTCTGGTGACCTAATGGCAAAAAGCTGCACTGCAATCCCGAAGGAACATGGTTCGTTTCCACCTCTGCTCTGCAGGAAAGGGTGGGTAATCTCCTCCTTGCTATTAATGGCTTCTGAAGCCTGCCTGAGGCTCAGCTATGAGTTGTTTCCAACTCTGTGGTACACAACAATAACTCCTCGATGGTGCAGCTGATAGGTTGGAAGTTCAAATCTACCTTCAGGTACTTGAGAAGAAAGATTGGAAAGCTACTTCAGAAATACATGTTCTTGTTGTTGTTGTTGTTATGTGCCATTGAGTAACTTGCGACTCATAGTGACTATGTACAACAGCCCTAAACCCTGCTCTATCCCTTACCAATCTCGTTGTCTCCGACACACCTATCCCCATTACCCCAGTGGTGGAGTCAATCCATCTCATTGAGGGTCTTCCTCTCCTGCGCCATCAGTCCACCCTACCAAGCATGACGTCTCTCTCCAAGGACTGGTCCCTCTTTGCAACATGTCCAAAGTATGTCAGACGAAGCTTCAGAATCTTTGCCTCCAAGGAGCAGCCTGGCTTCACCCTGCCCAGGATGAACTTGTTTGTTCTCCTAGCAGTACTCTTCTCCAGCACCAAAGCTCAAAGCCATCAACTCTCCTTCTATCATCCCTAGTCATTTTTCAGTTCTCTGATGCATAGCAAGTAATGGCAAAGATCATGGCCTGTATCAGGTATACCTTAGTCTCCAGACTGACACCGTTGCTCCTCAGTAACTGGGAGAGGTCTCTGACAGCAGACTTTCCCAATGCAAATTGTCTTTTAATTTCCTGGCTGCTGGTACCAAGAGTGTTGATTGTAGAGCCAAGCAAACTAAAGCTGTTAACACTCTCAATCTCTTCACCATCTATCATGATGCTGCCAATCGGCCCAGTGGTGAGAATCATTGTTTTCTTGATATGGAGTTTCAATCCATATTGACGGCTACAGTCCTTGACCTTCTGCAGCAAGTGCTTCAGATCTTCCTCAGTTTCAGCAAGTAGGGTTGTGTCATCTGCATAATGCAGATTGTTGATGAGTCTACCTCCAATCCTGATGCCACATTTTTCCTTATAGAGCCCAGCCTCCCGGATAAACTGTTCTGCATATAGATTGAAAAGATATGGACATAGGACACATTCTTGATGCATACCCTTCCCAATTTTGAACCACGCAGCCTTCCCAATTTTGAACCATGCAGTGTTTCCTTGCTTTGTTCTGCTGATTGCCTCCTGGTTCAAGTGTAAGTTTCACATAAGCACAATCAAGTGTTCTGGGATCCCCATTCTTCTCAAAGTCATCCACAGTTTCTTGTGGTCTACACAGTCAAATGCCTTTGCATAGACAATGAAACACACACATTCCTCTGGTACTCTCTGCTTTCAACCAAGATCCATCTGACATTAGCTATAATATCCCTAGTGCCACGGCCTCTTCTAAATCCAGCCTGCACTTAATAAATGGTGTCCAGTATTATTTGCAATCAGATTCACATGCGTTGTTATGTACCGCAGAATCAGAACCAACCCATAGCTGATCCTCTGGCGGGTTTTCAGAGGCAGTTAATCACATGGGAGGAGACTGCCCATCTTTCTCCCGTGGAGCAACTGGCTGTCTCAAACCACACATCTTTGGGATGGCAGTGTAGTGTCTTACCACTCGGCCACCAGAGCAATGGAAATACCAAACCCAACCTCACTGCTGTCAAGTTGATGCTGACTCACAGTGACCCTCCACTGGGTTTCTAAGACAGCAATCTTCTACAGAAAGAGAATAACCATGTTTCTCCCACAGAGCTTCTGGTGGATTTGAACAGTTGACCTTTTGGTAAGCAACGTAATATGTAACACACTATGCCACCTGGGCTCCTTGTGTACATGCCAGCTCACCCTAATTCTCATCTCAGCTTCACTCTATACCCATTGAGGCTCAGCTTGGACACTCAAATTCACTAGTTGGGCTTCAAATCAGAACAAAGCAGTATGAAGCCCCTCTCACTTGGTTCTTAATTTGTACACAGAATACGGGATACTTGTGAGAATTAAATGCAAAAGTCAGGGGTGTGAATCCACCAGATACTCCACGGGAGAATGATGTTTCCTTTACATCTGTTTCCTTTAAGATGCACAGCACTTGGGTTGTTTCCAACTCTTTCCTATTGTGAACAAAGCCGGGATAAACATGGATAGAGAAGCTGTGGTATAATTCAGACAATGGAATACTATGCTGCATTGAAAAACAAGGAACTTAAGAAATATTATACAAAAGAGGTGAACCTGGAGGACATTATGCTGAGTGAAATATCTCAGTCATAAAAGGACAAATACTGCATAGTGCCACTGTTGTAAAATGGGACTGACATAGGGGATGGGGGGGGAGACTGAGAAAAGAGGGGATAAATAATGTATACTGCATTAAAACAGATGAGGGAGAGAACTGTTTAATAGGAATATAGGATTAGGTATTATTTTCATGACAAGATTACAGAAAAAGAAATGCATATTAAAGTGGACTGTGGACTGGGGAGGATTGTATAACAATGAAAGAATTTTTTTCCCCCAAGACAAAAATGAACGGTGGGGGGAGAGGTGGGCAGGGAGGAGAATGTGCAACAATGAATGAATGGGGGAAAATTAAATGAAAGAATATGGTGTTTTATATATATTTGGCATTTAAAAAATAAAAACCTTAAAACAAAAGATGCACAGGCTTGGACACCCAGTGGAGGATTGCCCTGAGTTGGGACTGACTGACAATAGTGGGTGTGGTTTAAGCGTACAGGTATAAGCCTTTCTAAACTCTTAGACTATACTAGCTGAGCTGATCTTAGGCACTATTATATTCTTATCTCCTGGCTAAGTATGGAAAAAATTCTTTACTGAGTGCATTTGTCAAAACAATCACTAGTGGCTTCTCCATTCTATAAAGACACCCTTGGCCCTGTTCAGTAACTGTATTAAGGGGATAACTGCTTTACAAAAGACTATTGTTGCTGAAGGTGCTAGAGATTAAAGGATTTGAGGAAACTAGAGAGCAGGCTTTGTGGACCTCTTTAAAGGTCCAAGGCAAGCTCCAAGGGCATGTGCAACAAAATGTTGTAAGGAGATTCCATCCTGGTTTTAGTGAGTGGAGCAGGCCCAGGGCATCCATGAGCTGAGCTGAGCCAGGTGACTAATCCATGCACAAAACTCAAACTGAAAGAGATGGTGGGAATCAACTGGCCGTCCATCATCATTGTTAAGTGCTATCAAATTGACTCTGACTGGCGGCCACTCGTGAACAACAGAACAAAACGCTGTCCATCCTCATAACTGCCACATCATCAACTGGACTCAAATAAAAACCATTTTTCCTTCTGTGAAAGAAAAACTAAAACCCGAAACTTCTAATTTTTGTTTTTGCTGATTATCTTTTCTACAGATGGTCTCCATTAAAAAAAAGAAACCAAACCAAATGAGTTAAAGAAATTTAAAAAACAAAACACCAAAATACGTCGCTTGCCACTGAATTGACTCTGACTTACAGCAAACCATTTTATTTTAAAGTTACTCCAGCAGGGATGCTGATGGGATTTCTGAACCCCAATTCAAGACCAGATTGCTCTTTTGAGATTAAACTCCATCTGATATACTTTGGATCTTGTGAGGAGGGTCTAGTCCCTGGAAAAAGACATCATGTGGGGGAAGGTGGAGGGTCAGAGAGAGAAGAGAGGAAGATCCTCAACAAGATGGACTGACAATGTAACAATGGGTTTCAAGTTTATCAGAGATTATGAGGTGAGGATGGCACAAGACAGCATAAAGCTCAGCTTCGTCATTCAGAGTCTCTGTGAATCACAGTCAACTCAATGGCACCTAATAAAAATAACATTCAAGTTTGCACAAAGGAGTTATCTTTTATATCTCTGTATTGTTGTTGTTGTTATTGTTGATTGTCTTCCAGTTGAGCCTGACTCATAGTGATCCTATGAACAGAAGGCTTGAAGCCCCTCTACAACTACTGACATTTATCAAAGTTCATAGAGTTTCCAGAGGCAAGTTGTTTAGGAAGTGGACTGACAAACTTAGGCTGGCATTCTCGAGACAACAAATCCATATTCTTCCCTCCTACTTTCTGTAAGAATTTTACTTGATTGGAATCAGAAGCTCTGTGCCTGGCATTCTGGGATGCATACTGATTAACTAAAAGGGCTCTTGGTTTCTTGTTGGTAATTAAAAAGTGTATAAATTGGGATGCAGGTGTAACTACTCTCAATAATCTCTATAGCATTAAAGAGATGAGTCACAAGAATAATTGAAATTGAATTACAAGTGAAAAATTTATTTCTGCTAGGTTTAAGAATGCTTTACTGTTTTATTTTGTTTTTTTTAACAGAAACATGTAGCTGATTGCTTGTTGCTATTTTTAGCTGCTATTGAGGGGGCCCTAACTCACTGCAACCCAGTAATGGGCTGGATCAGATTTTTGTCTGATTGATTACCAGGCCTTTCTTTCTACTTTTCTTAGTGTTGAAGCTCTGCTGAAACCTGTTCAGTATCACTCAAAACACAAACTCAAATTCACTGCCATGAAGTCAGAACCAACCTGTAGCTGGCCCTCCAGCAAGGCTTCAGAGGCTGTAAATTGTACTGGGGAGATGGTCCAACTTTTCCCACTGAGCAACTGGTGGATTTGAACCACCTGCCTTTGGTGCTGACAGCACAATTCCTTACATACTAGGCCACCCGAGCTTCCAGTTCAATATCACTATAACAAGCAAACTTCAAGTGACAGCTGGGTGGTAGTTGTTCGTGAGATACCTTTGCTGGGAATTGAACTCAGGTCTCGAACAGAAGGTGATACTTCTACCATTCAGCAACCACGGCCCTCCCATCTTATTGTTTAAACTGACTGCTGTGGAATTGATGATGACTTAGAGTGGCCCTATAGGGTTTCCAAGGCTATAAATATTTATGGAGGTGAACTGCCACCTTTTTAATCCACTGAGGGGCCGGAAGGCTCCAACTGCTGACCTTGAGGGCAGCAGGCAAGTATTTTAACCACTATCCCAGCAGGTCTCCTTTTAAATATATACAGCATGATCAAAATAATTACATCATCTATGCCTAGAAAAAGACTACAATATGCAATGGAAAACAATAAAATATTAATAATTATTATCTATGATTCTAATGAATTACATAAATTTTCCTTATTTATGTTCTTCTTTAATAACAAAAACCCTTCATTAAAAATGAAATTAAATGTTCCCATATTCCCAGAAGGCACAGGCACTGTACGGAGCTGAAATGAAAGGATTTCATTAGATATGTAATTCTAGAATTTAAAATCCATTGAGATTTTCCCAAAAAAACTAAACAAGTAACAGTGGATTACTGAGAACAGAAAGACGGTATCTTATAGTCTCTGTAGATCACTGCGCCTATTCAGAATTTTGGTGTTGCCTGTTTGCCAGAGAACTAAGTGGTTGTTGCTGTTGTTAGGTGCTGGTGAGGCAACTCACAGTGACTCTAAACAACAGACCCAAATCCTGTCCTATCCTGTGCCATCCTCATCATCTCTGATACATTTGAGCCCAGTGCTGTCAGCACTGTGTCAATCCACCTCGTTGGGGATCTTCCTCTCTTTCGCTGACTCCGACCTGTCCAAGCATGATGTCCCCCTCCTAGCAAAGAAAAGCTTCTCCTCTCCTCGCCACATGTCCACACTATGAGAGACAAAGCGTCACCATCCTTGCTTCTAAGGAACACTCTTGTTGCACCTGCTCCAAGACATATCTGTTTTGTTGGCAATCCATGGGATATGCAGTGCTCTTCTTCAACACCACTACTCAAAGACATCAATTCTTCTGTCATTCTTACTCATTGTCCGGCTCTCAGGCACACAGCAAGTAACTGAAAAGACTGTGGTCTGAATCAGGCTCACCTCAGCTTCAAACTGCTATTGCTCTTCAGTATTTTTGAGAAGGTGATGGCAATGCTCAAAGCAAGACATCTCTTGATCTCCTGACTGCTACTGCCAAGTGACAATTTCAATCCTTTCTCCACTGATCATGATGTTGCCTACTGGCCTATTGGTAAGGATTTTTGTTTTCCTGATGTTGAGATGTAATCCATATTGCAGGCATTTCAGATCTTCCTCACTTTCAGCAAGCAAGGCTCTGTCATCTGCATAATACCAGTTGATGAGTTTTCCTCCAATCTTTATCCCACATTCTTCTTCACTGAGTCTGGTTTCACAAATTATTTGCTCAGCAGACATAATGAATAGATATGGAGAAAGGTTGTACACCCTTCTTGATCTTTTTTCTTTTTAAAAAGTTTTTATTACACGTTGGGTGAAAATTTACAGAGTAAACTGGTTTTTCATTAAATAATTCACATAGATTTACTGATTGTGGGGTTTTTTTGTGGTTGTAGATAGACCCTTTAGTCTCAATAAATGAAAAGCCAAACTGAATATAATTTTCACTCCATTTTCTCTTTTTAACTGTTTTTTGAAGTACCAGTGACATCTTGATGTTCTATATAAGGGTTTTTATTGGATGAAAGTAATTTACAGATCTGTTAAAGGTAATTTTGAAGCAGAATTGTAGATATTTTTTATCTTAATTATCTTTTATTTCATCATTAGTTTTCTTATGTTTCTAGATTTTTTAAATTATTTTTTTATTGATTTTCTTACAAAACTCATATATGTTGTGTTTCACACTATTCCCCGTTCATATTGTGTTTCAATGTAACCATCTGAATGTTGAGCAAGGTTCAATGGTGATTAATTTTATAAAACATAATGCATCTTCCTGACTTTAAACCATGCAGTGCTCCCCTGCTCCATGTGGACAACAGCTTCTTGATCGAGGTATAGATTTCATATGAGCACAATTAAGTGTTCCGGGACTCCCATTCTTCTCAGTGTTAGGCAAGTGAAGTGGTTTTACAGCATTTTTCCCTTTCATGTTTACCAAGATATTTAAACACAGTCTTTAAAGTTTTGCGGATCAACAACCTCTCCTAAACACAATTCTGAGCAGATGAAAGTAAAAATAACTTGTCTCGAGGAGCTCTGGGGGTATCTTCTGTAGGAAGTTGCAATAATATTGTAAATGCTGCACCTCTCTGATGTTTCAATCCACCAGAGAAGAGAAAATCCACAGGAGAAAGATGGGCAATCTCCTCTCGTGTGAGTTAAGAGTTTTAGAAATCCAATGGAGGGTCAGCTACAAGTTGGTTCTGACTCAAGACAATGAGTTAAAAGTTCTGAGTTTGTTTCCACTGCAAGATGTCATAATTGATCCATTTATCTATGACTTATCTAGCCATAGTTACATTACCTATGGGATCATTTGGTCTGTAAGGAAGTCACATGTATTTATAAGTCAAAAACTTATAAATGAAGGTGTTTTTGTTTCTTCACAGTATAGAATTTTTCATAGAAGATATACATTTTTAAAGATTAATAAAAGGGAGGGAGTGGAAGAGGAGGGGTGTGGGTGTGTGCATTGCACACACTTCTCTGCAGTTCTTTGTAATGTGACTTATCAAGCAGCATTTTTATGTCTTTGGCCTCCCTGTACTTCACCAATCACCACGCGCAACCACAGGTTTGTAAGCTCCTTCAAGAAGGAAATGACAGTGTCTTCTTCCTCACTATAAACTTCAGGGCACCTAGCCCAGCACTTATATGAAGCAGGCACCCTTCCTGACACGAGTGAGGAAGAATTATTGTAATTTTCCACTTCTCCTGACGGTGAGGATCCAGGTCACCCTGGTTTCCTGAGACAAGTGACAGATCAAATGGATGATCCAGGACAGAGCCAAGAGCTCTGCTTCAGCCTGGAGAGAGACAAGCCGGGGCCCGGGGCAGTTTCCAGGAAGGACGGAGGCAGAGTGAAGGCAGGGTGATGAAGGAGACTGTCCCGGAGTGTGCAGACCACTAAACCTTCCTGCTGCTCCTCTGAAGACTTGGCAACATCTGTACTTCCCACTAGTGCTCTGTGGTGTGCGTATTCTCTATGGAAAAGGAAGAGGTGCCAAGCTCGTCTTAGTCATGTCAAGGGGAAACCCAACACAATGTCTGCACCTGTGCTTGGTAAACTCGATTAAGAGTCCAATAACTGTTGTACATTAGGAAAAGGATGAAACGGCAAATGCGGTGCTGTGTTGTGTTATACATACAACAACTAAAAACAACCTCCACCCCCTCTTCTCCCTCCCCCACAACAAAAAGGAGGTAAGTGAGAGGAGGGAAGCAGTTGTTGAAACTGAAATTCTTTGTTGTTGTTAAGTGCCGTCTAGTCAAGAACCACTCATTGTGACTCTGTGAACAGCCAACCTGAACCCTGCCCTATCCTGTGCCATCCCCACCATCTCTGACACACTAGAGCCCACTGCTGAAGTCACTGCATCAGTCCATCTTACTGGGTCTTCCTCTCCTTCAGTGACCCTCCACATTTCTAAGCATGATGTACTTTCTCCAAGGAATAGCCTCTCCTGGCAACATGCCTGAAGTACATGAAATGAAGCTCTATTATATTTGCTTCCAAGGACATTCTGGCTGCACTTTTCCCAAGACAGATCTGTTCTTTTGGCCGTCCACGGGATACTCAGTACTCTTCTCCAGCACCACAACACAAAGGCATCAATTCTTCTCTGTCATCCTTATTCACTGTCCAGCTCTCTGATGCGTAGCAGGTAACTGAAAAGACCATGGCCTGAAATAGCTGCACCTTCATCTTCAAACATCATTTGCTCATCATCATTCTGGAGAGGTTCCTGGCTGCAGAAATGCTTTAGATACATCTAAATACTTTATGCAGTTAGTTCCCTTGGTTTGAAGACTTAGAGTCATGACTTTACGGCCCAGTCCAGCCAACTGGCCTAATAGAGTTTTTCAAGTTTCTGTCCTACTCCTCAACCTCTACTCCCAGTTCTGCAAGTAATATGTAGGAACTTAAAAGCTTGCCACTGGTCATACAAGATACAAAACTGGTCTCTATTCATTAGGAGCAACAGAGGACAAAGGACACCCAAGAACTGGGAAAGGAACTGGCCTGCAGGTCTAGCTTCCCACACGAACATGAGATTAGAAGAACTGGATGGGGCCCTGCCCCTGTTATGGAATATGGTGACTGATACATGAGTTTTCAATTAGTTCTGACCATGAAGGGGGGAAGGGGGAACAGAATGTAAAACTTTTCTAGAGCCCAGACTTACTGGATCCATTGAGGTTGGAAGAAGCCCTAAATAGGTTGCCATGAGAAGATTTTTGAACCTTGAATGCAAATTATTCCCTGAAGGCATCTTTAAACAACAGTTTAGCTGAATTAGGAAAGAATACTTGCCTTGAGCATCAAAATTGTTTAAAGAATTATCTCTATCAGTTAAAACGGACAATAGTAAGTCTAAAGCACAGAAGGGTGATAAATGGGACAGTGAGTCTAAGTCAATAGTTGTGGACAATTATGGGGACAGAGTGTGAGAATGGTGACAGTGATGCCTGTAACCAAACATCGACATGTATAAACCGTAGACCTGGTGTATGACATGCTGTATATATTATCAACAAAAACAAGTAAAAAAATGAGACTCCCACAACAATTTACTAAACATCTACTCTGTTCCCAGAACTATGTTAAATGCTTTGGGTCACACAAAGACAGCATAACTCACACAAGCCCTCTGTCCGCACAAACTTTATGGTTGCCTGATACTTGTCACCGATTTCCTCACCATTTTTAAATATTTGAGTAATTCTCTTTTGCTATTTAACCGAATAGACTAACTCATGTAATTCCACAACTATACTGTGAGTTAGTTACATCTTCATTTTCTCAATTAGTAGTCTCATGCTCAGAAATGTTAAGGAGCTGTGGTAGGATACCACTCTCATTGCCTGGGAAATGAGTCGTGGGAGATAATAAAATGGAACGGAACATTTCCTTCAATCTTTGAGTTTATGCGAGAGGAGTGAGTAGAAGGGACAATGTGAGAAGACAACAATCGGGGGTCTCAGACAAGTTACAGGAGAGTCTCCTCTGGCTGGATTCAGTAGCATGATAGAGTCCCTGTAAGATGTTCTGAGAGGGGTGATGGTGATAGAGAGAGGCTGGCTTTCACCAGGGCCAATGTTCCCTCTTTCCAACTGGATATATTATTTAAAAAGAACAGCAGTAACAACAACAACAACGACGACAACAACAACAACAACAACAACAAAAACCCCAAACCCACTGCTGCTGACTCCTTTCCAGCTCATGACAATTCCATGTGTTACACAGAGGTACTGGTCCACAGTGTTTTCAACAACCACCATAACTGAAGGAGGTTGTTGTTGTTGTTATGTGCCATTGGGTTGCTTGTGACTCTAAGCGACCCTATGTTCAAGAGCTCTAAATGCCGTTCTACGCTGGGCCATCACCGTCTCAAACACACTCATTCCCACCACTCTACTCACAGAATCTATCCATCTCAATGAGGGTCTTCCTCTCCTGCGCCATCCCTCCACTCTCCCAAACATGATGTCCCTCTCCAAGGACCAGTCTCTCCTTGCAACATGCCCAAAGTATGTCAGACGAAGCTTCAGAATCCTTGACTCCAAGGAGCATTCCGGCTTCACTCTCTCTAGGACAGACCTGTTTGTTCTCCTAGCAGTCCATGGTATATTCAACACTCTTCTCCAGCTCCACAGCTCAAAGGCATCAGTTCTCTTTCTATCATCCCTATTCACTGTCCACCTCTCCGATGCATAGCATGTAATTAAGAAGGCTATAGCCTGTATCAAGTGCACCTTAGTCTCCAGACTGACATCGTTGCTCTTCAGTATCCATGAGAGGTCCCTCACAGCTGACTTTCCCAATGCAATTCATCTTCTGATTTCCTGGCTGCTGTTACCAAGAGTTTTGACTGTGGAGCCAAGCAAACTAAAGCTGTGTACAATCTCAATCTCTTCACCATCCATCCTGATGCTGCCAGTTGGTCCAGTGGTGAGAATCTTTGTCTTCTTGACATTGAGCCTCAATCCATATTGTAGGCTGCAGTCCTTGACACTCTGTAGCAGGCGCTTCAGGTCCTTCTCAGTTTCAGCAAGCAGGGTTGTGTCATCCGCATAACACAGGTTGCTGATGATTCTTCCACCAATTCTGATGCCACATTCCTCCTTGTACAGCCCAGAGTCTTGGATGATCTGTTTTGCATACAGATTGAAAAGGTATGGAGACAAAATACATTCCTGACAGACCCTCTTCTCGATTTTGAACCATCCAGTGTCTCCCTGCTCTGTTCTGACGACTGCCTGTTGGTCCAAGTATAGGTTTAACATAAGCACAATCAAATGTTCTGGGATTCCCATTCTTCTGAGTCAGCCATAGCTTGTTGTGATCCACACAGTCAAAAGCCTTTGCATAGTCAATGAAAGCACAGATAGACATTCTTCTGGTATTCTCTGCTTTCTGCCAAGATCCATCTAACATTAGCTATAATATCCCTAGTTCCACGACCTCTTCTAAATGCAGCCTGCACATCTGGTGGTTCTCTGCTGACATATTGTTCCAAATGTTTTTGGATAATTTTCAGCAGACTCTTGCTTGCCTTTTTATAAAAAAAATTAGTTTCTGTGTTTGAACTGCTAAGTTTTCATCCAGTGAAAACTGCTTGTGCTACTCACTCTTTCATTTTTCTTTCTGGTGTCCTAATGGTAAGGCGGTGTGCTGCCAACTCAAAGGCATGCGGTTCAAATCCACCAGCTGTTACGCGTATGAAAGATGGGCTATCTCTTCCCAGGCAACATATAGCCTCTGAAAATCCTCTAGAGGGTCATCTGTAAGTTGGGTCCAACTGGACAGCAAAATGAGGTTTTAAAAAAAGTTTAGTCAACAAATAATGTACCAAGTCCAGTGACAGAGGATTTAACAGCTAAAAGCAAGGGGCTCAGAGAACTCGTGTTCCAGTGAAATGATTGAAAACTTGGATTTTCTGAATAGGTGAACAGTTTCCTTTAAAAAGTATTGTGATGAAAAAAAAAACCTGAAAAGTATTGTGATGCCTCAACTTACTGTAACATTGTAACAAGAGGTGTAGAAATAATTCCACTCTGTCTGATTAAGACTCTATCATGGAAATAGCCAAGAGATAAAAAGTAGCCAAACTAACAACATGTTGCCTGTAATATGCCATATGATTCTGTTTCCCAGGCCTTCCGCCTTCTGTAGGGCACTCTGGTGGCACAGTCCCCAGGAATCTGTACTATTAATACAAAGGCCTCTAGCTCTCTGACAATTTGACAGTTCTCTGCAGGAGAAAGAGGGGCAATCTCCTCCTGTGCAAGTTACAACCTTGGAAACCCATACTGAGTTCTAACTCAGTGGCAGTTTGAGTTTCATGTCCACCTTCTTTAGTATGGAGTACTAGATATTCTCCAGTTTCCTTCTGCAGACATTCAAAGTTCATTATTGTGAAGACAGACTCATAGCTGACCCTCCAGAAGGTTTTTCAGAGGCTATAAATCATATGAGATTATATTGTCCATTGTTTTCCTACGGAGAGACATGGCCTTGAGTCTGCAGTATAGTTCTCCATGGACTAGGCAACTAGGGCTCCCCTGCAAACACCAGATGCTGCAAAAACTGGCCCAATCCAGCTCATTATTTATCACAATTATATCAAAGAAAGGAGTCCCTGAAATCCTTTTAAGACAATGGTTCTCAACCTGGGCTGTAAAGCGAATCACCTAGGGAACTTTTAAAAGTTCTGCTGCCCAAGGCACACGCCAAACTAATTACAGCAGATTCTCTGGGAGTGGTTTTGAGGCAATAGAATTTTGGAGAGCTCTCCAAATGTTTCTGATGTGCAGCCAGGGCCGAGCACCACGGCTTCCAGAGGAACTACATGGTACAGGGAGAGGCAGCAGTCCCTGCGTTCTGCTAATTTCACGCCAGACTGCTGATGCTAGTAAATCAGGAAAGTTCTCTAGCTCTTAAACGTACTCTCCCCATCTACATTTCTTCTTCTCTCCACTCCATGTTGGATGGTGGATCTTAGCACGTCTCAGTTGAAGGCAGAGTCTAAATATGCCTTAATTTTACGTAAGTGTTTTGAAATGAGTCTCTGCCAAGGTTACATGTCTAAGTAAAAAAAAAAAAAAGACAGGAATTGCAGTAAAGGGCTTCATTGCTTCTACCAAAAATAATCTAAATGCCAAGGGTAATGCCCAAAGTGTATCTAATGGGCATGAAGCATACTCTCTGCACTGCCAATCTTTGTGGTTTGGGCTCACATTCCTGTTTGGAGCTAAAACCTCAAACTTTTTTTAATAACTTGGTTAAGAGTTCCAAAATCTGAAGTGCTTGAGTAATAATTTTACAGAGACTGACCATCTTTCTCCCACAGAGCCAACCAGTGGACTTGAACTACTAACCTTTAAGCTAACAGTGCAACAGCCATGGTGATGCAGTGCATACTAAGTGCTAAAGAGCAAGGACATCAGTGTAAAGACTAAGTGTGCCTTATTCAAGTAATTGTGTTTTCCACTGTTTCATGTGCATCTGAAAGTTGGATAACGAGTAAAAAAGACCCAAAGAAGAACTGATGACTTTGAATTGTGGTGTTGGCAAGAGTAATGAATATACCACAGACGGCCAAAAGCACAAACAAATCTGTCTTGGAGGAAATGCAACCAGGGTGCTCCTTAAAGGCAAGGATGGTGGTACTTTGCCTCATATACTCTGGGCATGTTGTCAGAAGGGGTTAGTCCTCCTTTGAAAAAGATAGAGTTTTGGGAAAGGCTGGCAAAAAGAGAGGGAGATCCTGAATGAGAGAACTGACCCCGTGACTGTAACAATGGGTTAAAACACATCAGAGATCATAAGGAAGATGCAGGATAGGGCAGGGGTTCAGATCTCTTGCTCACAGGGTCACTATGAGTTGTAGATTTGAAGGCACCTAGTAACAACCAAAAGGTCCAAAGTTCAAATGCATCAGCTGCTCCATGGGAGAAAGATGGGCTCAGTTCTGACTTCTGACTTTATTGTAGTAATTTCTTTTCCTTGTAATCAAACCTTTAGATACAGAATAGAGAAAAAATTCTTTTCCCTTCTGAGGTTAGACTAAAGATATAGAAATGATGCTCCTAAGAGACTTTTTATTTTCAGAAATTCCTTTAGCAGGCCTCAGGGAATGTTTAAAGAGAATAACCTGTCAACCCCCCTCTGCTGTTTGTTGTTAGGAGCCAGAGAAGGGCCTCGGGGCTACACGACCAACAGAATGATCACTGACGGGGCCGGCACCAGCCTCCCAACTGCCACTGTGCTTGAGCTCACGACCACAGCCACCGCATTAGCCCATCTCGCTGACCCTCTGCTTTACTGCTCCTGTTGGGATCTGCAGTCTCAGAAGCCCCGTGGAAGGCTACCATGAGTCAGAAAAGACTACAGCAGTGGGTTTGGTTTACCCCCCACCCCCTCACATATTTAAGCTGATTCAAATAGCCCCACATTTCTATTTCAACCTGAATGAAGCTCCTCACTTCAAGTTGCCCTATCTCTGGCTTCCCTTACCTCGCAACTTCCAATTAGAATGCTGTATCTTTTAGTCTTGATTTTAAGTACCTAAACGGCACAGGAGGAGGCCTACCCATCTTTCTCCCAAAGAGTCCCTGGTGGATTAAAAATGACTGAGAGGCATATTTGGGTCCTGTCCTTCTGCCATTCCACCATTCTGGAGTGTCCTACATCGCTCTGTGAGATCAGATGTGTCCCTCGTTCAGACTGTTTTGAACCTTCAATTTCTTTGCTTTTATTTGAAACGAGTATTTGTTCTTAGGGAGCTGTGCTGGCCTAGAGGTAAGGAGCTGTACAGCCAAGCCACAGATGTGGTTTGAATCTACTAGCTGCTCTGCTCTGCAGAAGACATATGGGCAGTGGGCAGTCTCCGCCCATGCAGATAATTCTGGAAACCCACTGGAGAGTCAGCTAGGAGTCCTCTCCAGTTTGACGGTATATACCAACAACAAAATCAACCAACAAAAATCAGAGTGTTTCCTATGTAAAAATTCTAATAGAAACTGCAGGGAAGAGAGAACCAAGAATGACTGAATTCAAATGTCTCCTTAATCCAAAATGATCCTAAAATTAAAAAGGCACTACTAGAAACTAGCATATATGCCACAGCCCTTGAAGCTGGAAATATTTCATGTGGAAAAGCAAAAGCACTCTACCCAGCACTGCGAAACTGTCTGTATTTGGACTCAGAACTCTCAAGAGTTCAGACAAGAGTGGTCAAAGGATAAAAACAAAACGGAAGTCTCCAAGGATTTGTTTGTAATTTTGCTTGCATAGAACTAACCATAGGTTTCATATCAAACTAGAGATGCACAAAATAGTTTGATGCTTGGATTGGTCAAAGAAAGATGTCAGCACGTCAAAAACTCAAACTCATTGCTGTTGAGTTGGTGACTCTGAATCACCTGCCTTTGGGGCTGGTAGTGCTACACTCTACCCACTCGGCCATTAGAGCTCCCTTTACACATCAAGGCTCTTAAAAAGTCACTAGAGAATTTACAACGGTGGGTGGTACAGCACTGCTAACCCAAAGGCAGTTCTTCTCTGGAAGTTCAAATCCACTTCAGTTTCCCTAGAGGAAGACAATGTCCTCTCAAGGGATTTACAGCCCTGGAAAGAGAATGGAGGGTCAGCTATGAATTGGTTCTGACTTGATGGCAGTGAGTGGACAACATCTGAAACAGTATTTAATGAAACCTTACTACACACTAGATAGTAATGCTTTTCATGCATTAACTCTTAACTTCTCCATAATCCTCAGTAAGGCCCTTATAAGACCTATTTTGACAGTAAGAAAATGTATGACTTAAGGTTACAATCACACAGCTAGTTAAATGGCAGAGTGGGGGTCTGACCAAGGTGTTCTGGCTCCCAAGCCCACATACCTGCTGTTACACTTGCCCACATGCACCAGCTAAGTTCTGCCTGCTGGGGGGAAGGGGTCAGTAGTCACAAGAGTCAGGGGCAAGCGGTAGTCCCAGGCCTCCATGGGCCTGCAGTTAATACCCCTTTAGCTTCTCGGTAGGCAATGCTGGGAAGTACATTTGGGGCTGATGTATGGAGCAGCCCTAAGCCATCAGAAAATCCTTTATCCCCAGCGAGGGTCATGGAAGGAAAGGAAAGCCACCTCCTTCTGGATGTTGGGGCAGCACAGGGCTGGGAAGCTTTTCTGAGAAGACAACTGGAGCTTGAGTCCTGCTCATTCCCTCTCTGGTGGGGTAATGCCAGAGGTGGCTCCTGAATCTAAGATGCCTGAATGGGGAGGAGATTGAGCCGAGTTGCTGACCAAGCTCCAGAACTTAGAGAAAAGGCAGGGAACAGGCAGAGCAAACTACACTTCTTTGAGCTCAGCCAGAAAGAAAAAAGGAGTAGCAGGCAGTGACAGGCCAGGCAGGGCAAGGTGAAAGAGCAACCTTGGATGATAAGAGGCCATCAGCAGGGAAGATGGAGGGAGGAGGCTGCTACCCTCCCGGCATCACCACTGCGGCTGAAACAGGCCTGCCTCTGCCCAGATAGTTACGGTCTGTGAACCAAAGGCTCTGCAGAGCAGAAAGGGCCAGGCCATGTCAGCGTCTCCCTCCTGCTTGGAGGCTCTGATCTGAGGCATACCTGAATGGAGAGGGCCTTTGATGGCCCTGGCCTGTCAAAAGCCAGGCAGCATCTTGATCTCTGCTCCAGGGTCGGATTACCCAGTAAGCTTTGATATGGTGAAAAACATGGCAAAGAGTTCACTACAGATTAGTAAACAAGCGCAAGTGAGTCCTTGGGGCTCCTTGGGTTACCCGCCCTTGGCCTGCCCCATGCAGCTGTGCTGAGTCTCTAATAAGCAGCCACACGGCATGGGCTCCAGCCTTGCTTCCACACACACATTTGATTTGCCATCAAGCGCTCGAAGGCTTCCTGAGGGGGGTCCTTTGGAAGCAGGGATTGCAGAATAATTGCTGAAACTGTGATTGAAATTCACTTCTGGATGTTGGTTCACTGAGCAGGAGAAAGTTCTGAAAGCTCCCGGGAAACAGACAGTGCCTTTGCAACCTGCAGGCATGGGCTCTACCCTGACAAATTCCTGCAGCCTCAATTCTGTGTGGTCTCTTTCAGAACCCTCGGAAAGTTTTAGAGCTGGATTCCTTGCTACATTTTTCTCCCTTGCTTGAGGCAGTTTTCTCCCTCATTTGGGGTCACGGCGGAAGTGAGCCGGAATAGATGTTAGACCTAAACCTCTCTCAGTGCACCATGAGGGTCTCTTAATCAACCACTTGACCCTGGCTGGTTTAATCCATGGTGACGTAAATGCAGGACCTTTTACACTCTGGGAAGATGGGCTTCTAAAGGAACTGGAGAGGTGCCATCTTCAAGAAAAACAACATGAAAGTGCGGGGTAATTGCATTTTTGCCTGCTGGAATATTAAAACGCTTGCTCCTTTCCCCCTCCTCCTACCAAGTAGAAATGGATTGTGCTTTACTGAGTTTTCATGCCCTATGTGAATTTTTCCTCTGCAAGCTGACACTGGGCTGACCAAAGAAATACACTTCAATCCCTAACCTTCTGCTCTTTTAAACACAAATTCTCTCTATAGAGTCCCTCATGGTGAACCACAACTGAAAAGTGGAGTAAATATTATTATCCAAGAGGGAGAGGCTGAGAGAGCAGGGCTAGGTCAGGGGCCAGGGTCAGCATGCAGGGTTAAAACCTCAGGTGAAGTGGGACGCTTGAGTGTACTGACAGTGATTTTAGTGATTTTTTTTCCTCTCTCTCCTCCTCTGAACTATCAGAAAAGGCTGGCAAATGACAAGCTGTGCATGCAAGATATCTGGTTTATGCAAGCAGCTCCCAGAATACTGGTCCTGATTCCCACTAAAGAGGTGGCCCCTGAGATTTCTAAGTGCATCCCTGAAGGACTGACATTAGACTGGTCTAAGGACTCTGGAGAAATCATGCCAATTTCAATCCACTCAGAGGCATGCATTCAAGAAATACTGTCTTCTTTGAACGTAACATATACATTTATTCTAAGTGCACCATTATTTTACCCTCTAAACTCATGATTATACAGTTAATTGTAACTCATGGTGACCTTCCAAGCAGGTTTCCAAGGCCACAATTCTTAACAAGAGTAGACTGTCCATCTTAATCTCACAGATGGGTCTGAACCACTAACCTTTTAGTTTGCAGTCAAGTGACAGCATCATGATAGAGGGCGAAGAGATTGAGACTCTTAACAGCTTCAGCTTGCTGGCCTCCACAATCAACACTCTTGGTACCATTAGCCAGGAAATAAAAAGATGAATTGTACTGGGAAAATCTGCTGTCAGGGACCTCTCCAAAGTACTGAATGTCAGTCTAGAAACTAAGGTGCACCTGACCCAGGCCATGGTGTTTGCAGTTACTTGCTATGCATCAGAAATCTGGACTATAAATAAGGATGATAGAAAAAGAATTGATGCCTTTGAGTTGCAGTGATGGAGAAGTGTGTTGAATATACTATGGACTGCTAGAAGAACAAACAGGTTCGTCCTTGAGAAGGTGAAAACAGGCTGCTCCTTAGAGGTGAGGATTCTGAAGCTCCATCTGACATACTTTAGGCATGTTGCAAGGAGAGCCCAGTTCTTGCAGAAAGACATCGTGCTTGGAAGGGTGGAAGGACAGCGTAAGAGAGGAAGACCCTTTATAAGATGAACTGATTCAATGACTGGGAAAATGGGGGTAGGTGTGTCAGAGACAGTGGGGTTCACTCAAGATAGAGCAGGGCTCAAAAGGCACATAACAGAAACATATTGCATACTATGCCACTAGTTGTTGCTGTGTGCTGTCGAGTCAGAACCAACTCACAGCTGATCATTCAGCAGGTTTTTAGAGGCTATAAAGCACATGGGACAAGAATGCCCATCCTTTTTCCACTGGTGGATTCGAACTGCTTGCCTTTGAGATTGTAGTACAGCTTTTTACCACTTTTTGCCACTAGAGTTCCTTATTTTAAGTACTACAAAGAACCAATTAAACTATGATGCAATCTTTGCTATCACACCAAATTGTTATTCTAATTGAAAAAGTTGTTTCAGATCTTTTTAGATATAGACTTGGGGTCTGTATCTGGGTAACAAATATGGTTAAGTGCTTGGCTGCTAACCAGAAGGGTGGTAATTTCAGTCTACCAGAATATTTTAAAGAAAAGGCGTGGCAATTAACTTTTTTATATATTTTTTAAATTATTTTATTATTGTGTGTGTGTGTGTGCGTGCACGCGTGTACCATCAAATCAGATCTGACTGGTACAGGAGGAGATTGTCTCTCCTTTCCCGGCAGAGCATCTGATGGATTCGAACCGTACGCCTCTGGGATTGCAGTGCAGCTTCTTGCCACTAGGCCACCAGAGCTCTCCTGGCAATTAACTTTTTAAAAAAATCAGTCACTGAAAATTTTAGGATGCACTGAAAAACTCTTATTGCTATCTAGTGGGAACCGACTCATAGCTGACACTTCATTGTTTTTCTGAGGCTGTTGTAAAGCACACTTGCAGTGACTGCCCAGCTTTCTCCCTCAGAGCCAGTGCTGGAGTTCCACCACCAATGGTGGCTTTTGGGTTAGCATCGCAACTACACCACCAGAGCTACTGAGTGAGCACAGTTCCAGTTAGAGAATTTGACTTCTGCTATAACTTGAAAGTCTAAGGCCATATTATCCTGAACGAGCCCAATCTTGTTTGATCTTGGAGGATACACTGGGCTGAGCTTGGTAAGTATTTAGTTGGGAGACTGCCTGGAAATGGCCACATACAGACATGTGCCACCACGCCCGGTGACACAGTTAGGTTCTAAAGGCCAAGCTGTTATGCAAAAATTGGCGTAATGTAAAAGTAGAGGGTCACAAAATGGAGAATGACTACATCATCCACAGAACTGTCGGGCCACTGAGAATCATGGAGCAGCCAAGCTGACACGCAACCTTAACCATCACAGCCAGTGCTTCTCTTGCATTTGTTACTGTTAGATGTATGTTGTCAATGTGCCAAATCATCAGTAGAACTGGCAAAATAGGTTGTAGAGTACTTACCACTGCAATAAATGAAAATGCTGGACAACATCATGTGAAAGTGAGGGGTAGACGTGGCTAACTCTCCTTTGCATATGTCTTGTCCTTGCAAACACCCTTAGGGTTAGCTCAGTGCTTCACATGTTATGAATGGGGCTCTGTCCTCACTGGTCATTTGGTCTGTTTTACCTGATCTGAACTTATTTTTCAGACACAAAGCTTCTGTACAATTGGCCTACTTTTGGAAACAACTGCCCCTCCCTGGACTTCCGGGAACTCTCCTCTCCTGGGAACAGGAGTGAGAGGGGGTAACCCTTTGCCTTGTAGAGGCATTATTGCAAGAACGAGGAGGGGTAAAAGGAGGAAAAACTGTAGTATTAGCTACAGCTGTTTCTAATTGACCTCACCCTTCAGAATGGTAGTCAGTTAATGAATTAGCTTTTTCGAAGGAGTGGGACTGATGTTTTCTTGTTTTTTTTTAACGATAAAGAAAGATATATTTATAGAGGTAGAAACCAAGGACCCAAGTAAACACAGTATCATCAATAATCGGAAACAGTAAAATTAAGTAATACTAAGACAACACTTTATAACTATTAACATCAAGGATTATATTTGTCATTAATCCTAGCTTTGGGGAAAAACAGAAGTCAACTATTTAACACATCCATTTGAAGTTAAAAATAAGTGGATTTCCCCCCCCCCCCTCTCCTGCTTTCTTCTGATCTCCAACTTTCTCCCAAGATGTTGGGAGGTGGCTGTGGAAGGGGCACTTTTGAATGACTTGGGAAATCTCCATACAACAATGTGGAGATGTTCCTCTTGGCTATTTCTAGTCTCACATGCATCCCTCTACCATAACCTAATACAGAGTAAAGGATTCACTCGGAAGTCTTGGCCTAGTGGGTGTTAAGAAGCTGTGCTGCAATCCTAATGGCACTGGGTTCAAATCCACCAGCTGTTCCACAGGAAAACTGCTTCATGGGCAATCTCCTCCCGTGTTATTTATAGCCTTCGAAAACCCACTGGAGAGTCAGCTATGGATCAGTTCCAACTCAACGGCCCATGGCAATAGCAAAATAAGTAGACCTATTATTTACATGTGCCCTTGGATGGTGCAAAGGTTTAACAGACTTGGCTGCTAACTGAAAGGTTTGAGGCTCAAGTCCACTCAGAGGTGTCTTGGAAGACAGGCCTGGTGATCTACTTCTGAATATTCAGCCATTGAAAACCCTGTGCAATGCAGCTCGACCCCGGCACACATGAGATAATAAAGGCGGAAGTGACCTGCCAGAAACTTTTCTTTTTTTAAAAAATCTTTCCATTTTAAAGCTTTCCAACTGTACTACTCTTAATTTACATAAAATTATGCTTATATACTCCTAACCTAAGAAGGTTTTGGTGGTTGGTGTTTCCCCCCCCCCCTTCTTCTTACAATCATGGGGAGTTTCCTTTTTGCACAGCTACTAAAAGCAAGTTGTTATTTATCTTACAATTAAAAATACTGATGAGGTCAGGTCATTTTCTGGGGTGGCTTGAGGTAAAGTCAACGGCATCATTTTATCCACTGTGGAGAGGAATTTCGAAGGAGGAAGACCGGCTGACCTTGGACTCCATCCAAGGGTGTTCAGCTACTAAAGAGAGCCTTAAAAGGCAGTTTCATCTAGAAGGCAGGTCTACAGTCTCCAGAGGCAGGCTCTGGGGGTAGGATGGAAATAATACTTAAGCATCTCAATCAATGTCTGTTCCATGGAATCATTCATCTTAGCGTTCTAGAGTACAAAAGACTGTAAAGTTAGGAAATTCTCTCCCAGCTGGCTCTTTCCTTCCTCACTGAGGGTATCGGTCAGCTCTGCCTCGGAAAGAGATGATTCTGACTCTAAACTGAGCAAGGTACAGCATTCAACACGTTTTCCTGGCACGTTCTTTCTGCTGTGTCAGCTGAGTTCTGTGACTTGTGGCCCTGAAAATTCCAGGCCTTTCAAGAGCTCTTCTAAAAAACTCCAGCTTAGTGGGTCAGATACCTTCCTGTTAAATGCTAATTCTCAATCTCTGAAGAAACATTAACTGTGTCCTGGGATGTGCTTCTCCAAGAAGAATCTCAAATCCTTTAAGTTCCTTCTTCAAGGCTGATGATGTTCTTTACTAAAACATTTTTAGCTTTTCCTATGAATCCACTTCCTAAACAACATGCCTCCGGAAACTCTATGAACTTTGATAAATGTCGATAGTTGTAGAGGGGCTTCAGGCCTTTTGCTCATAGCATCACTATGAGTCCTGCTCCACTCAAAGGCAATCAACAACAACAACAACAACATCTCTCCTTAGGGAGCTCTGGTTGGCTTTGTGGTAAGGAGTTGCATTGCCAATGCAAAAGTATGTGGTTTGAGTCCATCAGCAGCCCTGCAGGAGAAAGATGGGCAATTTCCTCCCATGAGCTTTACTATCTCTGAAAAACCCACTGGAGGGTCATTTATGGATTGACTCAATGGTGGTGGTTGTTATGTGCACTTGAGTCGCCTGTGACCCTATCTATGTACAACAACTCTGAAGCTTGCCCTATCCTAAGCCAGTCTAACTGATTCTGACACACCTACCCCTGTTAGCCCAGTTACTGAATCAGTCAATCTAATCAAGGGTCTTCCTTTCCTGTCTGTCCCTCCACCCATTCAAGCACGATGTCCTTCTCCAAGGACTGGGTCCTCCTGTTCATGTTCCCAAAATAAGTGAGGAGGAGCTTCAAAATCCTAGCCTCCAAGGAGAAAGTTGGTTTTACCCTCTCCAAGACAGACATATTTGTTTTTTTGGTGGTGTTTGGTATGTTCAACACTCTTCTTCAGCACCACAACTCAAAGGAATCAATTTTTCTTCTGTCATCCTTAGTCACTGTCCAGATCTCTGATACATAGCAAGTAATGACAAAGGCCACGGCCTAGATTAGGCACACCTTACTCTCTAGACTGACATTCTTGCTTCTTAGTACTCTGGAGAGATCCCCGACAGCAGATTTTTCCTAGTGCAATTCATCTTTTCTGGGGAGTTGTTGCTTTTTCATACAATCACTCTGATTCATTATATTTTATAAAATTAATCAACATTGAACTATGCCCACCACTGCCCAGTCTCCATAGTTCTTAAAGTACATAAAACTGATTAAATACTGCCTGATGTAATTGAAAGTAGAACAAATTATGCTTAGTGACATACTCAGTTACAAAAAGACAATTATGGTATTAATTCAATTATTGCTGTTGAGTTGAGACTGATTCATAGTAGTCTCTTTTGAGTTTTTATTTTCTTTTTTAATTTTAATTGAGATGTTAGTGAAAGCTTATAGAGAACTTGGATTTCTATTCATTCATTGTTGCACATTTTTCGTCCCTAACCCCCCCCGCCAAGTTTGCTTTTCTCTTTGAAAAAAATTCTTTCATTGTTGCACAATATCCTCCCCCGACCCCACCTAGCAGTCCACTTTGTTATGCAGTTCTTATTTTGCACTGTTGTCATGAAGGTAATACTTAATCATATATAAATAGTTCTTTCCTTCATCTGTTTCAATGCAGTATACATTACTGATCCCCTCTTTTCTTAGTTTTTCTCCAACCTCCATGCCAATCCTATTTTATATCAGTAGCATTATGCAGTACTTGTCATTTTGTGACTGTGATACTTCACTCAGCCTAATGTCCTCCAGGATCACCTATTTTGTATATTTCATGAGTTCCTTGTTTTTCAGTGCTGCATAGTATTCCATTGTGTGAATATACCACAGCTTCTCTATCCATTTGTTTGTTGATGGACACTTGGGTTGTTTCCATCTCTTTGCTATTGTGAACAATACGGCAATAAACATAGCTGTGCAGCAATTAATCTTTTGAGTTCCTGACTGCTGGTGCCAAGAGTGTTGACTGTGGAGTCGTCAAGCTGTAACTGTTAACAATCTCAATCTCTTCTCCATCTATCATGGTGATGCCAATTGGCCCAGTGGTGGGAATCTTTGTCTTCTTGATGTCGAGCTTCAGCACATATTTTTTTTTTTTTTTACTTACAACTTCAATTTAAAGACACACTTTAAGGAACAAATTTCTTTTATAACCTCAGGGAGCACCTGAAATGGCAGATGCCCACATGGCAAAAGTAAAGTGCTGGGTCCACCTCTCTGGATTACCACCCTTTCCCAGAACTTGTCTCAGCTGTCTTCACTCTTCTCATTGGCTTTTTTTTAATGCTTTCATGGTTTTTTATTCATTCAGCTCTTTCAGATGTTTTAAACAGGAAGATTGGTACAGATTACTTAGGACAAGCAGTTCCCAGGTTATGAACAAGATCTGTTCCTAACTAATAAAACATTCGTCATGTTTACATTTTTCATACGTACAGTTCAGAGCCATTAAATATGCTCATCATGTCGTGCAACCATTACCACCACTAAGCATTTCAAAACATTTCCATTGCTCTTAACAGAAAGTCAGTGCCCCTTAAGCAATAACTCCTCCTCCTTCCTGCTCCTCAGAACCACTGATCTACCTTCTGTTTCTATGCATTTGCCTATTCTAGATCTTTCATGTAAGGCATCATACACTTCTTTTCCTTTTGTGTCTAACTAATGTACATTAGTTGGTGACATTAAGGCTTTTAAGGTTAATCTATACCATAGTACGTATAAAAATCTAAATAAACTAGTATAATTTAAAAAAAAGAGCATTCTCTCCCTGGCTGAGTAATATTCGATTGTGTGGACATGCCAGGCTTTGTTTGTCTGTTCATGAACACTTCGGTTGTTTCCACCTCTTGGCTGTTCTGACTGGTGCTGTAATGAACATTGATCTGTTTGAGCTTCAGCACATATTGAGGACTACACAACAAGTTCTTTCCTTAAGGGAGCTCTAGCGGCGTAGTCTGTAGGGTGTTATTATGCTTCGAACCGAGAGGCTGTGCCTCTCTGATGGCTCAAGTCCTCTAAGTGACTCTGCCGGGCAAAGATGGACAATCTCCTGTGCAACTTACAGCCTCAAGAGGGTCAGTTATCAGTCTGTTCCAACTTAACGACAATAAGAGATGAGATGAAAGATCTTTCCTTAAATAGTGATTAAGACTAGGTAAAGGGTGGGTTACTGGTTTTTTCTTTTTTAATATATCCCTTTACATCATTGTCACTGAGCCCTACAGTGCCCCCTTGCTGTCAGTATCTAAAGTAGCATAAACTCAAGGTTTTTCCAAAGATGAAAATGGCTAGAGAAACCTAGAAAAGTAATTTTCTATTCTTTGTAAAGTTCCTGTATAAAGTGATACAGAAGTAAATGGCCTTCTGTACAGTGTGCTTGGCAACTGTCAAAACACATACAAGAGTCAGGAGAAATATGTCAAGAGACCTGGGGAAAAGTACTTGAGTATGTTTCACATTCTTTTCCATTCTCTCTGCCATTCTGTAAAAAGTCCCAGGCACTAGATCTCACCTCTCTAAATTTAGGTTGGGAAGGACAAGCCAGTCTATGTCAAGATTTCCAGTTTCAACTTCCATTTCTTCTAGGACATCTCATTTGGAGGGGGACTGAAGAGCTGGGCGTATCTGGCATGACTACAACTTAATGTGACTTGTTCTATATATGCTTATCTGCCTCAATATTTTATAACCATGTTGTATGTTCAGGGAGAATGGCAGAAAATAGAAGTATATAGAACAATTGTATTCAATTAAAAAAAAGAAAATCACTAAAGAATCGCTCTCTGTTAAGAACCTGTGATTGTGAAAGACTGAAGGAAAAACTCCCTGTGCAAGGTTTATAAGAAAAGGGCAATATTTGGAACACATTCTTAAACTATGCACCATTTCTTTTTCACACTATGACTGAAAAAATCGGATCCAAAGAAAGAAATTACTTGTTTCTGCTGGAAAAGCAAGTGGGTTATTTTGGTTGTGATTTTCTAAGTTTAAGGTGATGACAGGAGAAGTATTTCACAGGGAAGTTGCCAGATTTAAAGTATTCAGTACTGAATAGGTGATATACAATCCATTTTCAAGTAGACTTTTGGGGAAAACTCTAAAGAAAGAGTTATTATTTGGAAAGTTTGGAGCAAATCTAAGCTGTGTGAAAGAATCAATGGCTCCAGTCACCTCCCCAGAACTACCTCCTCTCCTATTTCTACCATGGCTGGGGCCAGGAGAGGGCTGCCAGGCTGGATTTTGATCTTTCTTTTGGAACTAATAACGCCTATGGAAAATGTTGTTTCAGGCAGTAGAGTTAAAACATCTGGGTAGTTTGTAGTTTGGTTGGTTTTTTTTTTCTTGCAAGTCCAGATTTTATTTATGTTCCCATTTCATTTATAACATGCCTAGACTTGTCTGGAATAAAATAAACAATCAAAAATAATCTCATTCCTGTGTCATTATCCTCAGGATAAATGGCACAAAACTCTGAAAGAAAAACCAAAATGATCATATGATTCTCAACAGAAACTTGATCATAAAAACAGTTTAAAAGTTTTTACTTTTGCCCACAAATAGGTAGCAAATTTGCAGTTTAAAATTCTTTTTCAGGGAGAGAATTGATTTTATTAGTATTAAGATCTGATGAAATTCCATTAAAAAACCCTTACAATTGAGCCAATTAATCTTGGCTAACTTTTCTCTAAGTCTTCACTCAGTATTTCAAAGTTCTTTCCACTTTCCCCTGCCCTCATCTCTTAAATTCACTTCTATCTACACACGCAAGCCAAGAAAGAATGATGAGAAAATGACATATCTGAGCCCCTCAAAGAGTAGGGGCAGTTCTGGCCAATCAATTTCCTAGCTGCGGGAGTCTGAGACACTGGAAAAATCTTTTCTACATATACCACCCTGCTCTGTGAGTTCTCAAGTTTTGGCTCACGAACCAGATTCTCAAAATAAAATCTCCCAAAAAGAGAAAGGGAGGCGTCTCCATCCCTCCAGGCATCCGGGAGGCTGCCAACTCTTCCCCTCCCCTCCTCTGCTGGCTCCAGGGAGGGGAGCCAGGGGTACCAGTGCGGAGCGCGCTGCCCCACTCGGCCCGCACCGCCAGGGGGCGGCCGGTCCCCGTGCCCGCGCAGGCTTAGCTGGTCAGGAAAATGCTCGTGCCCACCTTGCTCGCAGGTGCCCTTGCTGACCTGGGTGATGGCCTTCTCCCCGCGGCTCTCGGCCCTCAAGCTGGCGGCGCGCAGCTGGCACCCGCTGGGGTAGGTGTGGCCGTCACTGCCGCACACCGGGTAGCGGCTCTTGCACACGCACACGCCGCTCACCACCGGGCCGCCGGCTGCTGCCCCCGCTTTACCCTTCCGTCTCTTGCGGCTCTTCACGCACTCCATGCCCGGCGCGCAGTGCCCCCTGCCGGCGCCCCCGCCCCCGCACGGCTCGCCCTCGCCGCGGGCGCACACCGGGCAGCAGCCGCAGGCGTCCCGGGTCTCGCCCAGCGGGCAGCCCCGTGGGGGCAGGGGCGGGCAGGCGGCCGGCTCGCAGGGACCGCAGGCGTCCGAAGAGGAGGAAGAGGAGAGGGGCAGGAGCAGGAGCAGCAGCCCGGCGGAGCCAAGGAGCAGCGCGGGCAGCGACCACCGCTCCATACTGGGTGCAGAAGCGGCACCGGGTCCTAGACTGAGCCGGGGCTGGCGGGTCAGGCGCCTTAAAGCCGAGCCCCGCCCGGCCGGGCCGGGGAACCACACCCCGGGGCGGTGTGACCGGCCGCCCCGCCCGGCCGCAGCCCCGCCTGGGATCCGAGCTCTCGCCTGCCGCCCGGGGGGCCGCTCCCTCCGCCGCCTGCGCGCCAGGCTTGTCAGGGCCCAGGGCACCCCGCCGGGTCCTGCTTCGGTCCCAGCCCTTGTGGGGTGCCCGCCCTCAGCCTGTCCCTCCTCGCCTGTTCCAGCCCAGACCTTTAAACTTCTTAACAACAACTGTGAGAAGATGCAGTGTTAACTTCTCTTCCTTGGGCCTGGGACATGCCCCTGCTGGATCCAAGTACTGGATTGCTGGTTGGAAAACTTATATGAGGACTTGTGCATTTTTGTGTTCCCCATAGGGCTTTCTGGTGTCTTTCTTTTATGGTAAGGAGTTGCCCTGCCAACCAGAAGGCCTGCGGTTTGAATCCACCAGCTGCTCTACGGGTAAAGAAAGATGGGCAATCTCCTCCTTTATGATTCACTATCTCTGAAAAGTTGCTGGAGGGTCGACTATGAGTCATTTCAGACTCCACCACACATAACAATAGGCCGCCGGTCTTGGGTGCCAAGCTAAAAGGGGCAAATGATTGCAAACCATTGCGCTTTTCAGAGCTTCATAACTTTCTCCTCCCCCGTGACATTATTAAGCAAAAGCACACACTTCTTGTGACAACGTTAAACATCAGTGCAGAATTCCATCTGAGAGCTGTGCCACTGCTGAAATTGTCATGTTGTTGTTGTTGTTATGTGCCGTCGAGTCGTTTCCGACTCATAGCGACCCTATGCACAACAGCCCTAAACCTGCTCTATCCTGCGCCAACCGCACTGCCTCTGACACACCCATCCCGATTACCCCAGTCACCGAATCAATCCATGTCATAGAGGGTCTTCCCCTCCTGCGCTGTCCCTCTACCCTCCCAAGCATGATGTCCCTCTCCAAGGACCCGTCCCTCCTGGCAACATGTCCAAAGTATGCCAGACGAAGCCCCAGAATCCTTGCCTCCAAGGAGTAGCTTGGTTTAATCCTCTCCAAGATGAATCTGTTTGTTTTCCTGGCAGTCCATGGTACATTCAGTACCCTTCTCCAGCACCATAGCTCAAAAGCATCCACTCTCCTTCTGTCCTCCCTAGTCATTGTCCAACTCTCTGATGCATAACAAGCGATTGCAAATACCATGGCCTGTATCAGGCACACCTTAGTCTCCAGAGAGACACTGTTGCTCCTAAGTACCTTAGAAAGGTCCCTAACAGCAGACTTTCCCATCGCGATACGCTTTTTGATTTCCTGACTGCTGGTGCCAAGAGTGTTGACTGTGGAGCCGAGCAAACTGAAGCTGTGAACACTCTCAATCTCTTCGTCATCCATCCTGACGCTGCCAATTGGTCCAGTGGCGAGAATCTTTGTCTTCTTGACATTGAGCTTCAGTCCATACTGAAGGCTACAGTCCCTGACCCTTTGCAGCAAGTGCATGAGGTCCTCCTCAGTTTCAGCAAGCAGGGTTGTGTCATCTGCATAACGGAGATTGTTAATAGATCTTCCACCAATCCTGATGCCACAATTCTCCTCACAGAGCCCAGCCTCTCGGATAATCTGCTCTGCATACATGTTGAAAAGGTATGGAGACAGGATGCATCCCTGGAGTACACCCTTCCCAATTTTGAACCATGCAGTGTTACCCTGCTCTGTTCTGACTACTGCCTCTTGGTCCAAGTATAGGTTTCATATTAGCACAATTAAATGTTATGGGATTCCCATTCTTCTCAGAGTCAGCCACAGTTTGTTATGATTCACACAGTCAAATGCCTTTGCATAATCAATGAAACACAGATAGACATTCTTCTGGTATTCTCTGCTTTCAGCCAAGATCCATCTAACATCAGCAACAGTATCGCTAGTACCATGACCCCTTCTAAACCCAGCCTGGACTTCCGGCAGTTCTCTGCTGATGTGCTGTTCTAATCGTTTTTGGATGATCTTCAGTAGAATCTTGCTTGCATGTGAAATCAATGACACTGTTCTGTAGTTTTCACATTCAGTTGGGTCACCTTTCTTTGGAATGGGAACAAATATAGATCTCGTCCAGTCAGTTGGCCAAGTGATTGTTCTCCAGATTTCTTGGCACAACTTGGTGAGCACATCCAGGGCAACATCTGTTATCTGAAATACTTCAATTGGTATACCATCTATTCCTGGGGCCTTATTTTTTGCTATTTCCTTCAAAGCAGCTTGAACTTCTTCCTTCATCACCATAGGCTCTTGCTCATATGTTATTTCTTTAAATTCCTCTGTATCTGCCAATTCCTTAGTAAGTATTTTTGGACAACCATCAAGCTACTCAGCAGAAGTACAGCCAGGGCAACAGAGAAGCTCAAATCCTCAAAAAAAGCAAACATGCACCCCCTTAGACAACCAACACACCCCTCATCTTCACTAGTACTCCAGTGAAGTTTGCTTCTTTCTTTATACTTTGTGTGTGTGTGTTTTAATAGACTTGATTTTTTGCAAGTTTTAGACTTTGAGAAAGATTGTGCAGGAAGTTCAGACACTTCAGATCAGCTCTCCTGTCTGTATACAGCTTCTCCTACTACCTAACATCTAAAAATTGAGGAACCAATATTGATACAATCCTGATGACTGAAGTTCACAGATTACATTACATTATGACATCTCAGTGTTGTGGGGTCTAGACCTGTGTGTTCAGAAATGCATGAGGCCATGGATTCACCATTGCATTCAGGATATTTTCACTGTCTTTAGAATGTTCCATGCTCCACCTTTTCATCCCTCTTCTCCCCATGAACTCTTGGCAGTCACTGATCCTGTTAACTTTTTAAACATAAGCAGATGACAGCTTACCAAACTTTTTGTAAAGTGCTCTGCAAGCCATTTCCCCCCCCAAAGAACTGGCCCTTCAAAGCTCTTTTCAGAAGATCTGACATTCCTTCTTGGTCCCTTGTCAACACATCAAAGAAGAATGAGACTTTCTCAAAGATCATTTGTTGACCTAAGAATTAGTAAAAATACAATGGAAGGTCTTTGGAGCAGGGTTTTCTCAAATATTTTTTCTTTTGTCCTTAAGTCTCATCTCATTGCTGTGGAGTCATAATCAACGGATAATTGAACATTCAGTGGGTGTCTGAGACTAAATCACATCAGAGGAGATTGCCCATCTCTCTCCCGTGAAGCAACAGGTGGATTTGAACCACCAGAGAGGCCCAGGTTTTGGGTGCATGGTACAATTCCTTATGAACTAGTCCACCAGACTTCCTTTGCCTCAGAGTGGGAGCAACATATTGTATGACCCAGATTTAAAAGTAAATCACCCAAAAAGCCGAGAGTGCACTCTGATATTTCCTATTCTTTTCTATCAAATTTCATTGATTCACAGGTCAAGCCTGTCGTAGATTGAATTGTGTCAGCTTGGCTAGGTTGTGATTCACAGACTTATAGGTTTATTCTCCATTTTGTGATTTGATGTAATTATTTTCCATTTTATGATTTGTTGTTTGCTATTAGGTGCTATTGAGTTGAGTACAACTCATACTGACCCTTTGAGTAGCGGATCTGAACCTTGTCCTGTCCTGTGCCATTCTCACCCTTCCTGACATACTAGAGCCCGTTGCAGAAGTCACTGTGTCAATCCACCTGGTTGAGAGTCTCCTCTCCTTCGCCGACCTTCCACCCTTTCCAGCATCATGTCCCTCTCCAAGGAATAGCACCTTTTAGTAATATGCCTGAAGTATGTGAGACAAAGCATCATCATCCTTGCCTCCAAAAAGCATTCTGGCTGCACCCTCTCCAAAGGTGTCTTATATCTGTTTGTTCTCTTGGCCGTCCATGGGATGGATGTTCAATGCTCTTTTCCAACACCATATCTCAAAAGCATAAATTCTTCTTGTCATCCTTATTCATTGTCCAGGTCTCAGATGCATAGCTAGTAATCAGAAAGACCATGGCCTGAATCAGAAGCACCTTAGTCCTCAAACTAACATTACTACTCCTCAGTAATTTGAAAAGGTCCCTAACTGAAGATTTTCCCATTGCAATGTGTCTCCTTATTGCTATTAATTGATGATGTTAATTGTGGATCCAAGCAAGATGAAGCTGTTGACAGTTTCAATTTTGTCTCTATCCATCATGGTATTTCCTATTAGTCTAGTGGTAAGAATCTTTGTTTTCCTGATATTGAGACATAATCCATACTGAAGCCTGCATACTTGATCTTCTGCAACAAGTGCTTCAAATCTTCCTGACTTTCAGCAAGTAAGGTTGTGTCATCTAGATATTACAGGTTATTGACTAGTCTCCCTCCAATCCCAATGCCACATTCCTCTTCACAGAGCTCAGCTTCTTAGATAATTTTCTCAGCATATAGATTGAACAAGTATGGAGATAGAATCCCTGATGTGCTCACTCCTTTCCCCAATTCCAAGCCATGCAGTGCTCCCCTGCTCTGTTCCTTCCTGAATTTTTTCAGTGTCAATCAATTTCTGGTACAATGGCTCTGTGTACTCCATCCATCTTCTTTTGATGCTTTCTGGGTCATTCAATATATTGCCCTTAGCATCTTTCAATAATGCTACATGAGGCTTAAATTGGTTTTTCAGTTCTTTCACCTTGAGAAATGCAGAACTAGTTCTTCCTTTTTTATTCTCCAATACCAGCTTTCTGGACATAACTGTAACTATAGTAACAACAATAAAACCTGCAAGTGAGTGGATTTAAAAGAACAGAAAAGCATCTGGAAACTAGATGTCTAAACCAGGGTATCATTTGTGTTGGTTCCTTCCAACATGGTTTGAACTGTGCCCCTCCCAATACATATATGTGGCGATTTGATGTGGAAAACATGTAATTATCACTCTTAATGTGATAAATTAAACAAGTTGTAAAAATATTAAGAGTGGAAAGCAACACCCTTTAATCCAGGCTATGGTTTTTGCAATTTCTTTCCACACATCAGAGCTGAACATGACTAAAGATGACAGAAGAAGAATCAATGCTTTTGAGTTGTGGTGCCAAAGAAGAGTATTGAACATACCACGGACTACTAAGAGAACAAATAGGTTTGTCTTGGAGAGGATAGAGCCAGGCTGTTCCTTGGTCTGTCTGACATATGTGAACGTGTTGCCAAGAGGGAGCAGTCCTTGGAGAGGGACATCATGCTTGGAAGGGTGGAAGGACAGTGCAAGAAAGGAAGACACTTGGTGAGATGGATTGACTCAGTGACTGGGGTAATAGGGATAGGTGTATCAAAGGCAATGAGGTTGGCTCAAGATAGAGCAGGGTTCAGAGTTATTGCACATAGGGTCGCTATGAGTCACAGGTGACTTGATGGCACATGCTATAACATCACAGGGTAAGAGGCAAAATTGCCATTTGTTAAAGCCATCCACTAGTGTTACCTCTTTTAGAGCAGCACAAAGTAATTTAGACAGGCTGGAAGTGTGAGTTCAAGACTACATTCTGGTCAACAGGAAGGTTTCTGCTCCTGGGTGGTTTATTCTTTCTTAGGACAGTCCTATTTTTGAAGGGACATTAAAAAGTCATGAGGCTGGCATTGGGGTGGGGGTAAGACTGAGAAAAACTGGATGAAATATGTTTATGGCATTGAAGTCTATGGGGGAGAGAATAGTCTAAAAGTATTATATTTTAGGGCATTATTTTTATCGTAGGAGTATGCAATGAGG
>NW_006399857.1:1075527-1091967 GCF_000299155.1 Elephantulus edwardii
TGCGGGGAGAAGGGTGCAACAATGAATGAATGGAATCCCAAAATCTCTGTAGATGTTCATTGAAATGAAAAATAAACAACCTAAATTAAAAAAAAAGTCATGTGTATAGTAATCAATATCAATATTCCCTGACACAATGGACAAAGACATGCGGACAAGCCTTTTGCCACTGAAAAGCCTATCTATATAAAGTTGAATTTGAGCAAAGGAATAAATCAATGCCAGGCTGTGGCAGACTGTTGTTGTTAGGTAGCATTAAGTCAACCTCAAGTCTTAGTGATTTTTTTTGTGCAACGAAATTAAACACTGCCCAGCCCTGTGCCATCCTCACAATCTCTGCTGTGCTTAATTGCTTAAAACCCTCCAAGAAGCTTCTCATTTCACTCGAGAGAAAAGGGTGACATTCTTATTGTCATCTCATCTATTTCTGATTCCTTCTCTTACCATCTAATGGGTACTCAGAAGACTCTTATTGCTGTTGCATTGAAATTGACTCATAGCTGACCCTTTAGCAGTTTATTTTGTTTTTTGAAGGATCAAATGGGAAGGACATAATATCAGAAGAGATTGTCCATTTTTCTCCAGTGGAATTACTGGTGGATTTGAAACAACAGACAGGTACCACCTTTGAATGAGCACAACTCCCAACAAACTACACCATCTCATTTTGGGGTTCAGTATTAACCAACTTACTTGCTCAAGGGAGCTCTGGTGGCCTAGTGGTTGGGAGCCATGCTGCCAAATCAAAGGCATGTGGTTCAAATCCACCAGCTGCTCCAAAAAGAGCAATTTACAGTCTCTGGAAGGTCAGCTAAGAGTCAGTTTCAGCTCATAACAATGACTTGCTCAAGAGACCTGAAGCCACATCCTCCAACTTGGTCTTTATCGGTATAAAAGGAGATATTTTGATATCCCATCTGTTCCCAAGGGATGATGATAATATCTATTTCTAGAAAACTTTCACAAGAATAGACTAGAATGGAATATTCATGAAGTGCCAGAACAAACAACTCCTTCTTGAAGAATCACACTTAGAATGCTCTTTAGAAGTGAGATGGTGAAACTTTGTCTTGGGAACTGTGGACTTGCCATCAGCAGAGACCAGTTCCCGAAGAAAGCCCTTGTGCTTGGGTAAGTGGAGGGTCAGCAGGAAAGGCGAAAGATGAAGACTTTCTGTGAGATGGTTAGTGACATCGTAGCTGCAATAACAGGCTCCGTGAAGATGACAAAGAACCAGGCGTGTTTCCTCCTGTCGTACATTGGGTCGCTGGGTCACTATGGGTTGGAGTTGACTAGATGTCTTGGCTTCAATTGTGTTCCCCCAAATACAAGTATGCACTGATATAATGTGGAAACTATGTCAAAATCCCCAATGACCTGATATAACAAACGGATGTAAAGAGATTAAGGATGGAATGCAACGCCCCTTAATCCAAGAGTAGCCTTGATCCAAAGTGAGGGGAGTTTCCCCTAGGGCGTGTCCTGTAATACTTTTTACCTTGTAAGGGGTGAAGGAAGCCGGGGGGAGGGGGGTGTGATGTTGAGAGCAAGCTGAGATATGGGGATCTCAGTATCACCAGGAAAGAATTTTCAGGAATGAAGGGCACCCTTTGCACCCTTTTGGACTCGGTTCCCTCGCCTAGGAAGCTTCTTGACACTGAGAAAGGCCAAAACTACAGATGCTGAAGGATAAAAGACTTCCAGAATTGACAGAGAGGGAGTGGGCCATCTCCTAGACTTGTTGTGTGATGTACAGTCAGGTCAGGACCAACTCATGGCTGACCCTCCAGTAGTTTTTCAGAGGAAGTAAATAGCACTGAAGGAGATAGTCCATCTTTCTCCAGCAGAACAGCTACTGGATTTGAATCATGAGTCTTTAGGTTGGCAGCACAGTTCTTTATCACTAAGCCATCAGAGCTCCCCTCTCCTGAGAGGTTATTTTTATGTGCTGCCAAGTCACCTATGGCTTATAGTGACTCTACGAACAACAGCTCTGAACTCTACCCTATCCTGAACCAATCTCACTGTCTCTGACACACCTATCCCCATCCCAGCTACTCTATCAATCCATCACAAGCAGGGTCTTCCTCTCTTGCACTGTCCCTCCATCCTTCCAAGCATGTTGTCCTTCTCTAAGGACTGGCATATGAGACAGAGCTTTAAAATCTTTGCCTGCAAGAAGCAACTTGGTTTCACCCTCAGCATTTGGACTTCTAGCCCAAACTCTAAGAGAATAAATTTCTGTTTGTTAAAAGTCTTTCACTTGTGGTATCTCTGTCAAAGCAGCACCAGATAACTAGGACATCTAACAAAAACGTTGTAAGAACTGTCTTTTAGAATCCAGCGGTAGTGAATAAAGGAAATTATGTATGTAAGTCAAAAGAAAATACTATTTTCTTTACAAAACTTTAAAAATTCTCTATTTTTCCAAGAAAAACAATTTTTATAGAGTGAAGTACATTTTTCACCCCCTACCAAATGCTAAATATTGTGCTGAGAGTAAAGGAATAAACTGACCTAGTCAAGGAGAACACAGTGTAGTGGAAGAAGCAGAATAATAAATCAACAACCACAAGCAGCCTGTCAATTCTTAGGGAAGCCAAGGGAGGGCAGCTCAGTTGAGGTTTGTTGTTGTTGTTACGTGCTGTCGAGTTGGCTGTGACTCATAGCAACCCTATGTACAGCAGCTCTGAAGCCTGCCCTGTCCTGAGCCAGTCTCACTGACTCTGACACACCTACACCCATGGCCCAAGTTACTGTATCAGTCCATCTCATCTGAGGTCTTCCTCTCCTGTGCTGTCCTTCCACCCTTCCAAGCATGATGTCCTTCTCCAAAGACCAGTCCCTCCTGGCCACGTGCCCAAAGTTTGTGAGACAGAGCTTCAAAATCCTAGTCTCTGAGGAGAAACTTGTTTCATTCTCTCCAAGACAGGCCTATTTGGTTTTTTTGGCAGTCCATGGTATGTCCAAAACTCTTCTCCAGCATCACAACTTGACACCATTAATTCTTCTGTCATCCTTAGCCATTATCTAGCTCTCAGATGCATAGCAAGTGATTACCATGACCTGGATCAGGTGCACCTTAGTCTCTAAACTGACATTATTGCTTCTCAGTACTCTGTAGAGGTCCCTGACAGATTTTCCCAGTGTAATTCTTCTTTTCTATTTCCTGACTGCTGGTGCTATGAGTGTTGACTGTGGAGCTGAGCAAGCTGTAACTGTTAACAACCTCAATCTCTTAATTTATCATGGTACTCCAATTAGCCCAGTGGTGAGAATCTTTGTCTTCTTGATGTTGAGTTTTAATCCATATTGAAGGCTCGTATCCTTGACCTTTTGTAGAAAACACTTTAGGTCCTCCTCAGTTTCAGCAAGCAAGGATGTGTCATATGCATAACTTGGGTTGTTGATGAGTCTTCCTCCAATCCTGATGCCACATTCCTCTCATAAAGCCCAGACTCCTGAATGATCTGTTCTGCATATAGATTGAAAAGGTATGAAGCTGTGCAAGAATCCAAAAGGCACGTGGTTCAGGCCACTGAGAGAAGGATAGACAATCTCTTCCTGTGCAATTAATTGACTGTGAAAACCTGCCAGAGGGTCAGCTATGGATTGGTTCCAACTGTATGGTACACAACAACAACAACAACAACAAAATAAAATAAAAAAAGAAGGAAATGTATGGAGACAGGACACTTCCCTGACGTCCTTCTTTCCTGATTTTGAACCACGCAGTGTGGAAATTAACAAACAATATCACATGAAAGCAAAATCCTTCTGAAGATTATCCAAAAACAACTGTAACAGTACATTGACAGACAACTATAAAAAATACAAGCTAGATTTAGAGGAGACTGAGGCATTAGAGACATTATAGCCAATGTCAGGTAGATTTTTGCAACACAAAGCAGAGTACCAGAGGAATGTATCTGTGTTTTATTGACTGTGCAAAGGCATTTGATTGTGTGGATCACAACAAATTGTGGCTGACTTATGGACAAATGTGAATCCCAGAACACTTGATTGTGTTTATCTAAAACCTATACTTGGATCAGGAAGCAGTCCTCAGAACAGAGCAAGTAAACACTGCATGGTTCAAAATCAGTTGAGGGTAGAGTTCGTAGAAACTACTTGGAAGACCATGAGCAAAGGTGGGTAAGTTCTATCTCCTTGGTCATAAAGGAGAATGGAGAGCAGTGGATGAGCAATTCAACTCTAAGTCTCCAAATCCACTCCATTAAGATGGTCCTGATTCAACAATGTGCCACCAGGTTTCCAAGGCTGTAAAGCCCAGCAGGAGGAGTGACCGGTGCATTTGAACCACCAGAGATGCAGTCTTTGAGTTAGCAGGGAAGACTCTCTAGATACTAGATCAACAGAGCCCTCAGGTTTTAAAGGTAGATGGCCCTAAGTTTGAGTTTCATTTAGCTCCTAGGATCAAGTCTTTCTTATGCTTTGAATTGCTCCACTAATGAAAAGAACTAATTTTCAAGGGAAATCATATTTATTTATGTGGCATTGCATTCTAAAGTTTGCAGGCAGGGTGAAAATTCTATGTAGTCAAAATTATTCCTAAGAAGTCATGAAATCACTACAGCTTTTGGAAACAAAATGCAAGAATTAACTACCTCCTTATTCTTTCATCTTTTTTTAATTTTTTGCTCTTTGGCTGTTGCCTCTCTTTCTCTACCACTGTAGAGTCTGAGATCAAATTGGAATGAAGAAAGGGAAAATGGATTAACATCCATACAGGTTTTGCTCTACCTATCTAAGCATCAGAAAGCTGGAAAATGACTAGGGGTGAAAGAAGGCAAAGTGATGCCTTTGAGCTGGGGTGCTGGAAAAGAATGTTGACTATACCATGGACTGCTCAGAGAACAAATAGGTTTATCTTAGAGAGGGTGAAACCAGGTTGCTTCTTGGAGGCAAGGATTCTGAAGGTCCATCTGACGTACTTTGTGCATGTTGCAAGGAGGGAGCAGTCCTTGGAGAGGGATGTCATGCTTAGGAGGGTGGAGGGACAGCTCGAGAGGGTCTTCCTCTCTTGCCAAAACCAAGATGGAAGGAATGGGAGTTCTTAAATGACCTCATGGGGTTGAGCAGCCCACTGAACCTCAAGGCCTTTTCCAGACTGATAAGTGTGAAAGAAATCTTCATATAATTTCCTCTTGTTTGTTGTTATATAATTGTTGCTATTTGTTACAATAATTTTATTTTATCCTAAAACTCCTATGGTGTTGTTGTTGTTATTAAGTGCCACTGAGTTGCTTACAACTCATAGTGACCCTAAGTACAACAGCTCTGCATCCTGCTCTATCTTGAGCAAACCTCATTGCCTCTGACATACCCATTACCATAGTCACTGACTCAATCCATCTCATCAAGGGTCTTCCTCTTCTGTGCTGTCCCTCCACCCTCTCAAGCATGATGTCTTTCTCCAAGGACTGGTCTCTCCTTACCACATGCCCAAAGTATGTCAGATAAAGCTTCACAATCATTGCCTCCAAGAAGCAGCCCAGTTTTACCCTTATCAGGTTGAACATGTTTGTTCTTCTAGCAATTCATGGTATATTCAATACTCTGCTCCAGAACCACAACTCAAAGGCATTGATTCTATGTCTATCATCATTAGTCATTGTCCAGCTCTCTGATGCACAGGAAGAAATTGTGAAGACCATGTACCTTAGTCTCTAGACTGACATCATTGCCCTTCAGTCCTCTGGAGAGGTCCCTGACAGCAGATTTTCCCAATGCAATCTGTCTTTTGATATCCCTGCTGCTTGGAGCCAAACAAACTAAAGCTGTTAACAATATCAGTCTCTTCACCATCTATAATGATGCTGCCAATTGGCCCAGTGGTGAGAACCTTTGTTTTCTTGATGTTGAGCTTCAGTCCATATTGAAGGCTGCAGTCCTTGACCTTCTGCAACAATTGCCTCAAGTCCTCCTCAGTTTCTCCTCAGTTTTGGCAAGCAATACAGTTTCATAGTACACTCTAAACATTGTATTTGCCAATCACTCTTCTTTATATTTAGATGGGACCTAAATCCAATGAGAGGTATATTTGTAAGAAGAAAGTACACGGAGACACACACAGGAGGAGGAAGACCATGTTAGATTAGAGAATGAGATTGTGGTTATACTGCCATAAATCAAGGAGTACCAAGAGTTACCAAGACTGGAAGAGATAAGGAAGAATTTTCCCATAAAGACTTCAGAGAGCCCACAGCCCTGTCAACTCCTTTATGTAAACATTTGATCCTCTAGAACTGTGAAAGAGTAAATTTCTGTTGCTTTAAACTGCCTAGAGTCTAGTAATTTATTATGTAAATGCTAAGAAACCATCCTTCCCTTTTCTGCAAACTTTTCTTGGACTTCTTCATACTCTCTTAGCTCATTTCAGAAGTGGCAGGCATGGGAGGCAAGGGGAAATCCATTGCATATCTAGCAACTCTCTTCTGCACCTTTCCAATATTTCCCCAGCCCTTTTCAGCTTATATAGTATTGGGAGTAATGTACCAGGTGGGAGTCCATGTTGTGGTAGGACATTCTTATCCAATTGTTGCTTTTTTTTTTTTAAATTTTTTTTATTTTTGTGTGAGTGTACCGTCAAATCAGATCTGAGTGGTACAGGAGGAGATTGTTCCTCCTTTTCCCGGAAGAGCATCTGGTGGATTCGAACCGTGTGCCTCTGGGATTGTAGTTGCAGCTCCTTATTATTCAAAATGGTTGACTCTGGAGAACATTATGCTGGGTGAAATATCCCAGTCACAAAAGGACAAATATTACATGATGCCACTGTTGTAGAATGGGACTGTCCTTGGGGTTGGGGAGAGACTGAGTAAGATGGGTTCATAATGTATACTGCACTGAAACAGAGGAGGGAGAAAACTGTTTAAAAGAGATATATAACTAGGTATTTCTGTCATCACAGGAGACTAGAGCGAGGGCTACATGGTGGAGGGGACCTGGGGGAGGGTTTGTAAAACAATGAAAGAATCTTTTCTTTTATTTTTCCATAAAAAAAACACAAAAAAAACAAAAACAAAAAACAATTGTTGCTTTTGAATTGTGGACCTCCATGCCACTTCAAAAGTAACGAGAAATTTGTCTTCTTCAACAGTTACTATTTATTGTCCTTATTGTGATTTTATTTTCTTACCCTCCTTATCATTAATTAGTAAGTAATAGATGGTCAGATGAAAGCTGGGTAGGGTGGGGTGTAGATGATTGTGGAAACCTGAACAAATAGCACGAGCGATGGGGTAAAGCTAGTGGAAATAATTTTGACATTACAGCAACCTGAATGCATAGCTAAATAAAAAGATCTGTGTGGCTCTTTCCCTTCCACGAGCTGCAAAAGATCCAGGTGTTGCCATGGGCCACCGCCCCACCCAGTGTTCCCAGTATTATAAAAACAAGGCCTATCCAAAGTCCTGCTCGTGCAGCACTGTCCCTGATGCCAAGATCTGCATCTTTGACTTGGGTCGGAAGAAGGCAAAAGGGGATGAGTTTGCTCTCTGTGGCCACACTGGTGTCTGATGCTCTCTTCAGAAGCCCTGGAGGCTGCCCGCATTTGTGCCAACAAAGGCACGGTGCAAAGTTGAGGCAAAGATGGCTTTCCCATCAGAGTGTGGCTTCATCATTTCCTTGTAATTTGCATCAACAAGATGCTGTCCTGTGCTAGGGCTCACAGGCTCCAGACAGGAATGAGAGGTGCCTTTGGAGAACCCTAGGGTACCGTGGCCAGGGTCCACATTGGTCAGGTCTTTATGTCCAACTGTACCAAGCTTCAGGACACAGAGCATGTGATTGAGGTCCTCTGCAGAACCAAGTTCAAGTTCCCTGGGTGCCAGAAGATCCGTATCTGCAAAAATTGGGGCTTTCCCAAGTTTAATGCTGATGAGTTTGGAGACATGGTGGCTCCAAAGCGCCTCATTCTAGATTACTGTGGAGAGAATTACATCCCCATTAATGGTCTCTTGGATGAGTGGTGGGCCTTACATTCCTGAAGACCATGGTTAGCACTGTCCTGTCTTAACCTGTGCACCAGTAAATTGAACTTCCTGGAGAACAAAAATAGGGGAGTGTATGGAGAAATGGGGAGAAGTCAATCTGTAAAAGGCAGATGCCAGATGACAGAGTCTTTTACATTTTGGTCAGGACTTTGGACTTGATCTTATCAATGACAGTGAGCTGTGCGAGGATGCAGTGGAGAAAGGAAAGATTAGGTTTGTGATGTATAAAGGTCATTAAAGCAGTAGGAAGAGGGATGGATCAGAACAGAGATAGACCTGTAGAAGGAAAGCAATTTCCACATGGCTGTGGCTACCGTTAGCCTATAGATTGCCTTGTGTGAATTAGGAAAAAAGTACTCCCGACAAGCAGATGAAGCAGAGTGCGAGACTTGGCAAGCAGATGGTGCTTTTGTGGAGGAAAAATAAGAAAAAAACGTGACACATCTTCCTCCTGACGAGTGGACTCAGTGCAATCAGGATACACAGCTTAGGCAGTGGAGGATGGGCTGAATTTCAGCTTTGCTGGCTTGCTGGCTGAGTGTCCTTGGGCAGTAGTACTCAAGGGACACAGACTCAAAGGGGTTCTCAAGCTGGTGCTAACATATGTCCACCTCGGAATTGATAATCAATTAATTTTTTAAAAATAAAATAACAAAAGGAGTGGTTACTGGGTAATTCAGAATCAACAAGGGTTTGGAATAAATTAGAGGAATGGGACTGGGAGAACTCCAGTGGTATAGTCCATAGAGAATTGTGCAGCAAATCCAAAGGCTGAGATCCCTTTAGTGAGTAGAGTCTACCAGAGGCTTTGAGGGCGAAAGATTGGAAATCTTTGCCTGTGTGACTTACAGCCTTAGAAACTCCATGAGTTGGTCAATTCCTTGATTGTAGTGAGTGTATCACAAGTAATGCAAATGGAGGTAGAGAAAATTTCATCGCTGTCCTAGCCTCAATATTTCATGAGTGAAAGAGACCACTGATAATAATTATGACGGGGAAGAGGGTATAAACAAGGATTCTCCTGGTTGATAAAAACGTATAGTCACTATAAATGGACAGGATGGGGTGGAGGACCTATTATAGAATGTTGCTGTTGTTGTTGTTATGTGCCATCAAGTATATATGCTTTAATATTTTCTCAATGTTAGCCATAACTTATTATGATCCACACAGTCAAATGCCTTTGCACAGTTAATACAACATTCACCATAAGTATCTTTGTTATTCTCTGTTTTCAGCAAGATCCATATGACATCAGTAATAAAATCCCTGGTGCCTTTTCTGAATCCAGCTTGAATTTCTGGAAGCTCACTGTTTATGTACTGTTCCAGTTTTTTTTTTTTTAGTTTTTTGTTTGTTTGTTTTTGTTCCAGCTATTTTAAAATAATTTTCAACAAGATTTTACTTTCATGTGATATTAATGTTGTTGTTATGTGCCATCGAGTCATTTGCGACTCATAGCAACCCTATGTACAAGAGCCCTAAATGCCGTTCTATCTTGTGCCATTCTTGCCGTCTCAAACACATTCATTCCCACCACTCCACTCACAGAATCGATTCATCTCATCGAGGGTCTTCCTCTCCTGCGCCGTCCCTCCACTCTCCCAAACATGATGTCCCTCTCCAAGGACCAGTCTCTCCTTGCAACATGCCCAAAATATGTCAGACGAAGCTTCAGAATCCTTGACTCCAGGGAACATTCTGGCTTCACCTTCTCCAGGACAACAAACCTGTTTGTTCTCCTAGTATATTCAACACTCTTCTCCAGCACCACAGCTCAAAGGCATCAATTCTCTTTCTATCATCCCTATTCACTGTCAAACTCTCCGATGCATAGCATGTAATTGCAAAGACTATAGCCTGGATCAGGTGCATCTCAGTCTCCAGCCTGATGTTGTTGCACTTCAGGACTCTTGAGAGATCCCTCAAGCTGACTTTCCCAATAGAATTCGTCGCCTGATTTCCTGGCTGCTGTTACCAAGAGTGTTGACTGTGGAGCCAAGCAAACTAAAACCGTTAACTATCTCAATCTCTTCATCATCCATACTGATGCTGCCAATTGGCCCAATGGTGAGAATCTTGGTTTTCTTGATATTGAGCTTCAATCCATATTGAAGACTGCAGTCCTTGACCTTCTGCAACAAGTGCTTCAGGTCCTACTCAGTTTCAGCAAGCAGGGTTGTGTCATCTGCATAACACAGGTTGTTGATGACTCTTCCACCAATCCTGATGCCACATTCCTCCTCGTACAGTCCAGCGTCTCAGATGATCTGTTCTGCACACAGATTGAAAAGGTGTGGAGACAAAATACATCCCTGACAGACCCCTTTCTTGATTTTGAATCATCCAGTGTCTCCCTGCTCTGTTCTGACAACTGCCTGTTGGTCCAAGTATAGGTTTCACATAAGCACAATCAAATGTTTTGGGATTCCCATTCTTCTCAGAGTCAGCCATAGCTTGTTGTGATCCACACAATCAAAAGCCTTTGCATAGTCAACGAAGCACAAATAGACATTCTTCTGGTATTCTCTGCTTTCTGCCAGGATCCATGTTACATTAGCAATAATATCCCTAGTACTGGGACCTCTTATTCAATAATTTCTGCATTCTTTTTTGGAACATAATTTTTGAGAATGGTAACAAATATGGATGTCTTCCAGCCAGTATGCCAGATACCTGCCTTCCAAATAATACATGTTGTTGTTGTTATGTGCCGTCAAGTCACCTGCGACTCAGAGAAACTATGTACAGCAGCTCTGAAGCCTGGCCTGTCCTGAGCCAGTCTCACTGACTCCGACACACCTGCTCCCATTGCCCCAGTCACTGTATCAATCCATCTCATCTGGAGTCTTCCTCTCCTGCACTGCCCCTCCACCCTTCTGAGCATAATGTCCTCATCCAAGGATTGGTCCCTCCTGGTCAAATGTCCAAAGTATGTGAGATGAAACTTCTAAAACCTAGGCTTTGGTAATTCACTGAAAGAAGAAGTTAAGAGAAAACTTGAATTTTCTTCCGTGAGTGAAAATTGTGACAAAAGTAGATTTGTGTTGGGGTGGGAGGCAACAAGATTGAGTTTGAGACTAGTGATCCTTTCACAGGAAAAAGAATTTATGTTGAAAATATACACAATTACACATGTGCTCTGTGGTGCAGTGGTTAAGAACTTGACTAGTAAATAAAAGGTTCGTGGTTCAAACCCAGCTGCCGGTGGTAGAAAGATGTCATAATCCACTTGCATAAAGATTACAGCCTTGGAAGTCCAGTGGGGCAGTTCTACTCTGCCCTTTAGGGTTACTGGAGTTGGAATTGATTCTACCACAACTAATTTGGCTATGGTTTAAACATATGCCAATTTAACATTTCCTTACTGATTTAATGGCAGGTAACAATATCATGTACAACAACACTTGATTACTACCTTCAAATTGTGTAACCATTTTCACAATTCATTTGTAAGTTATCCTGCCACTATTAAATAAACTTAATGAACACATTGTTGTTGTTAAGTGCCATGGAGTCGTGCTCATAGCGACCCTGTGAACAAAATACCTGAACATCTGTATAACTTTCATCCTTTCTCCAGGTTCATAGGGTTTCCGGAGGCAAGCTATTTTGGAAGTGGATGCCGCTTCTGCTTCCAAGTTTGTTTTAACTGAGGAGCTCCACCAAACACTGTCCACAATAAGTAACCATTATCGCATTTGACATATCAATGTCTCTGTATTCAGCATCACAGAAACCATGAGTTACCTCTGTATGGCAAAGGGACAGACCAGTGCTATGTCACTTAGAAGAATGTTTGAGCAAAAACAATTAAAATCCGGCCTGAGAGTTACAGATTAAAGTCAACTACCTTTGGCTTAGTGGCATCGCTTTCTGTCGGCTAGACCAACTGAGCTGTCTTTATGTTATTGCTGATGTTAAATGCTGTCGAGTCATAGATGACTCATAGTAACCCTGTGAACACTTGACCTGAAGACTTGTATAACTTTAATCGCTATTAGTACTTTATAAATTTGTGCCTGTCCTTTTGGGGACCATTTTGGAGCAAGAAAGAGGTTTCCCAGGTGATCATATTACTCTGTCTTAGAAACATATTCCAGGGCATCTGACTTAGAGTCCTTGATGTTTTTTGCTCTCCAGACATAAGTTCTTTCCTGATAAAAATCTCCTTTTTTGATAAAGGACAGAAACGATTTCTTATCAGTGTTCTGTATCTGGTCTCTTAAAAGAGGACTGAGATGAAGGGAAATAGCTAATAATGTAATTGAAAAGACATTAATAGCCTATAAAATTCAATACCAGAGTCACAGAATTTAAGGACTCCCTACGGGTCATTTAAAGCGAGGTGACATTTGAAAGAGTCATTAGCCCTGATCTTACGTCATCAGGGGCATGGAAGTACCTGCAGAGGTCTTGCAGAGAGCACCAAAGAAGATGAACTTAGTATGTTTCCTTGTATTCTGTCCTGTTATTTGACAGCCTTTCACATTTAGAAGGATTTCAGAAGGTCACTGAAGAATAGCCAAATTCCAAATACACACACATTTGCAAAGAAAATTTCCATTTTAAAGTATAATCTTCACTGTACAACATATATGATGTCAGGATACTAAGCCGGTGGAAGCTTATTCTCCTGCTTTAAAATTCATTATTTCACACTTTAGCTTTGAATGAATGCAGCATTTTGCATTTAATATAGCTTTCCCTGTAAAACAAACCAGAGAGCCTTTCTTTCACAATAGCGTGTAGAAAAATCTCTTTGGGTTATTCCATAATTAGGCCCATCCTTCTTTTGTTGTGGGGGAAATGATATGATCATTTGGCAGTAAATGATGCATTGTCCCATATTAATCTTCCGGTTGCCCAGTTCCATAATTCACCTTGGCAAAGGAGAAAAAGGAAAAATAAAAAAAGTCCCCTTCTCCTTATAAGAGGCCTTTTAGAACCTCAAATCAGAACAAATAAAATCTTCCCAGAGACTCAATGGTTCAATCACAAACTTAATTGTGAGAAAACCTTTGTGTCCAGTAAGTTACATGTTGTTAAGTGCTGTTGAGTTGACTAGGACTCATGGCGCCACTGTGAACAATAGATAAAAATTTTACCCCATCCTGTAACATCCTCATGATCTGTGCTAAAGCCCATTGTGACAGTCACTGTATCAATCCATCTTGTTGAAGGTTTTCCTCTCTTTTGCAAATCCTTACCCCCCCCCCCCCACCTTGTGTACTGCTGAATCGGATCCGATTGACACAGGAGGAGGTTGCCCCTCCTCCCCTCCTTCTCCAGTGGAGAATTTGGTGGATCCGAACCATGTGCCTTTGGGATTGCAGTGTAGCTTCTTGCCACTAGGCCACCAGAAACCCCCCACCCCACCTTTTTTTTTCCAGATCCTTATCTTTGCCAACATGATGTCTTCCCATGTAATGGCCCATCCAGACAACATGCCCAAAATATGTGAGCTTAAGTTTCACTATCCTTGCCTCTAAAAAAAGGACCCTCGTTGGACTTCTTCCAAGATAAATTTGTTTTCTCTTTTGGCAATATATGATGTTTCACCAACATGACAAATTGAAGGCATTGATTTTTCTTTAGTCCATATTCACTGTCCAATATGTGCACGAGGCAATTGAAAGTACCAAGGCCTCTATCACGTACACCTTAGTTTTCAAACTGATATTCTTGTTCTTAAGACTTTAAAGAGATCTTTAACAGCAGATTTTCCCAAAGTAGTGTGTCCTTGGAGTCTTGACTGCTACTGCTATAGGTTTTGATTGTGGAGTGCCCTTAACAGTTTATGAAGATGTTTAATCCTGAGAGAATCAGTTCTTTTCCTTCTGAAGAGATGGTCAGCTGTGACAGAGACTGAGTAATAAAATTGCTTTCACTGATGCTACATTCTTTTCTTTTATAAGATTTAAGATGTTAGAATAAATGTAATCTTTTCACTGATGATTTTTTTTAAAAAAGCTGATTGATATGAGTGTTGCTTTATCTACTGAGGTGTTATAGTCACTTGGCTAGTGTGTCAGCCTCTTGACTGAAAACAGCTAATTCCAGCATTGTCATAGTCTACAGATATCACGCTTCAAATCCAAATTCCTTAATGTAGGGATTCAAGCCAATTCCAAACAGTTCAGCCATGGCTGATGAAGCAAAATTAGAATGAACCTGGATTTGTAAAACGTACAAGAACTGAAATGATAATCAAAACCTGGGAAAATTATAAATAGAATCCTTTGAATGGGATACTCAAAAGAGGTATAGTGAATCTTTTTAGGAATCTGATGCAGGGAATTGGATTACTATAGGGCTGTGGAGAATGATACACATTTAAAGTGGTAAGATCAGCTGCCACCTTTGAGTCAGGCACTGTTATTTCATACCCTGCTAGTCGAGACTCTTCATTGCTATTGCAATATACATGTTGTTCTTTTTTTCGAGTAGGAAGATTAAGTTTCTTGTTCACCCGCAATAGTTTCGGATCTTGTTAATGCTCTGATTCACTTACATTTTAAAAATTCATGTTCATTCATACTTCATTTCATCAGCCATAACTGAACCAGGAAAAATCAACTTTAAGCCCTGCTTAATTTAAAACCACATTATTAATGTCTTTTTCATTGATGATTTCTTGTGGCACCAATGCCAAAGAAAAGTCCTTACTTTTAAATAGAAATATTGACATGTTAGAACAGGTGGAATACCAAGACACTTTATATCTCTTTTGAAGTTTGTGTGGAATATTCTCATGTTAAGAGTAGATTCCTATGTATGTTGAGAATGAATTTTAAATTTTACCAAAGTTTTGAAGGTGAAATTTTTCCTTATGCTATTTGGTCTTGCTTACTGAAAGCCCAAATGATGTATTATTACATAACTGATTTGAAAGTAAAAGCCTTTAAGTGGATTTCCCAGTGACTTTCTTATTGAAGATAAAGATTTGGAGTAAGACTTCTGGGAGGGAAGAGAGAAGATACAACTTTGAGAGACAAAAGCTGGTATCTCCCTGCTTCTCCAAATAAACACTAAGATTCTGTGTGTGGTTGCAGTTTTTCAGAGTTCACAGGGCAACTGGAGCGTCTAGTGGAGGCTTGAGTAACTTCCAAGGGTGGAAAGTCGACCAAGCAGAAGTATATTTTATGTATTTAATAGGAGTGTTAGGAGGGGCTGGTGGTGGTGAAGGAGCCCGGGCTGTGCAATTGTACTAAGTGCTCAGCTGATAACGGAAAGGTTGTTGGTTTGAACCCACTTAGCTGCTCTGTAGAAGGACTTGGCAATCTACTCCCATAAGGGTCACAGCCTACAAATTCTACAGGCAGTCATTTCTATTGGGTCAACGTGAGTCAAAACTGATTTAACAGTAAGTAAGAGCAAGATGTGGTGATAATTGTGCTTGTACCAGAAGCCTTCCTTTTCATTAACTATTGAAATAATGTGATGGATACTAATCCCCTAAAGCTGTTTTAGTACAGGAAAGGGAATTTTTTTAGCTTCATGTGTGTCAATTCTGGAACGATCTTGATAAGTTGATTTTTTCCACATTCTTTTTATTATTAAAATGTTGTTGTTGATTGCCTTCTAGTTGAGCACGACTCGTAGCGAACCTATGAACAAAAGGCTTGAAGCCCCTCTACATCTATCAACTTTTATCAACGTTCATAGAGTTTCCAGAGGTATGTTATTTAGAAAGTGGATGCCACTTAAATATACACGATTTCTGCATGTACAATTCAACAACACTGTTTACATTCTTCCAGTTGTGCAACCATTTCACTATTGTTTTCCAAAGGATCCCACCACCATTAACGTTAATGAGAGATTCTGGTCTTCTATCACAGAAGGTGATTTCTGTAGCTTGGATGGGCATTTGAAAGCTTTTCAGATAGCAACAACTTTGTAAAAAAAAATAGTGAATAAAACAGAAGCACTAGAAACAGTATTAGGCCAATTGACTGTGATATCCTATGTTTTCATCATATTCTTTTTTAAAAAATTATTAAATTTTATTAGTTTTAATGAACATTTACAGAGGTTTTGGGTTTTCATTCATTCATTGTTGCACTATTTTCTCTACCCTCCTCCCCAGTTCATTCTTCTTCCCCCCCGCTTAACAGTCTGTTTTAATTGTCCAGTTGCCACAGTGCTTGTCAAAGCCAGTTCTGATTAATCTCCTTTGCTAGTGTGTCCTTTGCCATTCCCTATCACTCCTCCCTGAGATAAACTTCACTCTGATTCATAAGGAAAAGGGGACGGCATATTCTCTTAGCTACTTCCTGCTGAAAAGGGACGCTGTAAGTTTCAGGATGAAGATCTTCTCTCACTACTCTAAAGGACCCCTTTGGCAATAGGAAACACATAGACTATTATGGAGATTGATTTTGGAATTTAGATGCACTGTTATCAATTGTGCTTAGCC
>NW_006399857.1:1100760-1108306 GCF_000299155.1 Elephantulus edwardii
AAACTCAACCTCCTTTGCCATTTCTGTTATCTAAATGTGTTCTGTTGTACATAGGGTTTTCAGAGGCCTGCTATTTCAGAAGTGGAAAGGGAGCTAGATGTGAAGGGAGGGGGTAGAAGTGGATGGATATCCTGTGGGATGGTGAAGCAGGAAATAAGTGCATAAAGGTGCATGTGAGAAAGGCAGGGACAACACTGACACTAAAGTTAACTCCGCAAGAAGGGATATACCTTTAACTTGCTGGTCTGTCTAATACTTCTCTTAATCTGAACATTCACATTGAGACAGACTAGGAAGAAGGATTGCCCATCCACTTCTTCTGAATGTAACATATATCTCATAAAAAAACCATTAGTGTAACATCTCATAAATTTACAATTTCAGGGATTGTTGTTACGTGCTGGCGAGTCGCCTGTGACTCATAGTGACCCTATGTACAACAGTTCTAAAGCCTGCCTGTCCTGAGCCAGTCTCAGTAATTCCAACACACCTATCCCCATTACTCCAGTTACCGTGTCAATCCATCTCATCCGAGGTTTCCTCTCCCGCGTTGTCCCTCCACCCTTCTGAGCATGATGTCCTTCTCCAATGAATGGTCCGTCCTGGCCACATGCCCAACATTTGTAAGACAGAGTTTCAGAATTCTAGCCTTCAAGGAGAAAACCTGGTTTCACTCTCCCCAAGACAGACCTTTTTGTTTTCTTGGCAGTCTATGGTATGTTTAAGACTTCTCCAGCACTACAACTCAAAGGCATCAATTCTTCTTCTGTCATCCTTAGACATTGTCCAGCTCTCTGATGCATAGCAAGTAATCACAAAGACCATGACCTGGATCAGATTCCCTTTGGTCTCTAGACTGATATCATTGCTTCTCAATTCTCTGGTGAGGTCCCTGCCTGTACCACAGAATGGGAATTTTTCTTTGTTTCTTAAATTGTGGTTTAAGTACAGACATCTACTCCTTACTTATTGACTATCTTGTTATCAGACAGTGCACATTCACGTTTACAACAGTAAAAACATCTAGTCTTGTTACCTTAAAGCTAGGTAAAGACCCTTGTGTTTTGAGTGAGAACGTATTCATTGCCTGAGACCCAAGTCTGGATCCCTATCATCCCACCCATCTTTTCAGTCTTGAATGCAAATACATTTTTTTGGAATGCAAATAAATTTGAGAGCGAGGAAGAAGAAAAAGAGGGAGAGAGAGAAGGGAAGAGGGAGAGGGAGAGGGGGAGAGAGAGAGAGGAGGGAAAAGGAGAGGGAGAGGAAGGGAGAGAGTGAGAGGGAGAAGGAGATACTGAGAGTGAGAGGGAGAAAAGGAGAGGGAGAGGAAGGGAGAGAGGGAGAGGGAGAAGGAGATACTGAGAGTGAGAGGGAGAAAAGGAGAGGGAGAGGGAGAAAGAAAGGAGGAGAGGGCGAGGGGGAGAAGGAGAGGGAGAAGGAGAGGGAGAAGAAGAAGGAGATGGAGAAAGGGAGACTTAATGCAGGGACCAAGCCCATTAACCTATGTGCTCTTAGGTTTTGCAGAATTCCAGCCAGGCTCTAGCTTGGGAGCCTGGGTCTGTAGAAAGGTGGCAGAAGGTCACAGATGAGACATATAGATGTTGAGATCTGCTTTTTGCATGCTTGGAGGTGTTGGGGCCAGTGGGTGATGGTCCTGGTTGGCTGGGAATTTCCATGAAGAGCAAGAATCCTGTGAGGGTCAGGGTAAGATGGGTCCCCTCCAGGCTAGATATTCTCATCAAATCAGTCCTGTCGGTGGTTTTCAATGGCACAATCCAGCAGAGGAAATACTTGAAGATTAATGGTTGTAGGGGATGAAGCATTCCCACAGGAATGTCTCCAGAATGACTTTTGGAGCACGAGGAGCATTTAAGTCACTGAAATATCACATAATAATAGCAATTTTTTTCACAATGACCTTGTCTTTGGAAATTAGCCCTGTTAATAAATGAGGAATGGATGCATAACAAAAACTTGCTTTGTCAATATTATAAACATATATGATTGATTAGTTGATGTTATTCACAATCAGTATCCATAGAAATAGCACTCAAATTTTTTTAAAAAAATGCACTACACTGGTCAGATATGCTGCCAATCACCTTTTTAAAGTTTTAAAGAGCAAGGGTGAGAAGGTTAGCAAAAGAGAGGAAGACCCTCAATGAAATGGGTTGACACAATATAATAATGAGCTTAAGCAAGGCAGAGATTGTGAGGAGGGTGTAGGAGTGGGCAGGTTTTTGTTCTGTTGTGTATGGGGTGGTTAGGAGTCAGTCACTCAATGACAACTTTCAACAAAAACATCATCATATTGGTAATAATTTCCGCTATGCATTTCCAAAATTTCCCATCACCCTTAATGTAAACTCAAAGCCTCGTGAGCAATGAATCCTCTAATAAATGCTAGTGAGTTTTGATCTCTGCATTTGGTAATTCCAGACCCTTCATGTGAGAGGTACATACAATATTTGTCCTTTTATGACTGACTCATTCTGTCAACAGCTTCATCTCACTTGGATCCACAATTAACACCATTGGTACCAGCTATATGGAAATGAGACACATTGCACTGGGAAAATCTGCAGGTAGGGACCTCTCCACATTATTGAGGAATAATGATGCCACTTTGAGTACTAAAGTGTATCTGTTTCAGGCCATAGTTTTTCTGATTACTTGGTGTGCCTCTGAGAGCTGGACAATGAATAAGGAAGACAGGAAGGGAATCAGCCTTTGAGGATGACCAAGGGTACAAACAGATAAGTTTTGGAGAGGGTGCAGCCAGAGTGCTCTTTGGAGGCAGGAATAAGGCTTTGCCTCACATACTCTGGGCATGTTGTTAGGAGGGGCTATTCCTTGGAGAGGGACATGATGCTGGGAAAGGTGGAGGATCAGGAAGGGAGAGGAAGACCATCAATCACGTGGATTGACATGGTAACTCCTGCAACGAGGCCTTGTGTGTCAGGAAAGTGATAATGGCACAGGATAGAACAGAGTTCAGCTTTTTTGTTCATAGGGTTGCTATGAGTTGTACCCCACTTAATGACACCTAACAACAATGACGTTTTGTTCAGCATGATGTTTCCAAGTTTCATCCATGCTATAGTATGCATCAGGAAGAGTGGAATATTTTGTGTTAGTTATTTTAGAATTCTTTCTGCCACATTGTCAAGGTTTTTTTTTCCCTCAACATTAGCTCTTTGCCACTACAGCCAAGAGCAATGATTGCACATCATTGCCTTTACGTGTGTGTGGGTTTTAAAGTCAGTTGTCCTGCTCTGTATTTCTTATCAACAGTTTGTATATGGTTCAGAGAGACTGCCCACCCCTGGAGACATGCTGATCCTTGAAACACCTAGTCTGAGTTTGCAATCTGATATTTGATGTATTAATCTTTGCATGGACCACACAAAAAAGAGACACAAGAGATGGACAACAACCAACAGACCCTGGCCAGCTTGCAAACCTCTGTGTTTTAGGGCTACAGATAAATAGGAGACTGTGGCTGTATTCGCAGACCAACAATTATTTCCTGAAATAACTCCTCAGACCTTGATTTAGCCATTAAGAAAGATGTTTTGATAAAGAACATCTGGTGTTGTTTTTAATTAAGTATTATTCTACTAAACTTTGATTAAAATGGACTTTAAATTTTTAATAGCCTCTTCTTTAGGCGGTGGCTAAAAGCAAAAAAGAAAAATGTCACTTAATTTTTTCTCTTTTGTGACTCTATTTTAACCAGATTCCCATTAATGACTGTTTAAAACCCAACAATTTTGAATGCAGTAAATCTAGATGCATAAATAAGATTGCCATATCAATTCTGCTGTTCTCACTCTTTTTCTATTGAAACTTCATTTTATTTTTATGCTATAATTAAACTGAGTATATTTTATGTTTTAGTTTGCTTTAAAAACAACTGCAATGCATATAATTGACACTATTTCATTGCTGTTAGAAAGTGCTGAGTTGAATTAAACACAGCAGTTTCATTCCCTTTTACATTTAATCTGCAGAAAAACTAAGACAGAAATAATATGAACTGTATTTCTTTTGCAAGTTGCCTTGATAGGTGAAAATAAGTAACCAGAGTAATAACTAATAAAGACTGAAATGAAATCCTTACCATTAACATAACTCTTACCTATGCAAAAATAGATATTTAGTTGTACAAGTTAATTTTACTTAGCAATTTCCCCAAAGTGGTATGTAATGCATAATATACTCAATACTACTATTCCTTGTATTCTCCATAAAGCCTTTATTTTCAAACACATATTTTAATGTATTGTTCCTCAACCTAATATATTTACCCTAAGCATTTTTTTTTGGGGGGGCAATATTAATCTATGTTTCTCTAGAACAGTGCCTGTGAAGGTCTAGATAGAAAATATTTTTAGTGAATATGCATGGGCCCTGTGCTTTCATAACCACACAATTCTGCCATTATAATACACAGCCATCTCCACCCTTGTGATGAACAGCCTTGGAAAGCCCACTGGAGGGTCATCTTCAAGTCCATTCTGACTCTATGACAATGGGTTTTTTAGTTGGGGACACTAGCTTTCTTATTGTTGTTATGTATTTTCTAATCAGGTCCAACTGGCACAGAAGGAGATTGCCCCTCCTTCTCCAGTTGAGCATATGGTGGATTCGAACTGCGTGCCTTGGGTATTGCAGCATAGCTTCTTGCCACTAGGCAGCCAGAGCCTTTTGTTCATAGGGTCACTATGAGTCGTGCTTGACTAGAGGACAATCAACTGCAGCAACAAGAAAAACAACAACAATATATAGCAGCCATAGATGTTATATGTATAACAAATGGGTGTGATTGTGTTCCAATTAAACTTTATTAGCAAAACAGGATTAGGCATGGCCACTATCATAGAAGGTGGAACTGCTGCTCACTGCTCACCAAGAGTTTGGATTGTTGTTGTTAAGTGCCTTAGAGCGGTAGATGACTCATACTGTGAACAAAAGACCCAAACACTTGAATAACTTTCTTCATTTCTCCAAGTTCATAGAGTTTCTGAAGGCAAGCTATTTCGGAAGTGGCTGCCACTCTTGCTTCCAAGCTTGTTTTAATCAGGGAGCTCCACCAAACACTGTCCACCATGGTTAATCATTATTGCACTTGACAAATCAGTGCCACAGTGTTCAGCATCACAGCAACCACGAGTTACCTCTGTACAGCAAATGGACAGACCAGTGCTATACCACTTAGAAGAATGTTTGACCAAAAACAATTAAAACCAGGCCCAAGGGCTGCAGATTAAAATCACCCACCTTTGGCTTGGTAGCATCACTTTCTGTCCACTAGGCCAACTGAGCTCTCTCTATGTTGTTGTTAAGTCCTGTCGAGTCGTAGATGATTCATAGTGAGCCTTTGGCTTGGGTAGTTCAAATCTATTCACAAGAACTTTGGAAGAAAAAAATTTCTTCCGATTTCTGAAAACTTAGCCATTGAAAACCTTGTGGAGCAGAGTGCTACTGCGACACACATGGGGTTGTCGCACACTTCAGTTGGCTCGATAGCTGCTGGTTTTACTGTGAAGATAAAGCCGTGGCTAATGATTACAGTTGGAAAATCTACAGAACAATTAATGAATTAAAGTTTCAAATACACTTTCTTCGTCATGGTCCCCGCCCACCCCTCCCCATTTATCTTGCAATTGTTTGTCTTCACTTTAATCCATTAATTCCCATGGTGACATATCCTTCTATTATTTAAATTCCAAAGTAGAGGCCTTGGCTCACCAACATTGTTACATGCTTAAATTAAATCAACAAATTATTATCCTGGTTGAAAATGTGTTAATTTATCTTCTCAAGTGGTTCAAACTCTAATTGCAACGTGTCTGTCTTACGCACATAAGTTTGGCTTCAATCAGGCCAGACTTTGCAAATTCTCAGCTTCACATCGTATTTTAGATTTAGTTCCAGGTTTGAGTGGGAAGGGGACCAAGTAAGATGAAAAAGCCAAGAATGATGTCTTAATTGGAATTTGGGAACTAGATAGCTATTATTTTGCTGATAAAACATAGGGAAGATACTGCTACTTATCTGTTATGTGTGATGATAATTTCCCCCTCATATACAAATGTGCTCCAAAAATGTCCTTGTCTGGCCTACATTCATGTTATGATCCCACAGTGCCTCTGTTTTCTGCAGGAACAGTGTTCTTATTCAAGAGCAGTTATCCACTTCTACATCAATTGCTTGCTGGCAGAATAGCAGCTTTCATGAATATTAGCTATCAAGAGACTATTGACTCAATGAAAAGTTGAAGACTCAAGGATATGAATTTTCAAAGTGTTACATCTCATTTTTTCAGAAAAAGAATCATGCTTGGTAAAGTAGAGGTTCAGTGAACATGAAGGAAGCCCTCAGTAAGATAAGATGGATTGACACAGTCACTTCAACAATGGACTCAAGCAAATCAAAGATCAAGGTGATGGTTCAAGACCAGGCAATTCTTTGTCCCTAGTAGGAAGCAACTAAGAACACCCTACCTGGTTTACCAAGCCACTTTCCCCTTTGAATGGGCTGCGCCACAGCAAAGGAAACTCTAGTCGCTTATTCCATAGGGAGTTGCAATGCTAACTCAAAGGTGACATCTCTCGTGGTTTGAATCCTTGGAAGAAAGACGGAAAGTCTCTTCTTGTGTGATTTACAGCTTTCAAAAACCCACAGAAGGGGCAGTTAGGAGTCAGTTTTGGCTTGACAACAATGAGTTGAGCTATATAAAAACAAAGCTTAAATACTAAGTCCTTTGCTATGTAGGCAACATTGCCCTGTATATTTATTTCAATTATAGCATTAAACACTACTCAGTAATTGATTGTATAGGTGACATTAATCATACATATCAAGAAGCTATTCCATCGAGGGTCTATTTGTTCTAGGAATATTGAGCATGCATTCTTTACCCCTTAGAATAATAGTCTGAGGCAAAAATGACCAGCCCAGTGTTATTGGTGTGGAAATGACTCTTGTAAGATGGTGAAGTTGCTAAGGGGTGGAGTGGCCATTTACACTCTGACCACTTCATAGTCAAAGCCTATGTCCTCTCTGAAAAATATTTTCAAACTAATGGTTTTCAGTACCCAGGTCCACTCACAGAAGTCTAAACAAGGACATTTTTCAAAGTCATCTCCCTAGAAGCTTTCACTCATGGTGCTGCCATGCATTTTCCCCTATAGAACTGTGCTTCATAGGATTTTCAGTGGATGATTTTTCTTAAGTAGACTGCCAGCCCTTTCTTCCACAGCACCACTGATGACTTTGATAACTCAAACTCTTAACTTTTTGGTTAAGAGCAATTTAACCACCCAGGGACTCTAAACTCACCCCATCCGTAAAACTCATTGCTGTAAAGTTGAGTTCAATTCGTAGTGATCTTATAGAACTCCAAGTGACTGTAATTGCAGAGAAATGGAGAGCCACATGTCTTTTTTTTAGACTCTTCCTTTTAAAATAAATTTTATTTCTTTTTTTCACCGATACTCATAGCTGCACTTTAATTTTTTAAAATTTATTATTATTA
>NW_006399857.1:1108406-1112052 GCF_000299155.1 Elephantulus edwardii
TGTTGATGGGCACTTAGGTTGTTTCCAACTCCTTGCTATTGTGAACAAAGCTGCAATAAACATGGGTGTGCATCTATCTGCTTGGATGTCAGTTACGGTCCCCTCGGGGTATATTCCCATCAGTGGAATTGGTGGGTCAAATGGTATCTCTATTTGCAACTTTTTTGAGAAAGCGCCATACCGCTTTCCACAGGGGTTGCACCATTTTACACTCCTACCAACAGTGAATAATGGTTCCAGTTTCTCCACAACCTCGCCAGCTTTTGTTGCTTGCTGTTCTGTTAAATTTTGCTATTTTGACTGGGGTGAGATGATATCACATAGTTGTTTTAATTTGCATCTCTCTTAGAGCTAGGGAGTTTGAACATTTCTTCATGTGCTTGTTAGCCATCTGAATGTCATCTTCGGTGAAGTGCCTGTTCATATCCTGTGCCCATTTTTCTAGTGGATTATTTGCCTTTATCTTGTTGTGGTGCCATATTTTTAATGTAATTGTATACCAACAACGTATGCACAAAGAGGTTTGTTGGAGACAGCCTAAAATCTATTTTCAGATTCTCAAGTATAACAGCATCAAACAAATTACCACATATAAAAAAAAGCCTCATGAAGCATCTCTGATGAGTTGAAGGCTTGTACTAAGATGAGCTACCCCAGGGAATGATGGGCAAGGTTCAATGGTGATTAATTTTTAAAAACATAATGAATGAGTACAAGTGTATGAAACACAATGTGAATGATGAATAGTGTGAAATACAATTTATACAAACTTTGTAAGCAAACCAATTAAAAACAAAAAGATGTGCTATCTCTGTTTTATAATAACGGCAGCTTTATTTATTTTTATTTTTTAATATTAATTTTTATTTATGTATTTATTTATTCATGTATGTATGTATGTATGTGTGTACCGTTAAATCAGATCTGACTGGTACAGGAGGAGATTGCCCCTCCTTCTGCAGTAGAGCATCTGGTGGATACAAACCGCTCACCTCTGAGATTGCAGTGCACCTTCTTGCCACTAGGGCACCAGAGTTCCCTCTTTCTTTATTTTTAAATCTGACCTCCAAAGCAGCTTTGTCCATTCTTTACTTCCTTGATCTGCCTAAAGGAATGGCTTCTTGTTGCTCAGATCTGACATCTAGGAAAGATTTCGCACATGCTGTTTTCTTCTGTCTGAAATTCCCTCAAGAAGCTGAACAGTTACCTCATTCCCAAGACTCTGTTTCCTCCAGGACCTGAAACCTGCTTTCTATGCCTTTTTCTCTTGGAGTTGTCTTGTTACTGAAGTCCAACTGCTCTGAGGCACAAGATGGACAATCTCCTTCTGAAAGATTTATGGTCTCTAAAAAACCTGCTGGAGAGTCAGGAATGAGTGGTCCTGACTCCACAGCAATGAACATTGAACATCTGCTGGTTTCCAAGGTCCTGTTGGTGAGGTATATTTATTTCTGAAAGGTTAAGTACAGAGGATCTTCCCCTCTGGGGAAGACCATCAATGAAATATATTTTCACTGTGACTACCACAGTGGGTTCGAGCATAACAGAGCTTGTGAGAATGATAGGGGAAGTTAAGATCTACTGTTCATAGGATCACTGTGAATCGTTGTTGACTTGACGGAAGATTAAAGACTACATACAGTCCTCAATATAGATTACATCTCAAAAGTAAGAAAACAAAAATCCTCAACACTGGGACAATAAGCATCATCATGATATATGGAGAAAAGACTGAAGCTATCAACAATTTTGTCTTGCATTGATCCATAGTCGACACCAATGGTATCAGCAGTCAAGAAACCAGAAGATAAGTTATACTGGGGAAATCTGCTGTAAAGGAACTCTCCAAAGTGCTGTGGAGCAATGATGCCAGTTTAAAGACTAAGGTGCACCTGATTCAAGCCAGCCATGGCCTTTTCAATTACTTGGCATGCATCTGAAAGTTGGACAATGAATAAAGATGGCCGGAGAAGTCTTTGAGCTGTGATGTTGGAGAAGAATACTGAATATTCTATGAACTACTGAAAGAACAAGTAAGTATTTCTTGGAGAAAATGCAACCAGGATATTCCTTAGAGGAAAGGATGATGAAACTTTATCTCATATACTTTGGGCATGTTGTTAGGATGGACCAGTCCCTGGAAAAAGACATCATGATTAGCAAAGTGGAGGATCAGTCAAAGAAAGGAAGACCCTCAACGAGATGAATTGACACAGTGACTGTAACAATGGATTTAAGTGTTTCTGAGATGATGACACTGGCACAGCATATGGTAGAGTTCAGATCGATTGTTCACAAAGTTACTATAAATCATAGTCGACTTGACAGCACCTAACAACAAACAGAGAGTTCTAAAGGTTTTTGGGCACAGATGGTTTTGGGTCACACAGAAAGCTTGTAAGTTTTATATGTTGCACCTGTTGCCTTTTATATTTCTGGAAAAGATGCTACAGATCTCAATGTCCCTTGCTTAATATTCATTGATTCTTAATTCAAACCTTCCTTTTGGTGAGATGAAGCATTATTAATTTCATAGTGACTATCTAGGGAATCTCAGCAACCTGATGAAGCAGCTCTTAGAAAATGACAGAATCATGATAAGAAAAACCAATGAATGGTGATTTGGAAATGCTCAGTCATTCTGCTCTTAATAATGAAGAGAATGATCATTTTATTAGTGTTCTATGGCTGTTTAGCAAATTACCACCAGCTTAGCAATCGACAGGCTTGGCTGGGCTTTCTGCTTGGGCAGAAATGAAAGTGTTGGCTGGATTTGGTTCCTGTCTGGAGCCTTTGGAGAAGAATACGCTTCCAGGCTTATTCAGGCTTTGGCAGAATTTAGTTCCTGTGGCTACAGGACTGAGGTTCCTGTTTTCTTGTTGCTGGGCATTAACTTTAGTCCTTGCATGTGTGCGGTCCCTCATATCTTTAAAGCTGTCAACTACACATCAAATTCTTCTAGAGCTTCAAATCTCTCTGACTTTCTCTTCTATCATCGAGTTAAGAAAATTCCCCTGCTTTTATGGGGTGCCTATCAGTAGAGTATGCCCAGTCACATAATCTCCCTTTTGACAAATCAAAGTTAATTTATTATTAATTATATATAAAAATATTTTTTCCATTCCATTTAACAAACTCAACCATTCAACTCAACATTGCTATCTAGTCAGAACTAAGTCATAGCTGACCCTCTCTCTACTGGGGTTCTGAAACTATAAACGGCATGGGAAGATATTGCCTATCTTTCTCCCTTGAATTCAAACTGCCAGAGGTGTGGTTTTGGGTTAGCAACTCAACTTTCTGTGATTATACCACCAGGTGGTGCTGGTGCACCATCAAGTCGGAACCGACCCATAGTTGACCCTCCAGTGGATTTTTGGAGATTGCCCAGCCTTCTCCCATAAAGCGACTGGTGGCCTCAAACTCTGTACCTTTGGGATTGCAGTGCAGCCCCATATAACATATGCTGTTGTTGTTGTTATGTGCCGTCGAGTCGCCTGCGACTCATAGCGACCCTATGTACAAGAGCCCTAAACTCCGCTCTGTCCTGTGCCAGTCGCACTGTCTCTGACACTCCCATCCCAATTATCCCAGTCACTGAATCAATCCACCTCATAGAGGGCCTTCCTCTCCTGCGCCGTCCCTC
>NW_006399857.1:1122787-1127399 GCF_000299155.1 Elephantulus edwardii
GGAACAGGGTTCAGATCTTTTTCTTTTTTATTACTAATTTCAATGAAAATTTACAGGGACTTTGGATTTCCATTCATTGATTGTTGCACTTTTCTCCTCTCCCAACCCTCCCCCCTAGTACACTACCCTCTCGGAAAAGTAAAAGAAAAATTCTTTCATTGTTTTACAAACCCTCCCCCAGGTCCACTCCACTAATGCAGCCTTCGCTCTGAACTCCTGTCATGACAAAAGTACCTAAGCACATATCCCTTTTAAACAGTTTTATCCCTCATCTGTTTCAATGCAGTATACATTATTGAACCCATCTTTCTCAGTCTTCCCCCAGCCCCGATGTCAGTACTGTTTTACAACAGTGGCACCATGCAGCATTTGTCCTTTTGTGACTGAGGTACTTCACTCAGCATAATGTCCTCCAGGGTCACCCATTTTGAATAATATTGCATGAGTTCCTGGTTTCTCAATGCAGTGTAGTATTCCATAGTGTGAATATACCACAGCTTTTCTATCCATTCATTTGTTGATGGGCGTTAGGTTATTTCCAACTCCTTTCTGTTATGAACAAAGCTGCAATAAATATGGGTGTGCATGTATCTGCTTAGGTGACAGTTATGGTCTCTTTGGAGTATATTCCCAGTAGTGGAATTGCTGGGTCAAATGGTATCTCTACTTGCAACTTTTTGAGAAAGAGCCATACCGCCTTCCATGGTGGTTGCATCATTTTACACTTCCACCAACAGTTAATAAGGGTTCCAGTTTCTCCACAACCTCACCAGCATTTGTTGTTTGCTGTTCTGGTAAATTTTGCTATTCTGACTGGGGTGAGATGATATCTCATAATTGTTTTAATTTGCATCTCTCTTAGAGCTAGGGGTTTTGAACATTTCTTCATGAGCTTGTTAGCCATCTGAATGCCATCTTTGGTGAAGTGTCTGTTCATATCCTGTGCCCATTTTTCTATTGGGTTATTTACCTTTATCTTGTTGTGGTGTTGAACCACATGTCTTAAGAATGTAAAAATCTCAGGATGGCTTGAGTCTAAGCAAAGACTCAGTTGTTTAGATGGCAAAACTTTTCTGTTTCATTCTTCCTGCCTCTTTCTATGTCATTTTGGGCTGTGACTTGCTAATCCTTTTCCTCAGAAACCCAGAACTGTCTACATAAACTCACTCCCAAGATATGATAGTGGTCTTTTACACACGACATAGGTGTCCTGCTTTCACCTATCTGATTGTGAACACGTCTTTAGCTAGCACTCCTAGGAATCTTTCATTGCATTTTATTATCTGATTTTTACCTTTCTCTTGGCAAGACCAGAAATGAGTTGGTGAAACCTCATCTCCCATACTCTGGACATGTTGTTCAAAGTATGGAGAGTTAGTGAAGGAGAAGACCCCCAGTGAGGTAGATTGACACAGTGACCGTAATGGGGGGCTTGAGTGTGTTAGGGATGGTAAGGATGGTTCAGGATAGGGCAGGGTTCAGACCCATTGTTCATAGGGTTGCTATGAGTACTAATTTACTCAATGCCACTTAACAACAGCAATCGGTGTTAGCACGGTGGTCTCTAAGTTTAAGGCTAAGAGATACAGACTGAGCAGGTGATGACATTCGAGATGACTTCTGAGGTGAGTTATAACTGTCATAATGAGAGTGGAGGCTGGTCAAATTGGAACACACAAGTTTCTGGCAGATAAGTTGCAGCTAGAGGAAAGATCTCGAGGGGAATACAAGAGGTTCAAAAGAAAATTCTAAATGCTTTTTCTGAGCCAGTCACTTTGATGGTAAAGGGCATGCATGAATAGAACAGAGAATGTTATTACACATATACGATGCACACATGTGGGTGGTGGGAGCCAATGCTGAAAAAGCTAAGTGAGTCCTTTTGATACATGTTTCTGTATCTTCTCCACCACCAGATTCCTCTAGAGATTCAACTCTGCAACAATTAGAAAGGATAGTCTGTGACTTCAGCTCCTTGGTCAGGTTCAGTTGACCAAGGATAGACTACAGAATTAATGACTCAGATCTGCTTGCACAAATCCAGTAAGAAGATCTTCCTTGGGAATTTGAATCAACGAGCATAGAAATTTCATTGTAGAGTACACTTAATGTGAAAGATCATGCATGGAACACGTACTGGGTCCATCATATTGCTCCACAGGCAGAGGTTCAAGTGATGCACAAGACAAAATATTACTACCATGGAACTTACACTCATGAGAAATGAGTCAGTGAATAAGAAAATTTTAAGAGATGTAAAAAGAGTTAGAGGTGGCATTATTGTTGTTGTTGAGTACCACTGAGCCAAAACCAACCTATAGCTGACCCTCCAGTGGGTTTTTAGAGGCAGTTAATCACACAAGAGGAGATTGCCCATCCTTCTCTAGTGGAGTATCTGGTAGATTCGAGCTGCATGCCTTTGGGATTGCAGTGCAATATCTTACCAGTAGGCCACATAGAAGTAGCCATATCTGACCTCCACTAACTCCACAAAGGCAACCAGCCCCCATCCACAACATTGAGATTACAAAACCATTCCCATGAGGTCAGACATCCCTTCACCCCTCCTCCATGACTTTTCATCCATTTGTATCCATTCCAAAACCCACTGCACCTCACAGGGCTCTCACTGCTCTTCTAGGTCCACAATCCATTGCAATGACCACATAGAACTCACAGAACTGTACTCATGGTTATGGGGTTTATTAGGGAAGTTAGGAGGTTATAATTCATGTCAGCAATAGGATAAAATTCTTCAGTAAGGATGGTTTAGCAAGAATGCTTTCAGACCCTTTGATCTTCAGCCTCACACCTTTAGGTGTTACAAAGCTCTCTTAGTACTGCCAGTTATGGTGTCTTTGCCTAAATCCACTTTCTCTGTGTGACAACAATCTCAAGCCAGCTCTGTTTCATGTTGGTTTCTGGTTCTCCACTGTGGCCACTGTTGCTGCTTTGTCTAGGTACCAGTCAGACTGGCATAGGGACTTCTGGCCCCAAAGGATATGAGTGGCATTCTCTGCTTCTTTGTTACTGATAATGAGATCCCCTCTTCTGCCACTGAACGTACTCAATTTAAACCTGGCAAGGTGGCAAGACTCACCAATCCCACATGAATAGTATTTACACCCTATTTGCATCTGGACAATCTCCTCTCATGTGATTTACTGTCTCCAAAAATCCACTGGAGGGTCACCTGTGGGTAAGCCCTGCCTCCACAGGACATACCAACAACAACCATCCATGCAAATGTAGTGAAAGTCAAAGCTGATGGTTAGCTATCTAGAAAAATCAATCTATTGTACCACAGGAGACAATGAAGATATAGAACATGCGATAGATAGTGTCAATGATAGAATATAATTGTGACAGACAGATAACATCAAAGAGTAGAGTTCAGGAAATATTTTTTTAAGGTGACACTGCAAAAAATAGGATAATATTCGAGAAGGGATGAAGGAATGAGAGAAGGGAGGCGTAATGGTGGCTGATAGTACCTAATGTATTGATCTCTGAGAGGTTGACAATTCTTACTCACCAGCTATTGTCTCCTCCCACAGAGATTTACAGCCTTGGAAAGGCAGTGGAGGGTTGCAATGAGTTGGAGCCAACCTGACACCAGTGGGTGGTATGTGGCCTCTGGGAGGTTTAGGAAGTGGTTGTGATTCTTGGATTTTGGCTCTTGTGGATCCCAGAGCTATTTCCTCCCTTGCATTCTTTCAGTGACATCTTTTTCTCTCTTCTCTTTTTGTCTCACTCTCTTTCTTAGTTTTGCAAGCCAAGGTGCTTCAACTACTAACAAGGCTACACCGAGGAAGCTTCTGAATGATGGCCTGTGGTTTTGGACATTGTTCTGCCTTGGAAAGTGCTCAGGAACAGCCTAGAGTGTGTCTTCATGCTCTGATGTCAGGGAAAACATGTTACTTTTTTCAAGCATGGAAAGCTACTGATTGCACTGAAGCATGCATTCTTCTGCCAACTGCTGGAAAAACAACAACAAACACCAGCACTGCCAGCAATCTGGCCAGCCACCACCTGCTCTCAGTGCCTGTGTGGGGTGTTTAGCTTAGCTAGGCAGCTCCAGCAGCACCTGGGATGAAAAAACATCCTGAATTTCTCCAAACACTGCAGCAGGGCTGTTCAAACAGCAAGACATTCAGGAAATAGTCATTATCTCCACACCTACTGCATTCAGTGGGGATGGGATTGTTGGCTACACTTCAGAGGGCAGCCCCAGGGAGTGACAAGCCAACCAATCCAGACCTCCCATCACCACAAATGCCATGCCAGGGAGCCCCCAGCCAGCTCATGGAGCCCTGTTCTCTTCAGGGTGTTGGGGAGGAATTTGGCTTGATTTTCTCTGCCCGTGTGGAGTCCTTTCAAATGAACTGTTTGCAGCAGGACAAAACACAGATCCAGTTTTGTGAGGCAGAGGGAAAGATTGCTGTTGCTGCACATATTTTCCACGGGAAATGCTTTGGCTGGTGAAGGGGAGAATGCTGGGGGTGGGTGAGTGTCACCTCAGTCCACTTTCCTGCACGGAGACAGGATTCACTGCTAGCCATCTTCCTTCCACTGCTTCCCTTCCAGGCCTGCCTGTGACACAACTGACCTT
>NW_006399857.1:1127659-1133543 GCF_000299155.1 Elephantulus edwardii
CAGAGGCTCCACTGAAGAACGATGGGAGGTCTTCTCCTGCATCCTTTCCTCTCTGACACACCTTCAGGAGGGTCAACTAGGAGCTGGTTTTGACTCCACAGCCGCGAGTGAGTGAGTGGCCGCTCTAAAGGCTGGTGGTCTGAACCTACCCAGTGGCACGTGGAAGTAAGGCCTGATGATCTGTGGTCATTAAGATTACAGCCAAGAGAATCCTACAGAACACAGCTCTACTCTGTGACACTTGGGGTCACAACAGTTGGAACTGAGGCTATAGCAACAAACAACAACAGCCCCAGACAAATCTACTGCTATTCTAAAAGACTGTAGTAGATTCTGGTGGTGAGAAACTGCGCTGCAATCCCCAAGGCATGCAGTTTGAGGCTGCCAGCTGCTCCGCGGGAGAAGGATGGGCAGTTTCCTCCCTTGTGATTAACTGCTTCTGAAAACCCACCGGAGGGTCAGCTATGGGTAGGTTCTGACCCAAAGGTACACAACAACACAACAACAACAACAACAACAACAACAACATTCTATTAGGTAAATCATCTCTCTGTCAAATAGACTCGGACTCATAGCCATCCTCCATCAGATTTTTGAGGCTCTAACTTTTCACGGGTGGGGATTGTAATTTTCCTCTCATGGAGTAGTTCTTAGACTTGAACCACTAACCTTTCAATTAGTATCCCAATGCAAAATGCACTATGCCACCAGGGCTCCTTGACTAACAGTGGCAGTCAGTATTGGGAATCCTTAGTGGTGCAAAGAGTTAAAATACTCAATTGAGCCAAAAGCTAAGAGTCTTTGCCCACGTTTGTCGGATAATTTTTGGGGGGCTGGAGAGCCAATATTGGTTGGTAGGACTGAGAACTTTGTAACACTAGTCTAAAGGCATGAGATTCAAGGTTGAGGGCCTACACAGCATACACCATTCAGAAGCTGTCCTGATTGTAGTCTGCTACTAATCTTCATTATAACCATTTGACTTCTCTCCTTCCCCCACCCCTAAAGAAAAGTATTTGCAATGAATAAATCATTGGAGGAAAAAAAGACAGTGGTTTAGTCCGCTCAGAGACACGTTGGAAGAAATGTTGGACACATTGGAAGAAATCTGTTTTCAAAACAACTAGCCATTGGAGAATCTTATGGAGGCCTGTACTGTTCTCACACCTAAGGGGTCACCATGCCTTTGAATTGACCTGACAGCACCTGGTCCATCAGTATAGAAAGTCTTGAAAATAATTCTTTGTTTCCTGACAACATCCGTCAGCCCTCTGGTGCACTCTGATGCACCTATTCTCCTGTGGTTTTAAAACTTTGCTAAGAAGTGAAAGCTTTTATTCAAACAAACTTTGTAGGTCTGGATTAAGCAGCATGTCAGCTGAGTTACTTCTTAGAGAGGTGCTATCAGGAGTGCTGGGATAACTCAGGTTTATCTCTGCTGTTGTTTTTCAAAAGCAGCAAACTGTATATTCCTCTTAATCTTAAAGACACAGAGGCCCTCATGTGCAAATGGAAACAAAAGCCAAGCCTTCTTTGATCTCGGGGCCCAGCTTCTGCCAGACAGTCTCCATGGCTTCAGCATGGGAGAGACCAAGGCCAGCCCATCAACCCGCAGAGCCAGCTGACAGCAGCCTGATGTTGGCAGCCCAAGTAGGCTGAACATCTGAAATCCAGCAATGCGTCACTTAGACAACGAATAATTTATTTCACCATCTGAATTTGAAAGTAAAAGGTAACTGGTTTGGAAGATCTCACACATCCTCTTTAAGAACACAGATCTCAGCAAAGAGAGGATATTTTGTTAACAAGGAACACAATACAAAACAAAACACAATAACAGCACTTTGAAAATCCCTGTAAGCTGTTTCTATGCCTGGTGAGTCTCAGGGACTCGGTGTGAGTGAATACTGCTTTGTAGTTAGGGATAATGGAAAATCAGAAAGACAATTGCAAAAAAGTCAAAATAATCTCCTAATGCAAGTATAAACAATCACCTCTTGTTCTGAACATAAAGAGGTAGGTAATTTTTATCAATAGAAATCAGTTGTTTTCTTTTCCTTACGGTTACCAGCTTTTTTTCATTCTGCCTCATGGTGACTTCATGTATGTCAAAGGAGAACAGTGTCCCATACGTTGTTCTTTTTTTTAAAAAAAATTTATTATTAATTTCAGTGAAAATTTACAGAGACTTTGGATTTCCATTCATTCATTGTTGCACTTTTCACCCCTCCCAACCTTCCCCCTTAGTACACTACCCTCTTAGAAAAGTAAAAGAAAAATTCTTTCATTGTTTTACAATCCCTCCCCCCCCAGGTCCACTGCACTATGCAGCCTTCGCTCTGGACTTCTGTCATGACAAAAATATCTAATAACATATCCCTTTTAAACAGTTTTCTCCCTCATCTGTTTCAATGTAGTATACATTATTGAACACATCTTTCTCAGTCTCCTCCCAGCCCCAATGTCAGTCCTGTTTTACAACAGTGGCACCATGCAGTATTTGTCCTTTTGTGACTGAGATATTCACTCAGCTTAATATCCTCCAGGGTCACCAATTTTGAATAATATTGCATGAGTTCCTTGTTTTTCAATGCAGCGTAGTATTCCATTGTGTGAATATACCACAGCTTCTCTATCCGTTTGTTTGTTGATGGGCACTTAGGTTGTTTCCAGCTCCTTGCTATTGTGAACAAAGCCGTAATAAACATGTGTGTCCCATAGGGTTTTCAATGGCTGATTGCTCAGAAGTAGATCTCCAGGCCTTTCTTCCAAGGTACAGCTGGGTGGACTCAAAGAGGAGGTTCTCTCTGATTTAAACTGGGAGTCTGGAAACACATGGGCTTAGAGTTCATAACTTGTAACTTTCAGTCACTTCTGTGGGATAGTTTGAAAGCCACTGCTCTACTGGATCATTCTACAACCCATCTGTCTGTCTGTCCAGCTTATGTGCTGCCATGATGCTGGAAGCTATGCCATCAATATTCGTCCACCAAATGGATCACTCATGGTAGTTATGATTTAGTAGAGTGAATAATGGCCTGGCTGTCTACATCTGAAAATTTAGCCTTTGAAAACTCCACGGATCACACAATATTGTCTGGAAGATGAGGCCTCTAGATCGAAAGACACAAAACAATGGCCACAGCAATCGGTGCAAACGTTCCAGTGATCACGAAGATGGTGCAGAGCTGGCTGCGCTACACTTTGTTATGTTGTAAGTGGAGTTGCCAGAAGCTGTAACACATCAGAGTTGACTGGACGGTAGCTAATCACCACGGCTTTGGCCCATTGCTGAGAACCCTTGTCTGTCAGATTCTTGCCTGTCTCTCTGGCATCACTGGCCTGCCCTCACTCAAAGTGGAGGTTCCCAAATGCCAGAGCTCCGAGTGTCGGTAATACCTAACCAAGTTCATGCTACTGAATGGTGGATGGAAGAACACTCATGCACCGCTTAGGGAGCTTGTGCAATACTAAATGATTCCATTTAAAAAGATTTTCTTTTATTCTGAGATATTTCCTCTACCTTTATTGTTAAAATGCTATATCTATTATGAAGGATAAAATATTAAAAAGAATAAATTTTAGAAAAACCTAAGATTATTTACCCTGTGTGAGTCCTCAGGTTTTCCATAAAAACTCTATTGTTGTAAGTTTCTAAAATTTGGGTCCAAAGTTACGCTATTCTAATCCACCAGCTGCTCCATGGGAGAAGAATGGAATCTCCTTCCCATTATGTTTACTGCCTCTGAAAACGTGCTGGAGGGTCAGCTATGGGTCAGTTCTGACTTGATGACAGATGACAAGAACAAGAACGGTTTTAAATGACATTTTAAAGATGTTCTGTGTTTTCTTGAAAAAGGATGATGAGTGGAGAGAGGGGTAGTTAAAGGAAATGGGAAAGATCTGGTGTGAAAAACAATGTATATGAACTTTGAAAGCAAACCAGTAGAAAATAAAAAAAATTTATTTGAGGAAAAAAAAGACAATATGATAGAATCTATGACATAAACACACATCAATGTATAAGTAATTATATCTTTTCCATTACCCTTCCTTTCTAAGAGGAAGAGGGTCTAGTGTTTTGCTATGCTAATTGAGGACTAGAAGAGTAACCTGACAGAGATCTAACAGAAGCTGGTTTTTGAAGAAGCTGTGGCACTAGAGACATTATTGCCAATGTCAAATGGGTGCCTGTCTGTTTCGTTGACTATGCAAAGGCATTTGACTGTGTGGATTACAAGAAATTGTTGCTAGCCTTGAGAGGAATGGGAATCCTGGAACATGCAAAACCTATACTTGGATCAGGAGGCAGCAGTCAGAACAGAGCAAGAGAACACTGCATGGTTCAAAATTAGGAAAGAAGTGCATCAGAGATGCATTCTGTTACCACACCTTTTCACTCTGTATGCAGAACAGATGGTTCAGAAGGATGGATTTTATGAGGTGGAGTGTGGCAGACTTATCAACAACCTGCATTATGCAGATGATACAATCTTGCTTGCTGAAACTGAGGAAGACTTGAAGCATTTGCTGCAGAAGGCCAAGGACTGTAAGTCTTCAATGTGTATTGAAGCTCAGTGTCAAGAAGACAAAGATTCTCACCACTGGGTCAATTGGCAGCATCATGATAGATGGTGAAGAGACTGAGGTTGTTAACAATTTCAGCTTGCTCAGGTTGTCAATCAATACTCAGGAAATCAAAAGATGAATTGCATTAGGGAAAATCTGCAGTCAGGGACCTCTCCAAAGTGCTAAAGAGCAAAGGTCAGTCTAGATACTAAGGTGAGCCTGATTCCACCATTGTCTTTGCAATTACTTACTATGTATCCGAGGAGCTGGACAATGACTAAGGATGGAAGAAGAAGGATCAATGCCTTTGAGTTATAGTGCTGGAGAAGAGTCTTGAACCTCCAAGAGAACGAACAGGTCTGTCTTGGAAAGGGTTAAACAAAGCTGCTCCCACCTGCTCCTTGGAGGCAAGGACTTTGAATCTCCATATCACATACTTAGAGCACATGGCTAGTAGGGACCAATCCTTGGAGAAGGACATCATGTTTGGAGGGGTGGAGGCACAGTGCAGGAGAAGAAAACCCTGGATGAGGTAGATTGACACAGTAATTGGGGTAATGGGAATAGGTATGTCAGAGTCAGTGCATCTGGTTCAGGACAGGGCAGGGCTCAGAGCTGTTGTTCATAGGGTTGCTATGAGTTGCAGGCAACTTGATGGCCCATAACAACAATAAAGGAAATACGAAGGTGCAAATTGGAAGGAACAAAAAATGCTAAAGGCAATGATATCCCTTTTAAAGACTAAGGTGCCCTTGACTCAAGGACGATCTTTTCCGTCATTTGCTATGCATTTAAAAGTTGGACAATGTCTAATGATGACAGAAGAAGATTTGATACCTCTGATTTGTGTTGGAAAAGAGTACTGACTAGTTCATGGACTGTCTGAAGAACAGAATAATATGACTTGGAGAAAGTGTGACCAGCATGCTCCTCTGAGACAAGAATGGTGAAGCTTTGTCTCACATACTTTGGGCATACCTTGAGAGGGGCCAGGCCTTGGAAAAGATACTTTATTTAGGTTGGAAAATTGGAGGGTCAGCATAAGAGGTGGAATGATTCATCTCTTAATAAGATGAATTGACACAGTGACTGTAACAGTGAGCTCAATGATGCCTGAGTTGGTGAGGATGGCACAGGATAGGGCAGGAGGGCAGGGGTCACTCACTAGGAGTCGCGGTGGACCTGATGATATGTAACAACAACTGAAGTAATGTGAAGGTCCAATTTTTTTTCCTATAATTATATTTTATTAATTTTCATAAACATTTACAGAGATTTTGGGTTTCCATTCATTCATTGTTGCACTATTCTCTCT
>NW_006399857.1:1135228-1145386 GCF_000299155.1 Elephantulus edwardii
GATTCCATTGATCTATGTGTCTGTCATTGTACCTGAAGGTCCAATTTGAAAAGAAGTGAAAGATTGATTTTTTTTTTTAGTTTTTGAAAAAGCTGGGAGCTATTGCAAAGACAGAGTGGACCTCATAGCAGTGAACTGGGGTAAAAGCGGAGAAGAAGAAAGAGAATCTTTTACATGGATTAAGGAGAAATATGTAAAAAAAAAAGAGAAGATACTCTTAAAAATGTTTTCCAAAATTCCATGTCATCTAAAACCCCTCATCACTGGAATTGTTTTGGTCAAGGACTGCCAAGAAACAAGAGTAAACAAATTTGTCTTGGAGGAAGTAGCCCAGAATGCTCTTTAGAGGCAGGGGTGGTGAAACTGTCTCACATCCTTTGCACATGTTGTCAGGAGGGGCCAGTCCTTGAAAAAGGACATCATGCTAGGAAAGGTGGTCCGTTAGACCAAGAGGGAAAGATCTTCAACAAGACTGATTGACACAATGGCTGCAATAGCGGTCCTGAGCATGACAGAGATTGTGATGATCACTCAGGATAGACCAACGTCCAATCTGTTGTTCATACGGTCATTATGAGTCATAGTTGACCCTGTGGCACCTGACAACAAGAACAACAACAACCACCCCACCAACCACAACCACAACCACTAACTACAACTCTTTATAGAAATAGACTACCATTTCTTTCTTCTGCAAAGTGATTGGTGGGTTCAAACCACCAACCTTTCTGTTAATAGCCAAGTACTTGCCTGTTGATTTAATGGCACCTAACAACAACAAGAACTTGCTTGGTTCCACAGTCAATTCTCTTGGCACCAGCAGTAAGGAAATCAAAAGATAAATTGCATTAGGAAAATCTGCTCTCAGGGACCTCTCCAGAGTGCAGAAGAGCAAAGACGTCAATCTAAAGGTTATAAAGTGTGCCTGTTCCAGGCTGTGGTCTTCACAGTTATTTGCTATGTATCAAAGAGCTGGGCAATTATCAAGAATGACAGAAGAAGAATTGATGCCTTTCAGTTGTGGTGCTGGAGAAGAGTTTCGAATGTACCATGGACCACCAAGAGAACAAACATGTCTGTCTTGGAGAGGGTGAAACCAAGCTACTACTTGGGGGCAAGGATTTTGAAACTCTCACATACTTTGGACATGTAGCCAGAAGGGACATCATGCTTTGGAGGGTTGAGGACAGTACAGGAGAGGAAAATTCTGGATCGGAAGAATTGACCCAGTAACTGGGGTAATGAGGGCAGGTGTTTCAGAGACAGTAAGATTGGCCCACGATAGAGCAAAGTTCAGAGCTATTGTACATAGGGTCACTATGAGTCATAGTCATCTCAATGGCACATAACAACAACATTAAGAAGGTAGTCTATAAAGACGTCTGGGTTGTATTCTATCTCCACACCTGTTCGATCTATATGTTGGGCAAATTATCCAAGAAGCTGGACTCTATAAAGAGAAATGTGGCATCAGGATTGGAGAGAGACTCATCAATAAATTGGGTTATGCAAATGACACAACCTTGCTTGCTGAAAGTGAGGAGGACTTGAAGCGCTAGTTGCAGAGAAGATCAATGAATGCAGCCTTCAGTATGGATTGTGTCTCAATATCAAGAAAACAAAGATTCTTACCACTGAACCAATAGGCAGTGTCCTGATGGATGGAGAGGAGATTGAAACTGTTAACAGCTTCAACTTGATTGGATCCATGATTAACACTCTTGGTATGTGCAGTCAGGAAATAAGGAGATGCATTGCACTGGAAAAATCTGTGGTTAGGGACCTTTCCAAATTATTGAGGAGTCGTGATGTCAGTTTGAGGACTAAGGTGCATCTGATTCAGGCCAGTCTTTCTGATTACTAGCTATGCATCTGAGACCTGGACAATGAATAATGATGACAGAAAAAGAATTGATGCCTTTGAGCTGTAGCGTTGGAGAAGAGCACTGAACATCCCATGGACAGACAAGAGAACAAACAACTATGTCTTGGAGAGGGTGCAGCCAGAGTGCTCTTTGGGGACAAGAATGATGAGGCTTTGTTTCTAAAACTTTGGACATGTTGCTAAGAGAGGCTATTCTTTGGAGAAGGACATAATGCTGGAAAGGGTGAAGGGCTGATGGAGAGGAAGACCCTCAACCAGGTAGATAGACATGGTGACTGCTGCAATGGGCTCTTGTGTGTCAGGAAGTATGAGGATAGCACAGGACAGGACTGAGTTCAGATCTTTTGTTCATAGGGTTGTTAATGAGTTGTACGTGACTTGACAGCACCTAACAACAACAACTATAAAGATTTAAGTGGATTGCCCATATTTTCTTTTTCTCTTTTGGATTCTGCTCTGATTTCTTTTGAATGCAAACCAGTGTGAGACTGATCATGGAATGCTCAATTATATTTGGGTTACAAAGAGAAAAATAATTAAGAACATATTAAGACTTAATAATTCTGCCTTCAGAATCTCGCAGGGTTTAGAGTTTGGTTAAAGTAGTATTTCACATTCATTGTCTTTTATTCCCTTAGGAGATGATGTGCACCAGAAAAGAAGTTGTTTCGGTGCAGGCAGAGGCTTGCTTACCAGCTCTTGTCTTCCTCCTTTGACACTGTGACTCTAGAGTTGTTAGTGCTGGGTTTTGTGTGTTTTTTTTTTCTCTTATAAAGATATAGCTGTTGAAACTTCTAAAGCTATAGGCATATTCTCAGTAGTCTTCAGACACTAAAACCCTCTTCTCGTCCTTGTGATATTCTTCCACGGGGGGGAATTATTGATCAATCATCTTTACTTTAAACAAGTACCTATGTGGTGATTCAGGTCTCTTTACCCTCTTTTACCAGGATAAATGATGACAGATTTGAAGTATCAAAGGCTAAATAATTTCAAAATATCAAAGACTATTTTAAATAAGTCTTCGACTCAGAGCCAATGTGATTACCACTAACAACAACATGTCCCTGGTACTTTAGATAGATTGTTTAAGGAAGATAAAGTTCAATCATGAAAGGAGTCTTTACCTTTTTTTTTACGCCAAAGAGAATGAAGATATTCTTTTAATAGAGGGAGCAGGGTGGACAGTTAGAGGCTGAGAGTAAGAAAGTAGTGGAAAGGACACGTTTGGATGGGGTTGTGGCTGGGGTCCATGGGTGGTGGTGATAATATCTCAAGGTCTAGCAACATGTGCAGGTGTGTTCCTTAGAAGGAAAGAACTTCAGGATTTATGCTGCAATAGGACTGAAGAAGGCAGTCTAGGCAAAGAGATACACACTTTGGAAGATAAGTGTGGAGGATTTATTCCTATTCAGATATATTTATAGAGGCCAGAGGTGGAACTTACATCATGATGGTTACAATATTTTAAGAAAGTTCCTGTATTCTAAAACACTGTAGATGAACTGTTACTTAGGAGTGGAAACAAGAGAGTAAAATGCAAAATGTAGAATACATATAATGTAGGTGGGATAGAAGAATGTGCATGTCGGGGAACCCTTCTATAAATAATAGTCACATAAAACAAGCCCGAAAAGGAAGTTAGTGAATGTGGGTGCTGTGGGCAATTATAGAATGCATTCAAAGAAGGTTTTCAGAGTGAGGAGAGACCTTTGTGAAAAGGTATGATAAAGAAGCTGTGATTATGTGCACAGTCTAAGTACTGGTTGAAGAAATTGCCTCGATTCTAACTTGAGGGAAGATAAAAGATGGTTAAATCCAAGGGAGAAAGATGATTAAGTCATTAGTTAGACAAAGCAAGACCTGACAACGAGGATAATGCATTGGTATGTCCCAGGGAATTTTTTTCTATTGTCTTGCCAGAGCTGCAAAATTTATACAAATATTTTGAAAAAGAAAGTGAATTAAAGCTTTTTTTATTTTTAGTCTTGTTGAATAGATAAAGCAGCAGAAATCTTTTAAAGGATGCTTGATTGATTAAGTGGAATGATATACTTCTCATTTTTCAGTCTTCTGCACCTGAAATGTGCTCTACCTGCTGGTCTCTTCCAGGCACGTGGGAGCGACATCAGAAGGAGGGGCTGGGATAGAAGGACTGGGGAAACTGTTCTGGAATTTACCGAGGCTCCACACAGGTCATGTAGAATTTACCACTTCCATCCTCAGCACATTTCTTTTTTATATTTAATTTAAAAGAAAATTTTTATTTTATACTGGTTTACTTACAAAGTTCATGTACATTGTTTTCCACACAGGATCTTTCCCATTTCCCTTACCCACCCCTCACTTCACCCATCAAACTGTGCGACCCTATGATTAACTTCCACTGCACCCATCCTTATGCCTCTGCTCTCCACTCCCACCTTGGATCCTCATACATGTTCTATCTACAATAGTGGTCTTATACCGCATTTGTCCTTATGGGACTGAGTTACTTCACATAGTATAATGGTCTCCAGTTCATCCCAAGTTAGGTAGAGATTTACAAAATCATTGCTCCTGTGCACTGTGTAGTATTGCATCGCGTGAATGTGCTATAAATTCTCAATCCATTCTATTGTGGTTTGACATTTGAGCTGTTTCTATGTTCTTGCAATGAATGGTGAATAACACTTCAGCTCATTTCCTTTAGACTGAAGTCTTTTTTTGTTAACTAAATTAGTATTTCATTCCATCTGGTCCTGGGATAAATCACAAAGAAAGTGTCTTTGGTGTCTTTCTTTACAGTTCCTGGTTCTTATGTGTCTTTCAAATTAGGATAGCCCTTTCCTAGTCTCATAAAGTCTTCTGCTCAATGCCTACCTGCTGAGAAGGCTTCTCTGCTTATGCTTCTCTTCTTATGCCTTTCAGGGATGCTAGGATTTCTATGAGTCATTAAAATGCTCTTTGATTGAATATCAGCAGGGGTATTTCAATGGCAGAATTCTTTATTTTATGCTGGAGACCTGGGTTCAAATACCAGGCAAGGCACTTCATGAACAATCATAACCATCTGTCAGTGGTGGTTGTTGTGTACCATTGTTGGAACTGACCCGTAGCTGACCCTTCAGTAGCTTTTCACAGGCAGTAAATTGCACGGGAGGAGATTTATCCATATTTCTCCCGCAGAGCAGCGGGTGGATTCAAAGTGTCTACCTCTGTGTTGGTGCCACTATGCCACACAACTAAGCCACCAGCACTCCATTCTGTCCGTGGAAGCATGTATCATCACAGTGGCATTGAACCAGTTTCAACAGAGCTTCCAGACAGAGATAGACTAAGAATAAAGGTCTGGCAATCTACTTCTGAAAAATCAAATGACTCCAAGATAATCACCAATAACAATGACAATTCTAGCTCGAATGAAATAAATCTTGAATGGCAAAATTTTAAGTTTATGAAAGTCGCCTGGAGAAAGTGTTTAGGGTGAGGGCAAACTTTTTGAATTCCATCCTGTGAGAAGCTTTGTACTTGGAATCTTTAAGCTCTCCAGACCCTGACATTGTGGTGGCTACGGCTTGTGACTAATGCAAAGCTGATGTTCAGACAGACTGTTCTCAGCTTACGTTAGCCAACAACGATCAATTAAAACCATTCTGATGGCCAAATGAGTTAGTGTTGCTTACTGTGTCTAAGCTCTAGAAAGTGAAACAAACAAGCACACAGCTATTGCTGTGTTTGAGTAACCAGGATGAGGTAGGTCTGGCTTTGGGAAGATGACATCTGGTATGTGTACTGGTTTCCATCTGGTCCCATTCAGAGGCAAGCAGAAAGTGTGCATAGCCTAGAGATGGCCAGGGCATCAGGCATGCAAGCTACGTTAACGAGTGGTTAGGTCTGGGATTAACTGTGGGGTAACTTTGGAGGAATTGCATTCTGCAAAAGTTTAAAGAATACCAAAGTGTCTTCCTTTTAGTCAAGTGCAGGCGATCAATCTGTCTTTGCATGCGGTAAACCAGGGCTTTAGGAGAGAAGATGAAATAATCCAGGATGGAAAATTGACTGGAGAACGTCCAGTCTGACCTGGAAGTAGTCATTTTTCCTGCCTTGTCTCTTCTCTTGCTGCAAATCATCCTGCGAGGAAGAGGCAATGGCGACTTCAATTCACACTCCTTTGACGGATGACGACTCCAGAGTTATCCATGGTGAAATTTACAGCCTACAATCAATATGTATTTTCAGGGAAGGGACCATCATTCATTTCTGTTATCGGTCAATCTCAGGCAGAAATAATATCTTTTGTGACTTGACTGCACGGTATTTTTGAATGCTTTATTGCTGAGCCCGAGTTGAGTTTCCATTGCTCCAGCTGGCGTTTAGATGCTGAAGTTTTCCGAGCTGCCATTTGCATTGGAGTATCTCGGGCAGGTATACATTTTGAGGGGTAAAGGGTAAGAGAGAGTAAAAGGGAAAGAAAATATGTCTGCTGGGGGAAAAAAGAGACCATTTTCATTACTTACTTTTAATTTAGAGCAGCTCAATTTATTTTCATTGGCACTGGGTATAATGTTGATTTAACTTCTGCATTGGAGTATCGATTTTACAATGAAAAGCCAGACACCAGCCATTGTCTGACAGTGACTAGAACACTTGGAATTTCCATCACAACCAGCAGTTCTGAGGAGGAAAGGCAGCTGGGAGACAAAGGAACTGTTCAGTGAATTAGCTGTGTGACGCTAACCAAGTCATTTTACCTTTCCAAGCTTTTGTTTTTGTATCTACAGGGAGAATTTGTAGAATACTTGGCATAAGCTCTCTTTCAGCTCTAAGGTCTTTGACTCTATGTGTGGGGCTGTGTTTTACTCATTTATCTTTTGTTAACATCATGAAGATAGGAAAGCAGGTCAGTTTCTACAACAAACACGCTTTAGTCCACATACTGAAGTGTACTTTGGGCATGTTGTTAGGAAGGGCCAGTCCTTGGAAAAAGATACCGTGCTGGGAAAGGTGGAAGGCTCAGAGAAAGAGAGGAAGAACCTCTGCAAGATGGACTGAGACAGTGACTGCGGCAGTGACCTTGAGTGTGTTGGAGATGGTGAGGACAGTGGGGTTTGAATCTAGTTTTCACAGAACTGCGATGAGTCACAGTCAACTTGATGGCACATAGTAACAACAGCAACAACGAACAAAAACTGTTGCTCAGTTTTTATTTTCAAAATCAGCTATGGAGTCAAGACTCTGGCAGCATTATTATCTAGAAATTCACCAGATTCCCCAAGCACTTTTTAGATCATGGTAAGACTAATTGCCTAAGAAGTAATGTATTAAATCAACAAATGTCTGTTGAATCTCTATTATGATGTAGACCTTGTGCTAGGGACAGGATATGCCTATCTAGTGTCGAGGTACGATTGAATGAATGATTCAATAAAGAACTTAGAGAGTGGCAAATAATCTATTACTTCATGGGAGTGGAGACGTACAGGACAGGTGACAGAACAGAGAGATGGTAACTCCCCATTGCTGTGACAAATCTAGTGCCCCCTGGAATCCATGATTGATTCTCCTAAAGGAAGCTCTCATTGTGTACTTCACAATGAGTTGTGCTGTTCACTGAATGTCTGCTCATCTCCCAAGGCTCAAATCTACCCGTGACTTCAAGGAAGAAAGAGGAGCAATTTCCTCCCATAACACTTTATAACTAAAGAAACACAATGAAGGCTTTGCTGTAGGGGGTCCAAAATTGCAGTCTTCACTATGGATTGCATCTCAAACATCAAAAAACCAAAGATCCTCACCAATGGGACAATAGGCAGTATCATGATAGAGAAAGGATTGAGATTGTTAATGATTTTATCTTGCTTGGATCCACAAATAACATTCTTGATATCAGCAGTGAGGAAATCAAAAGGCTAGTTGCATTGGGAAAATCTGCTGTCAAGGCCCCTCTGCAGAGTGCTAAAGAAACACCATGTCAGTGTAGGTATGCCTGGTCCAACCCATGGTTGCTATGCATCTATTGCTTGCAATGCATCTGAAAGCTACACAATGAATAAGGATGACAGAAGAAAAATTGATGCCTTTATGTGAATGAAGGATAGTGTGAAACATAATGTATGTGAACTTCGTAAACAAATCAATATCAAAGGGGCAAAAAGAATTGATGCCTTTGAGTTGTAGTGCTGGAGAAGAATACTGAACATACCATGAACTGCTAAGAGAACAAGCAGGTCTGTCTTGGAGAGGGTGAAACCAGGTTGCTCCTTGGAGGCTGGGATTGTGAAGCTCCATCTCACAAACTTGGGGCATGTTGCCAGGAGGGACTAGTCCTTGGAGAAAGATGTCATACTTGGAAGGGAAAGAGTCAGTGCAAAAGTAGAAGGTCCTGGATGAGATGGATTCACACAGTGACTGTAGCAATGAGGTCAGGTGTGTCTGAGCCACTGAGGTTGGCTCAGCATAGGGCAAAGTTCAGAGCCATTGTTCATAGGGTTGCTAGGAGTTGTAGTCAGCTCAATAGCATATAACAACAACAACAACAACAACAACAACAATGATTTTGCTTCTGAATGAGATAAGAGTTCATGACTTCAGGTTGATTTTTTAGAGACTGTTTCAGCCATGTACATAGACTGTATTTCCAATTTAAAAAAATGTGTTTTGCTTTTTGGACCCTATGAACCCAATTAAGTATCTTGGGATTCCCATTCTTCTCAGTGTTGGCCATAATTTGTTATGATCCACATAGTACTTAGTAAAAGAGAGAATCAGTGAAAAAAGAGAAAAATCTTCACCACAATGGATTGATAAAGTGGTTCCACCAATGGGCTCAAGGAAGCACAGTAGCAATTGTGAGACTAATACAGGATTAGACAATGATGCATTCTGTTTTACACTGAGCCAACTAATGGTGTCTACGAACAATACCAGCCATATTCTCTTGGCTACCCTGGCATTTAAAGCCATTTGTCTTTATATTTTTATCTTCTCCAAGCATTGAGCTTTGCTAGCTGTTCTAATTAAACAATTTGTAGAGTGCTGCCCTCTGAGCATCACAACTAAAACATAGTTTATTATTATTTATTATGAAACTTAATATAGTACTTTGAATGCTTTCATCCATGTTGATTTTTTCCACTCTTCTCAATAAGGAAATTTACTGTGGACAAATAAATACACACAATAGATTACTTTGAAAAGAATGTGTTCTTTTTATTTGTCTGTTGCACAGAATATGCATCAGGGTCCTCTACAGGCCATGTGGTTCAAGTTCATGCCAACCGCTGACTTTCCATGTAGTTTCAAAACCACAAATTTTTTGGTTTTTAAGGAGTCCACGTAGGATCGGTTAGCAAAATAATTGCATAAGTGGTAAAAATTGAATAATATGAACACGCTTTATTATTTTTATATTTATTTTAATGAAAGTTTACAGAGACTTTGGATTTCCATTCATTGATGCATACTTTCCTCCCTGCCAACCCCCCCCAGTTTACTTTTCTCTTTGAAAAGTAAAAAAAAAAATTGTACAATTCCCCCTCCCCCACCCATGCAGTCCACTCCTCTATGCAGCTTTCATTCTGGACTCTTGTCATAACAATAATACCTAATCATATATTTCTCCTAAACAGTTATCTCCCTCATCTATTTCAATGCAGTATACATTAATTATCCCCCCTTAGTTTCCCCCAACTCCAATGACAGTCCCGCTTTACAACATTGGCAATATGCAGCATTTGTCCTTTTGTGATTGAGATATTTCACTCAGCATAATGTCCTCCAGGGTCACCCATTTTGTATAATATTTCATGAGTTTCTTGTTTTTCAATGCAGCGTAGGATTCCATTGTGTGAATATACCACAGCTTCTCTATTTATTCACTTGTTGATGAACACTTGGGTTGTTTCCAACTCTTTGCTATTGTGAAAAAAGCAGCAATAAACATGGGTGTGCATATATCTGCTTGGATGGCAGTTCTGGCTTCTTTAGGGAATGAATATTCCCAGTAGTGGAATTGTTGGGTCAAATGGTATTTCCATTTGCAACTTTTTGAGAAAGTGCCATACCACCTTCCATAGTGGTTGCACCATTTTACACTTTCGCCAACAGTGAATAAAGGTTCCAGTTTCTCCACAACCTCGCCAGCATTTGTTGCCTGCTGGTCTGTTAAATTTTGCTATTCTGACTGGGGTGAGATGATATCTCATAGTTGTTTTGATTTGCATCTCTCTTAGAGCAGGGAATTTTGAACATTTCTTCTTGTGTTTGTTTGCCATCTGAATGTCTTCTTTGGT
>NW_006399857.1:1145820-1148889 GCF_000299155.1 Elephantulus edwardii
TAAAATGTGAAAAAAAGCTAAAAAAAGAATGAATCTTATTTTATTTTTCTTATCAATGTTAGTTTGTCATTTTCTGTGATGTATATTGATCTACTCTATTCATTTAAATGGTATTTTGTGGTAAAGATGCAACCTTTTTTTTTAATTGATTCATTCTCCTGATGAATGACACTAGGTTGTTTCTCTTTGTTGTGAAAAACAGTACTTTAATAAACTTCTTGTCTGTCCATATGCTGTTGTTGTTGTTATGTGCCATCAAGTTGCCTGTGACTCATAGCGACCCTGTGTACAACAGTCCTAAACCCTGCTCTATCCAGTGCCAATTTTATTGTCTCTGACTCACCTACCCTCACTACCTCAGTCACTGAACCAATCTATCTCATCAAGGGTCTTCTTCTTTTGTGCTGTCCCTCCACCCTCCCAAGCATGTTTTCCCTCTCTACGGACTGGTCCTACCTTGCAACATATCCAAAGTATGTCAGAAGAAGCTTCAGAATCATAGCTTCCAAGGAGCAGCCTGGTCTTACCCTCTCTAGAATGAACCTGTTTGTTCTCCTAGCAGCCATGGTATATTCAATACTCTTCTCCAGCACCACAGCCCAAAGGCATCAATTCTCCTTCCATTATCCCTAGTCATTGTCCAGCTTTCTGATGCATAGCAAGTAATCACAGTCTATTGCCTGGATCAGGTGCACCTTAATTTCCAGACTGACATCATTGCTCTTCAGTGCTTTGGAGATATCTCTGAGAATAGACTTTCCCAATGTAATTAATCTTTTAATTTCCTGGCTGCTGGTACAAAGAGTGTTGATTGTGGAGCCAAGTAAACTAAAGCTTTTAATAATCTCAATCTCTTTACCATCTATCATGTTACTGCCAGTTGGCCCAGTGGTGAGAATCTTTGTTTTCTTAATGTTGCGCTTCAATCCATATTGAACGCTGCAGTACTTGACCTTCTACAGCAAGTGCTTCAGGTCCTCCTCAGTTTCAGCAAGCAAGGTTGTATCATCTGCATAATGCAGATTGTTGATGAGTCTTCCTCTAATCCTGATGTTACATTTCTCCTCATACAGCCCAGCCTCCTGTATAATCTGTTCTGCATATAGATTGAAAAGGTATGGAGATAGGAAACATCCCTGGCTTATACCCTTTCCAATTTTGAATCATGCAATGTTTCTTTGCTCTGCCGTGATAACGGCTTCCTTGTCCAAGTATAGATTTCACATATACCATCCCATAATTGTGAAAATATTTTTGAATAATTGTTAGGACAAGAGTTACACACATTAAAGTTTTTTATAGACACTGACAAATTGCTTACTAAAACTTGTATCATTTTGTATTGTGTTATGATTGAAAAGTCCAGTGTATGGTTGAATTTGGATCTGGAATGATGCTATCTGGTACTTGTTTCTCTCTTTTGATCTCTCAACTCCATGTCCTCCTTGATAGACCTTGGGCCGGTCTCCCTCCATGGCGTTAAAGCAATCATGGAATTCTAGGCTTAATTTCAGTACTAATCTAGTGGGAAATGTCACATGCCTCTATTCAGTGGGGGCAAGGATTTTGAAGTTCCATTTCACATACTTTGGGCACGTGGCTAGGAAGGACCAGTACTTGGAGAAGGACATCATACTTGGAAGGGTGGAGGGACAGCGCAGGAGAGGAAGGCCTGGATAGGATGGATTGACTCTGTAACTGGAGTAATGGGGTAAGTGTATCAGAGACAGTGAGACTGGTTCTGGAAAGAGCTGAGTTCAGAGCTATGGTGCACAGAACCACTCTGAGTTGCAGGTGGCTCAGTGGCATATAACAACAACAACAACAACAACAACAACAACAACAACAATATTCCAGAAGTTCAGTAAAGATCTCATTGACTTTGATGTATCATGTGTTCATCTTCGCAAAAGAGTTATTAAGACCCTAGAAACCTTATACTGACCAAGCCTTGAGCTGGGTGTAATGCCAGTGGTGTCAGACCTATGTAGTTCTGAGTATAGTAGAGTCTGTAGGGACAGCTCACCAATTATGCTTCTGTCTCGGAAGCAGAATCAACGTTTAAGTTAAGTGTATGGAGTATGAGGGAGACTCTCTATGAGTGGAGAGTCTGGAATTTCCTTCCATTTGACAACTGGCCTTTAGGAGATTTGAGGAGGTCAATTACCCCTTGCCAGCAAGTAAATCCTGAACCCTATAGGCAGAGTATACTTGACTCCAAGGTCTGGGCTCTATGGAAGTTGATTACGAGTTCTTTCTCTGTGGAGTGACTAGTAGGTTCAAGCTGCCCACCTTTCCGTTATTAACTGAGTGCTTCACCACTACACCACCAGGGTTGCTTCAGTAGTAAGAGTTTTACAACCCCCTTTGCACTGTTGTTTGGAGCTACAATTATATCCCACGGAAAGGGTTTTTTTAAGGTTTGTCCTTAGATAAGATGGAACTTAAAGATTGAAAAAAGTAATATATTCTCTTTTAAAGAAGGAACAGATGTATTAAAGAACAAAAGCTTAAATCTTAATCGGCTTGTTGAGGTTGCTATGGAAATGACAGAAAGCAAATTTCATTTTATGTCCTTAGAAGTTGGCAAGCTGTAGAGAGGGGAAGAAATTTGAAGAATTTCCCCCTCCTTTTCCTCCCCCCCTCTTTAAATATAAAGACAGATGAAAACATAGTCAGAGAGAAAAGTCTTTAATTTGGGGCAAAAAGAGTCTGAAGATTTTGGTCTGAGAGACCTGCAAGATCATTTAGCATGTGGGTCTCAAATTTGAGCTAAAATAATCTGGAAAATTTATTGAAAAATTATCTTGGACAGTTCCCCTCCCGAGGTCACTCTGGGAGTAAACAGAAGAGATGAGGCTAGAAGAAATTTTGTTTGTTTTGGCTTCATCTCAGAGATTCTGGAGACTAAGGTGAATCTGACATAAGCCCTGAGGATTTCAATCATGTGTGAAAGCTGGACTGTGAACAAATAAGGATGACTGAAGATGAGTTGATATATTTTTTTAAATATTTTAATCTATTTATTTTTCATTTCAGTGAACATCTACAGAGATTTTGGAATTCCAT
>NW_006399857.1:1149448-1186943 GCF_000299155.1 Elephantulus edwardii
GTATGCATATATCTACTTGGATGTCATTTATGGTCTCTTTAGGGTATATTCCCAGTAGTGGAATTGCTGGGTCAAATGGTATCTCTATTTGCAACTTATTGAGAAAGCACCACATCGTTTTCCACAGTGGTTGCATAAAGTTGATACATTTGAATTATGGTGTTGGCAAAGGATACGGAACATACCAGGAACTGCATGTAAAAAGGACAAAGAAATCATTCTTGGGAGAAACACAGCTCCAATCCTCTTTTTAGCACATGAGGAATGTGCTATGGACATGTTATGAGGAAACATCTATTCTTGGAGAAGGCAATGATATTTAGTAATGTGGGGGGTCAGTGAAAACAAGGAAGACCCTCAATGAGATGGATTGACAATGTGGCAGCAGCATAGTTTCAAACACAGCAGCAATTGCAAGGATGGCACAGGACTGGATAGCATTTCCCGCTCCCACCTAGTGTACATAGAGTCTATCAGAGTCTCATTTGATGGCATGGTACCCAGCATTAACAAAGTGCAAGACCTTTGAATTTGCATTTAAAACCAATACCTTCTTGTTATGATGCTGAGGGTTTGAAGACCAAGCAGTTAGAAACATTGATATATGCAACTTCTGGCGCTGGAGAAGTGGACTGAGAATCCCATGAACCGCAAAGAAAACAAGGAGTAGTTCTGTCCTAGAGAAGCTGAAACCAGGGTGCTCCTTGGTGGCAATGATGGTGAAACTGTCTCACATATTTTGGGTGTACTTTGCGGAGAGATCAGTCCTTGGAGAAGAACTTTAATGCTTGGAAGGGTAGAAGGTCAGCACAGGAGAGGAAGACCCTGCATGAGATGATTGACACAGTGACTGTAGCAGTGGAGTCAAGTGTGTCAGAGACAGTGAGGTTGGTCCAGGATAGGGCAAGTTCCGAGCCACTGTCTCTTTACTGTCTCTTTCCCATCTTCCCCCTCCCATCTCTTCCCTCAGTAAGGAAGCGGAGCTGCAGATTGATTATCACCAAGGTCACTGATCCTTAGATGCCATCATGTCAGCTACCACTCACAGTGATCTTATGAATATGGCTTGTTTTATCTTATGCCATTCTCACCATCTCTGTCCTGTTCAAACCCATTGTGGTAGTCTCTCTCTCAGTTCATCTTGTTGAGGGCCTTCCTCACATTCATTGACCCTCATCATGAGGCTTCTACTTAAGGTTCCTCCTAAAAATATGCCCAAAGTAAGTGAGATGAAGTTTCACCTCTTTGCCTCCAAGAAGCACTCCGCTTGAACTTTCTTCAAGATGAATTTGTTCTTCTTTTGGTGGTCCATGACATATTTAGTACACTTAGCCAACACCATAATTCAAAGGCACCTATTCTTTTGTCATCCTTATTCATTGCTCAACTTGCAGATATACAGGAAGACACTGGCCTGGGTCAAGTACACCTTAGTCTTTAAACTGACATCGTTGCTCTCTAACACTTTGGCTAGGTTCTTGACAGCGGATTTCCTGAATGCAACAGGTCTTTTGATTTCTTGACTGCTGTGACCATGGATGTTGATTGTGGAACAAGTAAAATAAAGTTGTTGACAATTGAAATCTTTACCTGTTATAATGTTGCTGATTGGTCCAGTGATAAGGATTTTGTTTTCTGAATGTTGAGATGTATGCCACATGGAAGGCTGTTGTCTTTGATCTTCTGCAGCAAGTACTTCAAGTGTTCTTCACTTTCTCCAATAAAAGTGGTGCCATCTCTATAATGCAGGTTGTTGATGAACCATCCTTCAATCCTGATAGCACATTCTTCTTCATAAAGTTCAGCTTCTTGAATACACGTTGAATTCAGCATACACATTAAATAGGTATGGAGAAAGTATACAACTCTGATACACAAATTTTATGATTTTAAATCATGCAGTGTTCCCTTCATTTTTTTTTTTTTAAATAATGACTTCTTAGTCTAGGTATAGCTTTTTCCAGAGCAAAATTAAGTCTTCTGGGATTCTTATTATTCTTCTTATTAGCCATAATTTGTTGTGGTTTATACAGTCAAATGCCTTAGCATAATCAATAAAGCACAAGTAAATATCTTTCTGGTATCCTGCATTTTCAGCCAAGATCCATTGATAGCCTTTGTGCCATGGCCCCTTCGGAATCCAGATTGAATTTCTGGCAGTTCTGGTTGATGGGTTGGTCCAGCCATTTGGAATAGTCTGCAGCAAGGTTTTACTTGCTTGACTTCCAAGTGGATGTTATCTTCATTCTGTTTCAAAGGTTTCCATTCTCAGAGAAAGGATACATCAAAGCATTATCAGGATATACCATTTAGTACCATAGCATTTAGAAATAGGAAGAAGGAAACAGACTATAAGGAGAGTCTGCATTTTGGGGTAGAACAAATCCTAAGTCCCATGGCCAGGGGAAACTGCCTATGTAATAAAAAGCTATAACAATAAACTCAGCAAATATACCAATATCATTGGACTGGGGGAAAAATATACTTGTGGCTGCAGAGAGACTTCAGAGATTTGCTGGCAAAACTCAGACGTGTGCTAGAATGGTGCCACAGTGCTAGAGGGTAGATGACTCAGGTGAACTCCACTCGGCCCTAGGGAAGCCATGCTTGGGTTAAGTATTTATTGGAAGCACCGTGGTTGGGGCCATCCAGTTGACTCTGACTCACATGATCCTGTGCATTCCAGAGCAAAAGCCTGGCTCATCCTGCCTTATATAGTCTTTGAAAAGGCCAGCAAGATGAAATGCTAAGTGATTTTATCTAATTTTTTATTAAAAAACAATCTCACCTTGCATTATATTTTATAGGCTAGTGTTTAATGATGATAATTGATAACACATTTTATTTGACTCTTTATTTCCCATGACCATGTAAAAGACATTGTTTAAAATATTGTGAGCACTATTATTAGGATTACACAAGTACTGAAGAGTCATCTCCTCCATTTGTGTGCAATGTAACTGGAAAGAAACAAACAGCTTTGGGAGTGTGTTGGGCTTGCAAACTGCAAAGACACAAAGTGACAGGAGATGTCCCAATCCTCTTGCCTGGATCTCTAGTACCTGACTTAAGCAGTATCTCTTTCCTGAATTGCCAAATGTAAACACACGTTATCATTTGCATGTCACTGGGAGGAGTTTATCAGGTTATTTTCTTTGGTGATAGGAACGATCTAGGACAACATAAGATTTGGGAAGGAGAGGAGTGAATCATAGAAAGGGGTACAGAGAGTGATGCCGGGAAACTTGCTGAGTTAAATGTGTGAATATGTTTAGTCAATGTGTTATTATTCTTCTCAGGTTTTATGTATTACTTTAGATTTACAGCTTTGGAAGGAAGGGGTATGGGAGAATATCCTCAAGCCAAACCCATGGCTGCGAGTCAGATTCTGACTCATAGGGACCCTAGATGTAAGAGTAGAACTGCCTGGGTTTCTAAGGCTGTAACCTTCATGGAAGGGAGCTCTGGTGGTTTGTTGTTAGGTGCCATTGAGTTGAGTATGACCCATAGTGACCCTGTCCTATAGTGTTACATCCTCACACTTCCTGACACACTAGAGCCCATTGCAGCAGTCACTGTGTCAATCCCTCTGGTTGAGGGTCTTCCTCTTTTTGGTAGATTCTCCACCTTTCCAAGCATGATGTCCCTCTCCAAGGAAGAGCCGCTCCTCGCAACATACCCGAAGTACGTGAGATGAAGCTTTACCATCTTTGACCCTAAAGAGCACTCTGGCATCACTTCTCTGAGACATCTTTGTTTGTTCTTTTGGTAGCCCATGGCATATTCAGGATTCTTCTCCAAAGCCACAAATTGAAGGAGTCAATTCTTCTTCTGTCATCCTTATTCATGGTCCATTTCTCAGAGCAGCTACACGCAAATGATCAGAAAAAACATGGCCTGAATCAGACACATTTTAGTCCTCAACCTGACATCTTTGCTCCTCAATAATTTGGAGAAGTTTCTGATTGCAGACTTTCCCAGTGCAATACATCTGCTGATTTCCTGACTGCTGGTACCAAAAACGTTGATTGTGGGTCCAAGTAAATGAAAAGTGTTAACAACTTCAACCTTTCCTCCATCTATCATGACGTTGCCTGTTCTGCTTCAAGTTCTCACTTTCAGCAAGCAAGGTGGCTTAGTGGTAAGTAATTAAGTTTCCAATCTAAAGGTTTGGGGCTTGAATCCATCAGCAGCTCCATGGAAGAAACATGGACAGTTTCCTCCCATGTGATTTATTTCCTCTGAATACCACTGAAAGATCAGTTCTGACTCAATGCTACACAACAAAATAACAGCAGCAGCAGCAGCAGCAACAACAACAACAACAACAGTAATCTTTATGGAAACAGACTGTTACATCTTTCTTCTATGAAGTTGCTGGTGGGTCCAAACCACCACCTTTTTGGTTACCAGCCGAGTACTTGACCATTCCACCACCAGAGCTCCTTGTAGAACTTCCAGAAAACTCTGTAATTTCACCAAAGGCAATAATGACATTTTCTTCCAACCTTTGCTGCTCTCTTGAGGGAGCTTACTCTTTCTCCATCTTGTTTGTTCCATCCAAGCCATCATCAATTCACTGGAACCCTCGTCAGTTCAGCTCATACCCTAGTCCTGAGTGACTGTGGCCTGAGAATTAGTTACAAACCTACAGTCTTCATTTCTTCTGTTGGAGAAGGGGACTGTTGTTGCTTTTAGATGTGATTGAGTCAACTGAACCCTGCCTTAGCCTGCGCCTTCCTCCTTGTATCAACACACTTGAGCTTATTGCCACAGTTACTTTGTTAATCCATCTTGTTGAGATTAGTAGTACAGCTATGGAACGTAGGTTAAGTGAAGCAGTAACATGTGGTATTAGAAGAATATAACCAGAATGTTCCTTAGACGTAAGGCTGGTGAGACTCTGGCTAGATTACTTTGGACATAGCACCAAGCGAGACGAGTCAACAGAAGAGGACATAATGGTTGGTGAAGTAGAGGATCAGTAAGAAGGAGGAAAACTCTCATGAGATTGATTGACACATTGAGCACAACAATGGACTCAAAGAAGCTGATGCTTTGTGAAGGTCTTAAGGACCCAGAGAAGGGTTGTTGTGTTATATAGAAGGTCTCAGTGAGTCAGAATGGACTCAACATCACATAAAAACAACAACAACAGCAACAACTTATATAAACAGTCAATCAAAGTGAGACAATGGCTGGTTGGATTTTCAGAAACAATTGCTGAAAGAGTTTGGAGTGCAAGACATTGAGAGGTTGGAAAGAAAGGAGAGGGCAGCGGGGTTGGGTTTAAGGTGAGGCTGAGCTGCACGGCTGGTCTGCTGCAGCCAGAGCCAATCGCAGGAGCTGTGGCTTGAGCATGACCCCGTTGAGTTGGCCCATGATGGACCTCGGGTGTCATCGGACACAGGCTGTGGGGAAGGCCCTGTTCTGTGTGAGGCAGTGCCTGCAGCAGTAGTAGACCCTGAGCTGACTTCAGAGGCTGCCCATGTCCATTCTCTCCACAGCTCGGTTGCAGGACTTTTCTAGAATGATGACTTGGGTAGCATATTTTCCTGTCTCCTTCATTGACAACCAACAAATATGCCCCTTCCCTTTCTCTAGCACCATCTTTCCCCCCCTTCCCCCAACTTCCTTTCCATTCTCTCTCCTTCCTCTTCTCTACTTGTTATCTTGTCAGGTCCCACCCTCCTCAGCATCTAGAGAGCTTTGGCTCAACTTTTCCTTAGCCCCCACTAAACAGAGACTTCTTGCTCATATTTGGTTTCAAGCAGATGCGTTACAGGCTGCTCATGACTCCTCTCACACAGCCGGGCTCTATTCCACAGAACGAAACTACACAGATGCTGGAAATGCACTGTCAGCCCCCGGCCTGGCAGCTGGTACCCACGAGAGGGGAGGAGGCACTGGGTGTGTTGGTAACAGATTTCAGGGAACAGTCAGAAGGACAGGACTTTATTTTTTTAAAAAAGACCATTTGAATCTGTTTTGTCTTCCTATTATACCTTTCTGAGAGAGAAAGGCTGACAGATGACAAGTGGGGACACAGATTTGGTGACTTTTGTAAAGAGGTTAATGCCAATGATGCAGGAAGGCCATGTGAAAATTAGAGACGATTGCTCTAGTGACATGATCCATAGGCCGTTGTAACCCAGAGGTCACACCTCTATGATGGTTTGAATCCACCAGTGACTCCGAGGAAGAAAGGTGGGCAAACTCCTGTCACGTGATTTACAGCCTGGAAAACTCCCAGAAGAATCAGCTGTGAATGAGCTCTGACTCAACGGCAATGAGATGAGTAGATGTCTTTATGCCTATGACAGTCGGAACTCACCCTTCAAGACCCTCCAAAGGCATGCAGGTGCTAGGCAACCAGATAATTGGCAGAGGACCTGAAGTGGCTGGGAAGGGCCCATGTGGTTTTGTGAGTGTCTTCTTAATATGACAAATCCTCGTGTCATTCTGAAGTCCCAAGCTGGTGCAAATGGGGAAAAGGGGAAAGCTGAGCTCAGCTGCTCCACTGTAGGTTGGAGATTGGAGTTTACCCATGTATTTCCCTAAGTCAGTTCCATTGTTCTCTACTATATTGGGCTTTGTTGTATTCTGCAATGCAATTGTATACATGAGTAGCTTGTAAATAATCTACATTTGTACTGTATTCTGCAATATTTGCTGCATATAGTCAAGGACTGTGGTCTTCAATATGGATTGAAGCTTAACAGCAAGAAGAAAAGAGATTGAGGTTGTTAACAATTTCTACCACACTGTTGGCACCAGCAGTCAGGAAATAAAAGAAGAATTGTATTGGGGAAGTCTGCTGTCAGGGATCTCTCCAAAGTGCTAAAGAACAGTGATGTCAGTCTAGAGACTAAGGTGCATCTAATCCAGGCCATGGTCTTCACAATTACTTGTTATGCATCAGAGAGCTGGACGATGACTAAGGATGACAGAAGAATCAATGCCTTTGAGCTGTGGTGTTCGAGAAGAGTTTTGAACATATCATGGACTGCCTAGAAAACAAATATGTCTGTCTTGGAGAAGGCGAAATAAAGATTCTCCTTGAAGGCAAAGATTTTGAAGCTCCATCTCACATATTTTGGGCATGTGGCTAAGAGGCACCAATCCTTGGAGAAGGATATCATGCTTAGAAGGGTTGGGGGACAGCGCAGGAGAGGAAGATCCCTCCCTATAAAATGGATTGACACCGTAACTGGGGGATAAGGGGGTAGATGTGTTGGAGTCAGTGAAACTGGCTCAGGATAGTGCAGGCTTCAGAGCTATCGTACATAGGGTCGCTCTGAGTTGTGGGCAACTCGAGGGCACATAAAACAACAAGAAGAGTCAGCTATTGAAAACATTGTGAAGCAGAATTCTCCTCCAACATGAATGGAGTTTCCATAAATCATAGCAGACTACATACAAGAGCTGGTTGGCAATTCCAGAATCTACAGATGTTTCAGTCCACATTTATCTGTGTTTTTAGGATAATATCCAAAGGCAGAGAGTGAGTGTGCATGCACCATCTGGTCATGCCACAGAGAGCGCCTCTGATTTTGTGTCCTGGAGTGTGTTTGGTTTATCTGAGGTCTCCTGTGATCACGGACAGAGTGGAGACTTGAGGGCCATTCATGTGGTCTAGAACCCTACGAGCTGCGGTGGTGAGGGACAGGACTTCCAGCTTCCCCTGTGGAGGGCAAGCATAAAACCCACCATAGGCTGGACTAGCTTCCCTTGTGGGCTCAGGAAATTCCAGGCAAGTGGAAACCATCTCTCAGCTTCTCCATTCTACAGAAGAACTCAGTCACCCCGGTTTAGTTTCATGTCTGGGAAGTTCAGCATAGAATCCCAAAGAAAGGAGCACAGAGAGGGATGTCTGAAGGGCAGCTGGCTTAACTCTGTGAAGATGTTATGTGAATGTAACAGTCTTGTTGGGAGTATATACCCTGTGCAGGAAGAGAGTGGAAGGGGCTTTAGGGCACTCCAGGAGCTTTCTGGTCTATGCTTGATTCTCTCAATAGTTCCCCATTCCCTTTGTGAAGACAGACATGAATACACAGAGGGGCTTTAAGCCTTTTGTTCGTAGGATCGCTAATGAGTCATGCTCGACTCGAAGGCAGTCAACAAAACCAACAATATTAAAAAGAAAAAAAATTAACCTTACTTGTTTCTTCTTACTTTTTTCCCAATACCCTTTTCCATACCACAATTCAAAGATGCCAATTCTTCTGTCATACTTATTTATATCAACATTCAGATGCATTGGAAGCAACTGAAAATATGAAGATGTGGATCAGGCACACCTTAGTCTTTAAACGGACATCCTTCCTCTTTAGCACATTAAAGAGGTTCTTTTTTTCTTTTAAAAATTTATTTTAAAAAAAAGAAACACTCCCTCCCTGGTACACAATCCCCACCGCCCCAAGTACATTCCACTATGCAACCTTAATTGTGGACTCTTGTGATAACCATAATACCCTATCATATCACTTTTAAATTATTCACTCCCTCATCTGTTTCAGTGCAGTATACACAATTTATCCACAATTTTTCTCAGTCTTACCCCAACCCTGACATCAGTCCCATTTTACAGCAGTGGCACCATGCAATATTTGTCCTTTTGCTACTGAGATATTTCACTCAGCAAAAGGTCCTCCAGGGTCACCCATTTTGAATATTGCATGAGTTCCTTGTTTTTCAATGCAGCATAGTATTCCATTGTATGAATATACCACAGCTTCTCTATTCATTCGTTTGTTGATGGACACCTGGGTTGTTTCCAACTCCTTGCTATTGTGAACAGAGTCGCGATAAACATGGGTGTGCATATATCTGCTTGGGTGGCAGTTATGGTTTATTTGGGGTGCATTTCCAGTAGTGGAATTGGTGGGTCAAATGGTATTTCTATTTGCAACTTTTTGAGAAAGCACCATACTGCCTTACACAGTGGTTGTACCATCTTACACTTCCATCAACAGTGAATAAGGGTTCCTGTTTCTCCACAACCTTACTGTTACAATGACAGACACATAGATAAATGGAATAGAATTAAGAACCCAGAAATCAGCCCATCTACATATGGTCAGCGGATTTTGGACAAGGAGATGAAATCAGTTAAGTGGGGAAATGACAGCCTTTTAAACAAATGGTGTTGGCAAAATTGGAAAAATATCTGCATAAGACTCAAGCAAGATCCACACCTCACTCCATATACAAAAACCAACTCAAGGTGGATCATGGATCTAGGACTAAAACCAAGGACTACAAACTTCATTAAAGAAAAGCTTGGAAAAACTCTGGTAGTCCTAATCCACAACATAAACAGTCTTCCAAGTATCTTGAAAAGTCTACAACCAGGAGAAGATAAAATAGATGAATGGGACCTTCTAAGAATCAAATCCCTATGCACATCCGAAAACTTCTCCAACAGGGTAAAAAGGGAAGCCACAGAGTGGGAAGAAGTATTTGGCAATGACATGTCAGATAAGGGACTTATATCTAGAATTTATAAAATACTTGAGTACCACAACAAGATAAAGGTAAACAACCCAATTGAAAAATGGGCACAGGATATAAACAGACACTTCACCAAAGAAGACATTCAGATGGCCAACAAGCACATGAAGAAATGTTCAAAATCCCTAGCTCTAAGAGAGAAGCAAATAAAAACAGTTATGAGATATCATCTCACCTCAGTCAGAATAGCAAAATTTAACAGAACAGCAAGCAACAAATGCTGGCGAGGTTGTGGAGAAACTAAAGGGGTTCTTGACAGCAGAGTTCCCCAATGCAACATGTCTTTTGATTTCGTGACTGCTGTTTCTATGGATGTTGCTGTGGATACAAGTAAAATGAAATTGCTGACCAATCAATCTTTTCTACACCGACCATGATTTTGCTTATTGGTCTAGTAATGTGGATTTTTGTTTTCTTGATGTTTACATGTAATCCATACTGAAGGCTGTCATTATTGATCTTCTGTAGTAAGTGCTTTGAGTTTTCACTTTCTGCAAGTAAGGTTGTGTCATGTACATAACGTGGGTTGTTGATGAGTCTCCCACCAAACCTGATGTCACATCATTCTTCATATTGTCCAGCTTCTTAAATGATTTGTTCAGCCTACAGATTGAACAGTTATGGAGAAAGGATGAAACCCTGACTCACACCTTTTCCTGATTTTTAAACCATGTGGTGCTACCTTGTTCTGTTGGGACAACTGCTTCTTAAGGTCTATGAACCCTCCAAAAATTAGTCAATAAAAACCTTAGGGATCACAATAGGACATCAACTTGCTTTGGAAATGCAATTATAAACATCAATTGCTAGAGAAGAAGATCAGGTTTAGAGAAGTAGAGGACCAATGAGGGCAAAGGAAACAGACTCCAGGTGAGATGAATTGGCATAATCTTGGCAATGGATGACACAAGAGTGGGTAACATTTGTTCTCTTCTGCATAAGATTCCCATGAATCAGAGTTGAGCTGACGACCCCTATATATCTATCTAGCTATGCTTTGGCCAGTCTTGATTCTAGCTAGCAAAGGTTAGAATAAGGAAACCTGCTCTTTTAAAGTTCTCTTCATTTCCCTTTTATTACATACATTTATTTTGATAAGATAAATGAATGCAAATGAACACCTTTTAACTTTTCTTTCATTTGATGTTCTGAAAATTTCATGCAGTTTTGACAGTGAAATGAAACATTTCATTATTCTTTATCTACCTCTGTCGCATGCAGTTGTAAGCAAAGCCTTGAGTTACTGGTAGAAAAATGCTGCATTATAAAGTGTTTGGGTTTTTGGTATGATGGGCATATGATCAAATTAAGCCACCTGTTCTGTATGTAGCTGTGAGTAAGTCATTCAGTTACCTGATCCTAACGTCTTCATCTGTACCACGGGGCTTATCTCATACACCTGGGGAGGTTGTTTGGGGAATCAGGGGTAGTTATAGAAAGCACTCAGTTACATATACTAGATGCCTTATTAATAGTCTCAGTTGTTATAGATTATATATATATATGTATATTATATATATATATAATATATATATATATAAATAATTTTCATAGAGATGACCTCTCCACCCATGATTTTCTGTTTTTGCTGTTTCTATGTTGATTTGGAGGCTCCCTCTAACATACTTTGAGCATGTTTCAAAGTGGGACCAATTCTTAGAGAGGAATATCATGAAAGGGTGGAGGAACAGCACAAGAGAGGAAGACCCTCGTTGAGATGGATTGAGTCTGTGACTGGGGTAATAGGGATAGGTGTATTAGAGACGATGAAATGGGCTCAGGATAGACTAGGGTTCAGAGCAGTTGTACATAGGGTCTCTATGAGTCAGAGTCCACTCGATGGCACATAACAACAACAATAACAACAACATGTTGGTCTAATTGTCAGGGGGAAAGAATCTGAGCAGTTAGAATAATGTTCTGATCCTGCAGCACCCATAACAAAATGACAATGTAACAACTCTAGGAATACAAAACAACCATTTAATCTTGTGTGTGGATGTGAGGTTCAGGCATATTGACAGAATCAAGGATAAATTGTCTCTACTCTTCCATATCTGGGGTCTTTGCAAGGGGCGTGGGGAGTGAGAAGGGGGGCGGGAGGACCTGAATAGTGGGAACTGGAATCATGTAGAAGCTTCTCTATGTACATGTGACTGGGCTGACTCGCAGGATAGGCTTAACAGGGACCAGTGAGCAAAGTGCCGATTCATGTGGGTCTGAGTTTCTCACAGTGTGGTGGCTGCGATCTGGGGGGTGGTGTTGGGTAGTGGTGGTGGCAGGTGTCCTAACACAAGGCGTCAGAGGAGGGAGTATTCCAGCAGAGCAAGGCAGAAATTGCACCCATCCTTTGACCTCGCTTTGCACTTCACAGAGCCTCTTCTGCTGTTTCTAATTTTTATGAATCAGGAAGGCCCAGATATAGGGGAGGGACTTGGGGAGGAGTAAGACCACACTCTTAGAATAGAACAAGAACAGGATTAGAACAGGTAAGGTGAAAAAGATGGTTAAGGCCAACTCTGAAAAATTCCATTTACTGTAAACATTATCTGAATGTTCTAGACTTATTTGTTGGTATCACCTTGTTTTTATTTAGCGCGTTTTCAGGAAACTGATTTCAACAAAGTTATTAGGATATTTTTCAAGTTTCACTCTTCAAGTCAACCTTAAATTAGACCCTAAAACTTCAGAGGTTGACTACAGTAAAAATTATAGTTATGATATATGGCAGCTTTATTGTGATAAGAATTCAAATATCATACAAATAGCCCATTTTAAAAAAATAGAAATGGTTTTAGTATATCCACAGAATAGATCGATCATCACAATAAACCAAGCGATCACAAGCAATTTGACAGCATTTTCATTACTCCAGAATGCTGCCCCTCTCCATTTTGTCCTCAACCCTCTTAAACTTGTGCAACCACTAATCTACTCTAGAAACATGGATTTATCAATTGATCAACAAACACCTACAAAAACCAAATGCTCTTACTATTCTCTGGTAGCAAAGAGAATATGTCTTGATAAGAACAGAGGGGAGCTTTGTATTAAAGTGATTTAATTCTCCCTTATAACTTTTCTGGGCATAGATAAAAATTCCCATTGCCATTCAATAGATTCCAATGCAAAGCAACTCTTCACTGGGTTCTGAGGCTTTAAATCTTAACAGGATGAGACTGTCTAGCTTTCTCCTATGGGGCATCTTGTGGATTCAAGCTGGTGGCTTTTTGATTGTCAGTGCCACGTGTGAAGCACCATGCCCTTGGAACCAGGTTTTCTTAAGCTAGCACTATCTGGGGAATAGAATTCCTAAACAGCCCCCTAAATTCCTTGATGTGTACTTATCTTCTCTCAACAGCTCTGTTTTGTCCCTGATCACATCCCGTGATAACTGTGGTGTGGCCGTGTGTTGCAATTGAGGGCATCCGCCAACTACCAGGATATTATTTGGCTTTATACTATAAAAAATGATTTCCAAGGTCAAGCACACACCTGATCCCCAATGCATTTCTGTGACGTCAGCTTCATTTCCATTTTACAGATGAAGAACTGAGGCCAGATAAAGTGATTTACGACCTACACCATCTTTCCATGACCTTCATAGTGAAATGAATGCAGACCCGTTTCCTGACCCTAATCTCGACTGTCACCCACACCGTTCCAGTCACCAGGGGCGGGTCTACCTTTTGACTATAACACATCATTGAAAACGTAATTCTGCGTAAGAACCCTGCCTGCCACTAACGCAAAGGCCTGCCTCCTTGGCCGTTCAAGTCCTCCAGCGGCTCTGCAGGAATCTCCTCCAGTTCAGTTCACAGCTCCTGAAAGCCCACAGCTTCGGCTGAGTTCTGACCGGAAGGCAATGAGTTGAAATTTGAGTTATTTTGTCTAAACAAAGGAATGGTTTCTCTTTTAGAGCAGCTTCTTTGCTGTTTTACAAGGGAAAATCCAAAACGGATTGCTAGTCTCCAAAAATGCTCTTCTAGGCTGATGTTAGGCTTGAAAACTAATGGCTGGTCATGGATGCTTTTGAAAAGGAGTATTTTATTATTAATATACATTGGGCTTTATGCATGTGCGTTGTGTTTTATATAATTTTTCAGATAATGGATCCTTTTATTATTGTAGGGAGCCCTGACGGTGCATGTAAGCCCTTGGTGGCTCACTCAAATGTGGTGATTCAAACCCTGCAACTGCTATGCGGGGAGAAAGTTGTAGCAGCCTGCGTCTATAAGGATTTACAGCCTTGGAAACCTTGTGCTATAGAGTCATTATGACCCCAAACTGGCTCCAAGCGCAGTGAGGTTTTGGGTCATACTCTTGAGATAGGCTCAAGGACAGGGGTAATTGCGAAGATGGCGCAGGGTTGGGCAGGATTTCATTCTGTTAGGTGACTCCTTGGACCACCCACCCACAGATGTGGCAATGCTTGTGGTTCTTAACAGCATTCCAAGAGCGAGCGGACAGCATTTCCAGATCTTCCCGGTAGATGGCAGCATTGTGCAGCTGATGCCTCCTCCCAGGCCGAGTCCTCCTCCCTTCCCTGTGCTTAGCCTCGGGCTCCGGTACCAGCACCTCCCAGATGCCCGCTGTGCGGCAGTGCTTACAGATGGTCTGCGCCTGGCAGGTCACGACAGGTCTGCATCCACAGTATGAGGGTGACTCAGGCGCGCTGTGTGTATGGCTCTGGGCAGAACCTTTCCTTTGGATAATTAGCCCAGTACATTTGACTTCTTTTCCCCTTCACCAAGGAGAAATAAATGTTGGAAAGGTTACGAATATGCTTTATCTAAGTAGTTTTCTTCCTTCACTACTTTTTTTGACTTGAGCTTTATCCTTAGGGACCTCTGCGCCTGCCTGGGACTCAGGATCCCTCCAGCTTCTGTGTCAGAGCTCTGGTTCTCCAGGGAACGCGGGTCTGTGAGCCTCGTAATAGTGAGGATGTCCAGTAGGGGGCACTGTCGTCACGTGCTCGAAGGCGCCGGCCCCTGACAGCAGTGACAAGCTTGTGCTGCCTGATCTTTGTCCTAGACGCGACCTTGGGACCTACATCTGGCCAACAGCGGCAGGGACAGTCCTTCCTGACTACGTGGACCCCTTCACGGCCTTCTGGACCCCATTCCCTCAGAGATCACACTCCGTTTATCCTTTCTCTTTTCACCTCTTTCTAAACCTCTTTAAACATGTTGGTTTTCTCCCCCACTCACTAGTTTTAAATAGTTTCAAGTAAACCTGGTATCCAGAAGAAAAAAAAACCACAATTCTCTTGTGATATTAAAGTCACTTCTGATGCCCATCCCCTGTCTCTTGAGGCACCCACCCATTCAGGAAGCTTTTGGCCACCAATTTCCTCAACCCACCACACACATCTTCCACTTTTCTTGCAACAGTCACAAGCCACCCAGTCCTTTCTCACTGATTTTCCCTGGTACCAGCCTCTCACTTGCTTTGTCCCCTCAGGAACACTGTCTTTTCCTGGCTACATTCTGACTTTTAGACCTCTGACTTGTCTTCTCTTTGTCCTTCAAACATTTTCTTCCTTTGCTAAACCTATAGATGTTGGTGGTCAGGATTCTGGCCTTGGTCCACTTCTCACTCTCCCCACCCTCCTAGTCAGCCTGTTTGTGTGCATGGAGGCGGCGCCCACCTCCACCACTGGTATCCCTGTTCCTGAATGCAGTTTGTGTATGTTTATGCTTATTTATGGTTTGCTCTTATGGGTACCTGTAATAGCTAAGAAAACAAAGATCTTCACCACCGGGCCAATTGGCAGCATCATGATGGATGGAGAAGAGATTGAGGTTGTTAACAATGTCATCTTACTCAGATTCACAATCAACACTCTTGACATCAATAGCCAGGAAATCAAAAGATGAGTTGCTTTGGGAAAATCTGCTGTCAGAGACCTCTCCAGAGTACTAAAGAGCAACAGTGTCAATGGAGAGGCTAAGGTGTGCCTGATCCAGGTTGTAGTCTTCTTGAGTGCTATGAATCAGAGAGCTGGACAAGGACAAAGGATGACAGAAGAAGAGCCTATACCTTTGAGTTGTGATGCTGGAGAAGAATAGTGAACATACATACCACGGATTGCTAAAAGAATAAACAGGTCTATCCTGGAGATGGTGAAATTAGGTTGTCCTTTGGAGGCAAGGATTTTGAAACTCTGTCTCACAAACTTTGGGCATATTATCAAGAGGGACCAATCCCTGGAGAAGGACTTTATACTCAGAAGGGTCAGCATAAGAGAGGAAGACCCTGGCTGAGATGAATTAGTGCGGTGACTGTGACAGCAGGGCCAGGAGTATCAGAGATGGCGAGGCTGGCTCAGGATAGGGCAAGATTCAGAGCTGTTGCTCATAGGGTTGCTATGAGTTGTAGGTGAATTGAAAACACATAAAAACAGCAATAACAACTTATGGTACAGTACTTGTCTGTCGGTTTGCTACACTGGGGTGACTTGTATGTTACTATGATACTTTAAGCTATACCACTAGTATTTCAAATGCCAAAAGTGGGTCACCTATGGTGGATAGGTCTCAACAGAGCTTCCAAACTAAGACTGTGAATAACAGAGGAATGTTGTCAATTATAATGCTGGAAGGAGCGCCTGTCAGATTGGAATACTGTCTACAGTGACTTTAAGCATATCAGTGATTGAAGATGGCACAGGATAGGAGGAAGTTCAGATCTATTGTTCATAGGGTCACTATAAGTTGAAACCAACTTACAGGCACCTAAAAACAACAACAATAACAACAGCCCTGATGACAGGGTCTTCTGATGGGCAAATGATTAAGTTTCCACTTACTAATGAAGTCGTTGGTTTGGATCCACTCAGAGATGCTTTGAAAGAAAGGTTGAATAAACTACTTCTGAAAGATTACAGCTTTTGAAAAGCCTATGAAGCCACAGTTCTTTGTGTTACTTGTGTGGGTGCCATGATTGAAATTGTCTTGATGGGCAACTGGTTTTGTTTTTGAGGCCCTTATGCCAAATGACATACTGGAAACATTGTGGTAGAAGGCTTACTCTTCATGTGGAAGAACCTGGTCTGATCCTGGTCAGTACCCCTCAAGTACAGCCACGATGTTCATCAGTGTGTGTGCTATGATGTTGCAGGTTTCAGTGGAATTTATAGATTGATGGACTAGGAGGAAAAGCCTAGCGATCTATTTGAGAAAATTGGCCAGTGAAAAGTATAGAGGAACATGAGGCTGGCAGAGGACTGAGTACATGGGGTCACTCACTATCGGTCAGTGACGGCAGCAGCAATCCTGAAGACAGCTGCATTTTATCGCATGTGTAAATTTTTCTCTTGAGCTATGAACCTATACTTCCATTTTATTCCAGGTAAGTAGGGATACTTGGAAAGGCTTAGAATGTAACCTTAATCTCAGGGATATTAAATTCTGTGGGAGAAAGGTGGGCAGTCTCCTTCCGTGTGATTTACAGCCTCCGAGAAACCCCTGGAGGGTGAGCGATGAGATGGTTCTAACAGCACGTAACAATAATAACATTAAATTCAGGGTTGGGGATAATGCTTGAATTCTGTATAGCAGAGTTCACTTCACTTCAGTTAGCTGCTTTCTCTGTCTAGAGTTCTCTAAGAACTGATCCTATCCTGCGGACCTTGAGATGCCATCACTGACCCACATCACTCCCCGTTCCTCCTCATCTGCGGTGAGGGAACCACACTTGGGTATGAGACTTAAAACTCCTTTCTAGCCCAGGCTGATCAGACTGTTGGTCAGGACAGCTGATCACAAAGGCCACAAAGCCTCATAGATTGGGGGTGGGGGTGTGTATGAGGAAAATGAGTAAACTACGGGAGCTAGGTGGGTGACAGGAGGAAGCTAAAGCAGATGTGTGTGTGTGTGTGTGTGTGTGTGTGTGTGTGTGTGAGAGAGAGAGAGAGAGAGAGAGAGAGAGAGAGAGAGAGAGAGAAACTCCATTTCCTGTTTTTCAAGACACCCAGTAGTATATTCTTTGCTCTTAGTTTCTAAAGGATTTTGTATATTCTTTCAAAAACATCTTTATCTTCAGCTGGTCCCAAATTGTAACTAATTCATGAAGCAGTGGAGATATGCAGATAGAGAAGTCAGCCAGTGGGCAGGTTTTTGTAGATCCTGGGGAAGTTAAGGGGTGTTGGTAACATAGTTGTTGAAGTCTTCAGCAGCAGACCTGAAGGTTCAACTCACAGCCACTCTGAGGGAGAAAGATGTGGTAGTCTGCATGTCTAAACATTTCCAGTCTTGACAATCTCAGGGCCAGTTCTCTGGGCTGCTGCAGAGTTCCCGTAGGAGGATAACAAGTAAGAAAGATGCAAAAATCAAAGGAAGAAGGGGAGGGGGCAGGAAGAAGGGTGTGTGTGTGTGTGTGTGTGTGTGTGCACGCGCGTGCGTGTATACATGCATGCACACACATGTGAAATCGCTGGGATGACAGAATTTGGTGGGCAGAGGGAGGGGGCGAAAGAATTAGGAGAGATCCAGCGAGACCCTGAAGAGATGGGGGTAATAGATCAATGGTGATTAATTTTATAAAACATGGTTTAAAGTCATGATCGTATGGAACACAACGTGAATGAAGGAATTTGTGAAACACATTATACATAAAAGAAACACAATGCATATGAATTTTGTCTATAAACCAATATAAAATAAAATTTTTAAAAAATGACTCCGTGACAGTAGGGTTTGGTGTGAATTAGCAGGTAATGGTGGTTGAGGAAGTAGATAGTAGTGACCTCAGCCTGTGTTTGGCGTTTCGGGTTTTCTACCGTGCCCCTTTCTGAGAATCCCCACATCCTACTTAATGCTGGATCTTAGTGTGTTGCTTAGCCCACCTAAGATCCCAAAGTTAGATATGTTCAAATGGGCACTGGGCTTGGAGCAAGATAGTATCAAAGTGTCAACAAATACCCTAAGTATTTGTTGAATGCCGATTTTGTTCGGTGGGGGTGATGCAGTGGTTAATCACTGTGCACCTAATCGAAAGGCCAACAGCATCTACTAGCCCCCCTCCACGGGAAAGGCGGGGGCTGTTTGTTTTTATTATGATTGCAGTCTTGGAACCCCGATAGGGAAGTTCTAATCTGTCCTACAGGGTGCCTATGAGTTGGAATCTATTGAAATTTTATTTTATGTGGGGAAATAGAGGTGAATAAGACGTAATTACTGTCTCACGGGGCTCTGATGGCCTAGTGGCAAGAAGCTGTGCTGCAATCTTGAAGGCACGTGGTTCGAGGCCACGAGCTGCTCTGAGGGAGAAGGATGGGCAATCTCCTCCTGTGTAATTAACGGCCTTTGACAACCCACTGGAGGGTTGGCTATGGGTGATTTCCTACTCTATGGTACACAACAACAGTAACACAACAACAACGGGCCATCAGTTTTCTAGGGAATACAAACAGCTCAATATAACACAAGGTGAAATAAAGCAGAGTTCTAGTGGTGCAATGATTAAACACTCAGCAGCTAACTTCAAAGTCAGCTGTTCCAACCTACCAATCACCCCGCGGGAGAAATTTGTGGCAGTGTGCTCCTGGACAGAAGACAGAGTTGCAAATTCCAGGGGCAAGGTCCACGCTGTTCTATCCGATCACTATGAGTTGGAATCTATTTGGCGAAAGTGGGTTGAAAGGCACAACGGAACACGTGAAAAAGAATGAGCAATTCTGCCCTTCGAAGGAGCAGGAAGGTGAACTTTACAAGGGGAGTGATTTGTGAGCTGGACTTTGAGGGACCACTGGGAGTTTACCCGACAGAGGATTTGTGTTTTAACAGAGTAACAAGAACGGGAACAGAGGGGAGATTTTCAGTATTGTAGCGTAACTTGAGTACGAACAGAGTGACAGGGTCAGCGGCAGCCGATGACAAGGAAAAGGCAGGCGAGGGGCTGAATGTGAGGGGATGTGAACGTCATGTTTAGAAGCTCGGACTTCATTCTGAGGACACTGTGGAGCCACAGAAATTTTTAATCAAGGAATAAATGATCAGAGCTGCATTAAGAAGGGCAATTGAGGGCTGAATGGAGCTTGCCTGGAGGGAGGAAAGATAAAGGCAGGCTAATCATAGCCCATTTTGGTCTCAGCCGGCATCTGACACACTGTAATATGTCGGGGCTGAGAGGAGAACCGTGGGCAGGTCCTGGCTGTGCACTGCATTTAAGGCTGGCTGGTGAACAGGCCGGTTCAACACCCGGTGGTGGTGGGTCTGCTGCTGGGCCACAGGTGCCATGAGGTATGCTCAGGACGCTCAGTGAGTGTCTGCTCTGGGCCAAGTGCACTGCTGGGCACCTTCATGGTGAGACAGCAGTTGTGGCTTCAGCTGGCCCAGAGTCTCTGCTGAGTGAAGGAGACATCTGTTCACCAGATAGCACCATGGCTGAGTGTACTTGGAAAGAAAATATATGAGCATGTACAACAAAGAACTCATCTTGGCTTTAGCTTGAGTGGAGCTGTGAAGGACTGCTGGGAGTTCAGGGGTGGGGGGAAGAAGAAGGGGGAGGAAAAGGGGCCCTAAGAATGTGCAAAGGCCCTGTGGCCTGGAGGGCACTGTGGTGTGGCTGAGGCAGTGCAAAAGGAATGAGTGAGATGAACTGATGAGGGAGGAAGGAACCAAGGCATATATAAGATCTTGTCTTTTCCAGGTTCACTTTTAGATACACTATTTGAAGAACTTTAAAATCAAACTTGTCTCAAATTCACTGCCCTTGAGTCAATTCATAGCTACCCAGTCAACTTCCTAATACTGTAAATCCTAACAGGTAGAGATTCTTCATTTTTCCTCTGAGGAGCTGCTGGTGGATTTGAACCACTGGAGAAGCAAGGCCTTTGGGTTAGCAGTGGAATTCAGCACAGACTACACCACTACAGCTGTGAGCACAGGCCATTAAAATATGTGAATGATGCAAAGCTAGTGGTGGAGGTGTGAGGGGAGTGGAAAATTTAAATTGTAGAATTAATATCCCCCTCAACTTGCACCTGAAGCGCTTATTGCATAAGGTCAAGGACGGCAGCCTTCAATATGGATTGAAGCTCAACAGCAAGAAAACAAAGATTCTCACCACTGGGCCAATTGACAGCATCATGGTAATGGTGAAGAGATTGAAATAACAGCTTTGGTTTGTTTGGCACCACAGTCAATGCTCTCGGGACCAGCAGCCAGGAAATTAAAAGATGAATTGCTTTGGGAAAGTCTGCAGTCAAGAGACCTCTCCAAAGTACTGAAGAGCAACGATGTCAGTCTGGAGACTCAATTGTGCCTGATTAAGGCCATGGTCTTTGCAGTTATTTGCTATGAATCAGAAAGCTGGATAATGACTAGGGATAATAGAAGGAGAATTGATGCTTTTTAGTTGTGATGTTGGAGAAGAGTATTGAATATGCTATGGACTGCGAAGAGAACAAATAAGTTTGTCCTGGAGAGGGTGAAACCAGGCTGATCCTTGGAGGCAAGGATTCTGAAGCTTGTCTGACTGACATACTTAGGACATGTTTCAAGGTGAGATCAGTCTTTGGAGAGGAACATCATGCTTGGGAAGGTGAAAGGACAGCACAAGAGAGGAAGACCTTCAATGAGAGGGATTGATTCACTGACTAGGATAATGGGGCTAGGTGTATCAGAGACAATAAGATTGGCACAGGATAGAGCAGAGTTTAAGGCTGTTGTACATACGGTTGCTATGAGTCGCAGGTGACTCAACAGCACACAACAACAACAACAGCAACAACTTGTACCAGGCAAGTGAAAAACGATGGAGTTCAGCACATGGCATATTTTGCATTTAAGTTAAAAAAACTTAAGTGAAACATTTAATGGACTTAGACATTTATATTCAAGGCTGTTTTTCACTGCATATTTATAATATTGAAGAAGAGCAAAAAGGAAATATCCAACTATAGGAGAATTAATTAAATATCCATTTAAATTTCATGTCTACAAAATTAGAGAACATTAAGTCTAGAGTTGGACTCACTCAGGCACATTGCCATCAAATGGGAACGGACTCTGAGCTGGCCCTCCATTGAGTTTCAGAGGCTGCCAATCACATGGGAAGAGGTTGTCCATCTTTCTGTCTCAGGGCTGCTGGAATTCAGACCACCTTTGGGGTAGCAGCAAAGCTCTCTGTGGACCACCAAAGCTCCTGAAAGTCAGACTTGTTGTAGTTTGGATTCAAATACTAGCTTTTCTATTTACTAGATTGGTGTCATTGGGAAAGTTATGTAATCTTTTTTTGTGCATCAGTTTTCTTACCTCGATTGTTATCGTTGACAGAGGCTGTAAAGCTGGCACCAATTCATGTTGGCCCTGTGTACGACAGAACGCAACCTCAGTCCGATCTTGCATCATGCTCAGCATCTCTGCTGCATTTAAGCCCATTGTTGCAGCCACTGTGCAAACTCTCAACCCAAACATATCTCCGGGATATAGAGAATAACTTCACAACCTCTATGTAGGGTTGTTGTACCATGGTGACTTGCATGCTGTGAGGAACCTATGGCACTGATATTTCAAATGCCAGCATGGTTGCCAATGGATGGACAGGCTCAGTAAAGATTCCCCACCAAGAAAGGTCATAAAAAATATCTGGTGATCTACTAAAGAAAATGGGACCATAACAACTCTATGGATCACAACAGAACCTTGTCCAGTGTATTGCAAGAAGCTGAGTCCCCTAAGTTAGACCCATCACAGAGATGACACTGGATCTGTCAGTATTCTGTTTTGTTAAAAGAAGCAACTTGATAACAACTAGCAATAAAAAGGGTAGTAGATAAGCAACACATGTTATCTGCTAGTGTTGAATGTACCATCAAGTTGAAACCGACCTATAACTGACAGGTGGTAAATCATATGAGGGGAGATTGCCCATATTTTTCTCAACTGGTGGATTCAAACTACATGCCTTTGGGTTGGCAGCACAATTCCTTACCACTAAACCACAAGAGCTTCCTTTATCTACTATTATTATTGCTTCTTCACATTATATTTAAAAAAATATCTAATCTTGCCAGAAGATAATAATTTAACATTAAGCATGAAACATGACATTACCTTAATAGAGTTTAGTCCCATTTTGTGCTTGTGTAGCTTGAATCTTCTTCATCAGGTTATCAGAGTTTAAGATATGACCTCATGTCTCCAGTCAACTAAATAGAGGTCCTATCTTGTTCAGCATGAGAATTCCCTTCTCTTTTTCGAAAGGTCACCTATTTATGATCAATCTAAGTCTCCAAAGTGCTGAACAGCAATGATGTCAGTCTGGAGACTAAGGTGTGCCTGACATAGGCCATCGTCTTTGCAATTACTTGCTATGCATCAGAGAGCTGAACAATGACTAGGGATGATAAGTGAATTGATGATGCCTTTGAGCTGTGGTGCTGGAGAAGAGTAGTGAATATACCGTGGACTTCTAGGAGAACAAACAAGTTCATCTTGGAGAGGGTTAAACCAGGCTGCTTCTTGGAGGCAAGGATTCTGAAGCTTCTTCTGACATACTTTAGACATGTTGCAAGGAGGGACCAGTCCTTGGAGAGGGACATCATGCTTGGGAGGGTGGAGGGACAGCGCAAGAGAGGAAGACCCTCGATGAGAGGGATTGATTCAGTGATTGGAGTAATAGGGGTAGTTGTGTCAGAGACATAAGATTGGCTCAGGGTAGAACAGGGTTTAGGGCTGTTGTACATGGGGTTGCTATGAGTTGCAGGTGACTCAACAGCTCATAACAACAACAAGAAGTCTTTCTTGCACTAGTTAGTTCAGATGAACTAGCTTTGTGGTATGTCCAAGTGTTTATGGAGAAGGGACCAATGATGACTTCATATATATATATATGATAAAATTGTCCCTCTGATAAAGCCATCATGAGCTGCAGTTATTGTTCGGGGCCAGTCCTACTTGGATGCTACTGGTTGAGGCTGGTCTGAGAATTATTTTTAGGTTGCTGAGAAGAGAGTTTTTTAAAATATTTTTTTCCCCCAACAGTAGTTTTAATTCTCAATGTTATAGCTTCTTAATTAGTCATCATGCACACAGCCATTATTTGAAAACTTAGCCATGATGCCACAGTGGCTGCTGGGAGAGGAAGCTCCAGTTTTAGCCATGTGCTATGCCTAACACACATATTCACAAGACAAATGAATTTATTGTTATTGTTCTTAGCTTCCATGAGGTTGACTATGACCCTATGAACAATAGCACTGAACCTTGCTCTACTTGTGTCATCATCACGATTTCAGTCATTGTTAAGTCCATGTTATGGTCACTGCATCAAACCATCTTGTTGAGGAGTCTTCCTCTTTTTCACACACTGTCCACTTTCCCCAGCATGATGTTTTCTTCCAAGGACAGGGGTCCTTGAATTCATCAGAGATGCTCAATAGTCAATGTCCATTGACTATAGTGGCTGAGGGTCTTGATTTCATTCCTAGGGGACTTCTAGGCCATCTTTCAAATCATCTTTCCCTGTTCTTTGTGACATTTGACTTCAGTGCCAGGAACATTGCCCTGTAGCATTCTTGCCTTTGGCTGGTGGGTACCTTCTTGCCCTTTGTCTGTAAAACCAAAAGAAACTGTCCTGGTGATTATTCTCAGAACAAAACTATAAGCCAGGTGAGTTTTTAGACATCAAAGCAGCTGGCAACTTTCAACTTGTGAATTTTTTTTTTTTACCCTAGCAAAAAATTTTAAAATTCTGCCTCAGCAGGTATACTGCTACATATTAATGGGAAAGAAATTGTTGGGGAAGAACTACACCACAATATTAGTGCTGTGAAGTGAATGGCTTTTATACCATTTATAGACTTGGAAATCCCACAAAATTATTGACTGAGACTATGTACAAATGATATGTAAAGTCCTTGCAAGGAATGGACAGTATACTATGACCATGCACAAAAGATGACCATAGTTTCCCAAGGGAATTTGTTGGTTTTGTCATCCTTTTATGTTGAAAAGGGTGAGTCCTACAGAGACTCAGTGTAACGCTATTGCCATCAGGAAAAAGAGTCGGGAGTAGAGTGTGTCCTTTGGAACAAAGACTCGGGGTCCTTGTGCTGAGAACCTCCTAGGCCCCAAAGAGAATGAGAATCCTGAAGATTGTGAGAGTCAGTACTGGTGGTTCTTCCTGGCCCACAGAGAAAGAGCTAAGCATCTTTGGGCATTAGGCAGAGCTAAATGAATAACGCTGTCCCATGCATGAGTAACATGTGTAGGAGTTTTCCTGTAACAGGGCAGATCTAGGTGCCTATGGGCAGGAGGCTAGCCAGTGCAGCTAAAGAGTTGTAACAGTTGTGCAAAGCACTTGAGTGTGCCCTAAACAGGGGTTGCACATCTCGTCATGGGCTGTGGGAGACCAGATAACAAGGAACAAGAAGCAGAGACAAAGGAGATTCTGTGCAGCAGACTTCCACCTGACAGCAAGGTTCAGAGGGGCCCAGCAGAAGAGCAGAAGCCTCAGGAGCTGTATAGGGTCCTGGAGCAGTGTGGTAGCTGGAGAAAGTGATGGTCTCAATGGGACATCTGACCTGAACTGTGGACATGGGTAATTTAGGGAAGGGTAAACATTTCCCCTCCAGAAGCTATTGTTATGGCTTAATACCTGCTTTCTCTCAATAACAATGGTGGCTTCCACTTGGCCAATAGTGCATTGTTTTTTTTGTCTTTTCCATCACAGGTGAATACAGCAACCATCAAATGGTTGATGCCAGTGGGTGTAGGTGTTTCATTCCTTGCATGGTTAGAACCCAATGCAGAAATTAATTTTTCCCCAATGCAATATGTCATTTTCTTTATTTTTTCCTTTCTCCAGCCTTCATTTTTAGCCATTTTAAAATTAATTTTAATGAAAATTTACAGAGATTTTGGATTTCCATTCATTCATTGTTACATTTTTTCTCCCTGCCCACCCCTCCCCCCAAATTCACTCTTCTCTTTGAAAAGCAAAAGAACGTTGTTTCATTGTTGTACAATCCCTCCCCACAAGTCCACTCCATTATGATGCCTTCATTGTGGACTCCTGTAATGACAATAATACCTAATCATATATCCTTTTTAAACAGTTCTCTCCCTCATTTGTTTCAATGCAGTATACATTATTTATTCCCTCCTTCTCAGTCTCTCCCTAACCCTTATGTCAGTTCTCTTTTATAACAGTGACATTATGCAGCATTTGTCTTTTTGTGACTGAGATATTTTACTCAGTATAATGTCCTCCATGGCCACCCATTTTGTATAATATTTTATGAGTTCCTTGTTTTGCAATGCCGCATAGTATTCCATTGTGTGAATATACCACAGCTTCTCTACCCATTCATTTGTTAATGGGCACTTGGGTTGTTTCCAACTTTTTGCTATTGTGAACAAAGCCGCAATAAACATGGGTGTACATGTGTCTGCTTGAGTGGCAGTTCTGATTTCTTTAGGGTTTACTTCCAGTAGTGAAATTACAGGGTCAAATGGTATTTCTATTTGCAACTTTTTGAGAATGCGCCATACCGCCTTCCATAGTGGTTGCACCATTTTATACTCCCACCAACTTCGTAACCTTGCCAGTATTTGTTACTTGCTGTTCTGTTAAATTTTGCTATTCTTATTGAGGTGAGATGATACCTCATAGTTGTTTTGTTTGGAACATTTCTTCGTGTGTGTTTATCATTTGAATGTCTTCTTTGGTGAAGTGTCTGTTCATATCTTGTGTCCATTTTTCAATTGGGTTGTTTATCTTGTTGTGGTGCTCGAATATTTAATGAATTCTAGATATAAGTCCATTATTGGACATGTCATTACCAAATACTTTTTTCCCAGTCTGTGGCTTCCCTTTTTACCCTGTTGAAGAAGTTTTTGGATGTGCATAGGAGTTTGATTCTTAGAAGGTCCCGTTCACCAATTTTATATTTTCCTGGTTGTAGATTTTCCAGGATGCTTGGAAGACTGTTTATGTTGTGGGTTAGGACTCCAAGCTTTTCTTTAATGAAGTTCACAGTCCTTGGTTTTAGTCCTAGGTCCATGATCCACTTTGAGTTGGTTTTTATATATGGAGTGAGGTGTGGGTCTTGCTTGAATTTTCTGCAGATAGTTTTCCAATTTTGCCAACACCATTTGTTAAAAAGGCTGTCTGTCATTCCCCCACTTAATTGATTTCCTCTCCTTGTCAAAAATCAGTTGACCATAGGTAGATGGGCTGACTTCTGGATTATTAATTCTATTTCATTGATCTATGTGTCTGCCATTGTACCAGTACCACATTGTCTTGACCACCATGGCAGTGTAGTAGGATTTGAAATCAGAGAGTAAGATGTCACCTACCTTGTTTCTTCAGCATTCTTTTTTTTTTTAAATGGTATTCATTATTGCACAATTTAACCTTCCTTTCCCCTCCTCCCGAATTAATTTTAAACTCTCTCTGTGGCCATATGACATTTTTGTATAACAGGTGTCAGTAACACATATTTTATGGGAACATAATTCAATCCATAACAGTAACCCAGCAGGTATTTTAAAACATTTTAAGCTATAACTTTTGCCAAGCTAAATATCTCAATTTCCTTCCAATGATGTATTCTCCAGACTCTTTACCTCCCTGACCACTCTCCTTGCAAAGACTCTAAGCATTGAATCACATAGACACACATGCCCCAAATTAGAGTGTCCATATTGAACATACTTCCCCAAATGAGGCTGAGCAGTTCGTTAACTACCTTCTTTGATCTAGAGACACCTACTCTTTAATACAAGTAATGAAAGCAGTAGCTACTATTACATATGAGACACCGGACTAGCCACTTTAGATATATTAATTTTCATTCTAACCATGACCCACTTTAATGTTCTCATTTGAAAAATGAGAAAATGAAATGCAAAGAGCAACATACTCAAGGTCACAGAGCTAGAAAGTAGCGAGGCATAGATTCAAATTCAGCTTTGACTGTAAAGCTGTTTGCTACTCTCTCCACAATGACATGCTGTCTGACATTTTCTGAATGACCAGGACTTCCCTTTAAGCAGCTAACTCACTAATTGCTCTGGAGTTGGGACCCGCTCATAACTGATTCCCGAGCAGGTTTTTGGAGACTGTAAATTGCATGAAATGAGATTGTCCATCTTTTCCCCTTAGAGTCACTGGTGGCTTTGAACTGATAAAGAGATGCCAGCTTTGGGTTAGGAAAAGCACTCCCTATGGATGACAATGAACCACAACATTAAATGTCACTATACCAAGGTGGTCTAGCAGGTCAGGAGTTGTGAAACACCAGACTGGAACTGTTCTGAGAGAGAAAGATGGACAATAAAATCCTCCTGTGTGATTTACAGCCTCTGAAAATTTGCTGGAGAATCAGCTATGAGTCAGTTCTGACTTGATGGCACATAACAACAACAACAACAGCAACAGCAGCAGCAACAACAACAACAACAACAACAACAACAACAACAACATATCATTGAAGGAGCTGCAAATATTTGTGCAATGTGAAAACACAGAGACTTCATATCTGGTACCCAGCTATCTTCACAGAATAAAATTTCCCCTGGGGTTGGTAGTGGGCACCCCAGGAAACATTTCTCTTTGGCATGATTAAAGTCTTTGGGTCCATCTGGACTCATTCATTTTAACTATTCCATTTCCCAAGAATATCATCTCATTACTTTTTCAATGACCCAATATTTCCAGCACAAGTGAATGAGTCCAAAAAGTCATTTCAGCCATTGATTATTTTTGGTAACCTTCTGATCTGTTCTGAATCCCTTTTCTTTTAATTTCCATTTATGTCCTCCTGTCTCGTCAACTGTTCTGAGCTGAAAATAGTAACTTAACTTGACCTTATTATCTACCATTTAAGATTTTATAGTCTTTGGTTAAATCTCATCTTAATAAATGTTGCAGGGCTGTAGATTGTAGATTTTTTTTTTTAAAGGCTGCTCTTTGCAGCTCATATCTGTTATCACAGGAGCAGTTTTATTGCCCTTCCTTGAGCATGCCAAAATCTCGCTTCATCTTTTTGATAAGAACTGACCTCCTAGTCAGCTTTAATAAGAGGTACCTGTTTGTGCAGAAACAAAGAGCATATCCTCTTTATCCTTGAACTGTCTCCCAGTTCTGTTTGTGAATATGCCAGAACTCCTACTTACATGGGTTTGAAAGGCTACTGCAAAGAATAACAAAGTTAAGTGGTGTTAATGAGATCTTTATGTGATTGAATTTATCTGCTCCTTACTTGGAAGTATATTTTGTTGTGAGAGAAGGGTTCAGGTAATAATAATAATAAATACATCTCTGGATATTTATTTGACAAACAATGTTTTGTTTGCAAACATTTATTGAGTGCATGAATGTGATTGGCAGTACGATATGGAACAAACATGAAAGAGACATGAGAACTGACCTCCTGGGCTTGCTGTACTGAGATGTGGAGTTGTGGGTTAGGAAACATAATAGAAGATGGAGTTTCAGATACCTAATGATATGACTATGATGCACCCGACTCAGGCTATAGTCTTTTTCAGTCACTTGCTATGTGACAATGAATAGGGCAATGAATAGGAGGACAGAAGAAAAATTGATCCCTTGTAGTTGTGATGTTGGAATACTGAATATCCCAAGAACTTCCAAAAGAAAAAAAAATCAAATGTCTTTTAGAAAGTGCAGCCAAAGTGCTCCTTGGAGCAAGGATGACAAATTGTTTTCTCCCTTATTTTGGGCATGTTGTGAGGAGAGGCTATTCATTGGAAAGTAACATCATACCTGGGAAGGTGAAGGGTCCAAGAGAGGAAGACCTTCAACCAGACAGATTGACACAGTGACTGCAGCAATAAGCTCAAGTATGCCAGAAATGATGAGGATGGCACAGGATCGGACAGCGTTCAGATCTGCTGCTCGTAGGGTTGCTATGAGTCTTATTTGACTTGATGGCACCTAACAACAACATCAATAGCAAAGCGGTGTGATGTAGTCCTTAGGGATTTGTGCTGCTAGCCCAAGAGCGGTATCTTTTTGCTGGTTTTGAATCCACCAGTGGCTCTGAGGGAGAGAGATGGTAGTCTCTTCCTGTGCAAATTTCAGCCTCTGAAAACCTGCTGGAGGGTTAGCTATGAGTCAGTTCCAACTTCACTGCAATGAAGTAGCAGATGAAAGTGGTGTAGTCTTTGCAGGGTAACTTAAAAAAACTCCTTACCAATCTATGGGCTAAAAGTCTCATACATTATTAAGCTATTTGTTAGGTTTCTACCAATATCCCCCAAAACCCCAAACCCCCACCCACTCTGTCTTTTAGTAATTTTTAAAAATTTGTTATTTCTTTAGCAGTTCAAATATCTAGGATGTCACTGTACTAAATCCTCACTATGGTGCACCTGATCCAGACCATGGTCTTTTCAATCACTTGCTCTTTCCTTTTTCAGAAATGCGGCAATATACTCGAAGAACATGTAATCCAGCCTGGTGGTTATACCAAAACAATCACACAACCAGAGGGTGACCAAAGTTTCAAAGATTTTAGGGAATTTGGAAATCAAGATTGCTTCCAGTTCTACAATTTTCAGGTTTTACTCCTCTCTTATACCTCTTTATTGTTATTATATGCAGTTGAAACCGCCTCATAGCTGATCCTCCAGTGGGTTTTTCAGAGGCTAGGAAATGCATGGGAAAATATTGCTCCACTTTCTCCTAAAAAACCCCTCATTCCTTTGGGCTAGCAGTGCAGCTCCTTCCTCCAAAGCCCCCAGAGCTAGGAAGGTAGAATGGGACTGTGGGGGCCTGGTGGCTGGGAATTGCACTACTAACCCCAAGGCATAAGGTTCAAATCCACTAGCTGATCCATGGGAGAAAGATGGGTAGTCTCTTCTCTTGGGATTTATAACTTCTGAGAATTTCCTCATGGGTCAGCTATGAGATGATTCCAACCAGACAGCAAGGAGTTTGAGTTTTGATAGTGTGCTAGTAGCTAGTTGCATAGCTGACCCAAGACTGTGTGTCTCCTGCTGTTCAAACCACCATCAGCTCTGAGGGAAAAATATAGACAGTCTGTTCCCTTAGTGAGTGATTTACAGCTTCAGAAATCTGATGGAGGGCCATTTTGTGTTGGAACTAGCTCGACAGGAGTGAGTTCATGTTTTTTTGAAAGTAATTTCCAACTCGAAACTGAGAGAAGAGTGAAGAAAGGAAGAAAGTGATAGAAAAGAGTATTTTTAACTCCATAGGATGATTTTTGTTTTGTTTTGTTATGTTTTTGAATCCACCAGATGCTCTGCTGGAGAAGGAGGGGCAATCTCCTCTTGTACCAGTCAGATCGAGGTACACACACAAAATAATAAAATAAAAATAAGATAAAAAAGAAGTAAAGATATCTTTATTTCTAAAATTATCTTTCTAGTCTCTTGTCTAGTTGTACATTGGTTAAAACCTATTAGTTGGGCAGTTAGTTAAAACTGATTCTTTTGAAGTTTGGAGTTTATCTTCTTTTGCAAATCTAATTTAAGAGAAGGTAATGAATCAATAAGGGAGGGATACACTCTCCTTCCTTCACGTGTAAAGTGTTTGGTAAAACCAAGGACCCTGTTCCCAGGCTTAGCTTGGATTCCACATCTTTTTTGGAACCTTGGTGAGCACACTCTGCTGGAATTGAGCTCTGCTCAACTGCGATGCAACCAAACTTATTTTTTCATGGTTCAAAATTGGGAAGGGTGTCCGCCAGGGATGTATTCTGCCTTCATACATTTTCAATCTGTATGCAGAACAGATCAACCAAGAAGCTGGGCTGTACGAGGAGGAATGTGGCATCAGGATTGGTGGAAGAGTCATCAACAACCTGCATTATGCAGATGACACAACCCTGCTTGCTGAAATTGAGGAGGACATGAAGCACTTGCTGCAGAGGGTCAAGGACTGCAGCCTCCTATATGGATTGAAGCTCAACATCAAGAAAACAAAGATTCTCACCACTGGGCCAATTGGCAGCATCAGTATGGATGGTGAAGAGATCAAGATAGTTAACAGTTTTACTTTGTTTGGCTCCACAGTCAACACTCTTGGTACCAGCAGCCAGGAAATCAAGAGACAAATTGCATTGGGAAAGTTGGCTGTGAGGGACCTCTCAAGAGTACTGAAGTGCAACGACATCAGGCTGGAGACTAGGGTGCGTCTGATCTGGGGTATAGTCTTTGCAACTAACTGTGTGCTATGCATTGGAGAGCTGGACAATGACTAGGGATGATAGAAAGAGAATTGATGCCTTTGTGCTGTGGTGCTGGAGAAGAGTGTTGAATATACCATGGACTGCTAGGAGAACAAACAGGTTTGTCCTGGAGAAGGTGAAGCTGGAATGCTCCTTTAAGTCGAGAATTCTGAAGCTTCATCTGACATACTTTGGGGCTTGTTTCATGGAGGGACCAGTCCTTGGAGAGGGACATCATGAGATGTGGAGAGTGGAGGGACAGCGCAGGAGACGAAGACCCTTGATGAGATGGATCAATTCATTCATTGGGGTAGTGTCAATGACAATGAGGTTGGCACAGGCTAGAGCAGCGTTTAGGGCTTTTATACTTAGATTAGGGTCACTATGAGTTGCAAGCAATTCGATGGCACACAACAACAACAACAACAACAACAACAACCTTTTGGTGAATCCCTTTTTAATGTACGGCATCTTGAATCCTTTTCTATTTAGAGTAAGAAGCTGACCATAGCCATAAATGTGCCCATAACAACTCTCAAATAGATACAGCTACCGGTTCATAGAGTTGAAACTGTCAGAGAGTTGAATACTCAGATCCTGTCTTCAGATGAGGGCCATGTAATATTGCCTGTTGTTGTGTACCACAGAGGCGGAATCAACCCATAGCTGACTGTCTGGCGGATTTTCAGAGGCAGTTAATTGCAAGGGAAGAGATTTCCTATACTTTTCCATGGAGCACCTGGTGGCCTTGAACCACGTGCCTTGGGGATTGCAGTGCAGCTTCTTGCCAGTAGGCCATCAGAGCTCCCTTAATCTAGCCTAATCTTTCTTGAACTAGGATTTCTTCTGAAGTCTGTGAATGAATGAATTTTAAAAGTGCTATTTTCCTTTCAGTTACAATAAACTTTTTATCACTATAAAGGTCAAAATGATATTTTGTAATGATTATTCACAACTGAGAGACATTTTCACAGAATAAGAATTAGATTTCTTAAGACAATATTATCCAAGAGTCTTTGGGGTCAAGAGAATATTATTTATGAGAAAGGGTCCTAATAGTGTTGAAGGTTAAAGAGGCACTGAATTAATTGACTTTATTAATTCACACATTCAATAAACATTTATTATGTGCCTGTTTGTCAGGTATTTGGCATCACATTAGGCATAAGAACTAGTGGTTAAGACAATCTTTGTGCATCAGAATTTTCTTCGGTTTCTGAGTTAATGGGTCCCAACTCCTACATGGGTCAGCTTCTCAACTTTCCTATGTTTTCTTTGATTTCTCAATGAATAAAACAAGGGTGAGAGTATCTTATCTATTGCTAAAGTCTCAGAAGTGTGGAAAAATGTACAGTGAGGTTAAAAAAAAACCCCACCTTCACAGGGAAGGCTTGCATTCAAATTTGGTATTTCTGTGTCACCGGTAAGTGTTAACTCGCATCTGTTCCCGCCTCCCACTGGTCTCAGTGGGCAGGATCTGGAACCCACAGAAGATTTCAACCCCAGCTCCAGTAGAAATAGATTCTATATTGTACAGCAGGTGATTTTTTTTCAGAAGAGTTATTTTCAGATTTGTTTACACTGCCACCGACCTCCGATTTCACATTTCACAAACTCCCATGGGGCTGTGGAGTTAATCCCTGGAATCTTCTCTGCTTAGCAGGAACTCAAGGGCAGAGTGCTGATGGGTGTCTGGTTTAAAGAACAATTTGTCACAAGGCTAAAGGCCTTATCACTCATTCTAATACCTAGTATTAAATAAACATGAGACTAGAGAGATGACTTGGGACCTTTAAACTCGGAGCTACCATGAATACGTGTTTAAGTAGCATGTCTGCAAATCCACCATTCACTGAAATAGTTCTCTTTGAAAAATAGGTAATTGTCCAGCCCCCACTTACAAGCCAGCAAGGACTATACCTTGACATTTAAACATGTCATGGTAAATTTCTACCAGTCTAGAGTTGTAGATGAGATACCCTTTGCTTTGAAAGGGAACATTCTTTTTCACATGTGCTAACAGGAGTCTCTCTGGTGGCCTCGTGGGTACTGAGTGGTGCTGTCAACCCCAAAGCAGGCAGTTCAAATCCATCAGCCACTCTGAGGGAGAAAAATGGGCAGTCTTTTCCCTATAGCTATTTATAGCCTCAGCTACAACCAACCCCCACAGGAGTCCCTGGATATTAAACAGCTGACATATTCAGCTATTAACGAAATGTTCGTGGTGAGTCTATGCAGAGGCACCTCAGAAGAAAGGTCTGGTGATTAACTTCTGTGAAAAAATCCAGGCATAAACCTAGGATCACAGCTCTCCTCTGACACGTCAGAATCGTCTCTATGGCAACCGGCTCTGGTTTAGCAAATACATAGATGCAGGGCCTCGCAGTCCAGTTGGACAGATGGTTTTTGAACCTGAACAACACACCTAGAAGAGAAACTGTTGTTTCCAGGCTTCATGGGAGGAGCGAGACCTGCACTGTTATCTAAAATGTGCCCAACCTGGGCGTCATAGGAGGCGCTGTGTGGCCCCAGCAGTGGGACGCCATATTTACCTGCGTGAGCTTCGTCTCCATGGAGACAGAACTATTAGAGTCTTTATGGAGGATGTGAAGCTTTCAATAATTCAGCAAATATTTACTGATTTACTACTTTGTGTCAGGTTGTTGTTGTTAGTTGTCATTGCATGAAATGTTGCTTCGTGCTGCACCACCCACCTTATAGTGCCTGAGATGCGGAGGTGGCTAAGGCCTGGCCTTTGCCCTTAATCCTAGCCCAGAAGTAAATATACAAGTAAAGAGGCAAATACCATCCAGAGTGGTCAAAGTTATGAGAGGGGAACGGGCCAGCTTCTTGATACAGTCTTGGAGAGTGATAAAGGCTTGCTGGAGGGATTGGTGTTCAGACGAAGCCCGGAATGGCACTAAGATGGGAATCTGAGAGGAAGGGGACATATACGAGTTGCTCACTGTGGCTGGTCAGTTTAGAAGCTACACATATTTCAGGATGGCTGGTCACAGAGCAGAGGCTCGGTAGTGCACACAGTGACAAGCTCAACTAGTAACGGAAAGGTTGCTTTGAACTCACCCAGAGGTCCCTCGGAAGACAGGCCTGGTATCTGCTTCTGGAAGGTTGCAGCCTTGAAAACCCAATGGAATTCTACTCCTTCACACACACAAGCTCACTATGATTTTGAATGGACACAACAGATCTCTTTTGGGAGGAGATTGGCCATAGAGTGCTCGTCAAGGGTCATTCTTTCCTTCACTGACCCTCTCTCTACCTTTCCTAGCATGACGTTCTTTTCTTGGGAATGACTCCTTCTAACAACATGCCCACAGTTTGTGAGATAAAGTTTCACCCTCCTTTCCTCTAAGGAGGGAGCGTACTGCTTGCACCTTCTCCAAGACAGATTGTTTGACAATGGGCTCAGGTATATCAGAGGTGATGAGGATGGCACAGGATAGGGCAAGGTTCTGATCTGCTGTTCAGAGGGTTGGTTGGAGGGGCAGTTGACTTTATGGTACATAACAACAACAACAACAACAACAACAGCAACAACAATAACAAGATAGCATAGTGAAGAATGAGATTTGAACTCATAGCTGTCACATCAGAACCAACTCAGAGCTGAGACTCCACTGAGTTTCCAAGAAGTAAATTATGTAGAAGGAGAATGCCTATTTTTCTCCATCAGGGTTGCTGGTGGATTTGAACCACTAGAGAGATGAGGCTTTTGGACTGGCAGAACAAGTTGTGATAGACTCTACCACCAAAACTCCCTGGAAGTATGAGGCAGGAAATTAGAATAGAAACAAAATGTGCAGTGGATCCAAGAAGGGGAGCGGTGGGAACAAGGGGTGAGGATAGGTAGGGGCGAAACCACAGGGTTGCACTATTTGGTGAGTGGAGGGAGGAGGTAAAGGAAATGAGGACGATCCAGTGGGAATCTGGAAAGACAGGGTAATGGTGGACATAGTCCAATGGTGATTGATTTTATAAAATGTAATGAATGGGAATGATTGTATGAAACACAATGTAAATGAATAGTGTGAAACACAATATATAAGAACTTTGTGAGCAAACCAATATAAAATATTTTTTTAATGGGACAGGAGAGGTAAACTTCTTGATTATTTTTCTCCAAGTTATTTTTCCCTTTCAACTTTCCCCAGAGCAGCTATGGCAAGCAGTATGTGTGAAGTGTGTGCACATTTATTTTTGTTCCAAACCCCAATAACCTTTTCAGTTCAAATGTTTAGCTTGCTTCGTTGACAACTGTTTGGAAGGTAAAGTATGATCTCTTTGCTCACAGCCAGGGTGGGGAAAACGTCACAAGTGAGCTAGTTACCACAGGGGCTGCTGTGACCCGGTGTTTGCCAGCTTCCGAGTGCTCAGCCATTTGTAAGGTTCAGTTGTTTTTTTAAAAAGAAAGTTGCCGGGGACCTCTAGAACAGACACTGAAGGAACTGTGCCAGAGGGAAGCTAGAAGCAACTCTTGCGGTTGGTCCTACGCAAAGGCAAGCCGTCTGCAAGTGCAGCTGTGCAGCCCACGCGACCTGCAGAAGTAGACATTGTGATGCTGTGAACAAGATGGTGACTGCTATGTGACAATAAGGGCTTGTCACATCAAGATAGAAAATATAATTAATGGGAAGGACATATCAGGTCTTGGCCAAAAATCCAGCTGCTGTAGAATTGATTCTGACTCAAAGCCATTCCCTATGTTACAGGGTAGAGCAATAGAGTTTTCTTGTCTGTAATCTTTGGGAAAACAGATCACCAGACCTTTCTTTGTGGTGCCACTGGGTGGATTCTGTTTCTTTTTCTTTTTTCTCTCCCCCTTCTCTCTCTTTGCCATCAAGTCAAAACTTCCTCATAGATAATCCTCCGTTGGATTTCTGAGGCTGTAACTCTTGGCAGAAGATTGCTGCAAACTGTTTGCACCACACAGGGAATGTATGTGCTCAAAGGATGTTGTAATAGTTACAATATTGATTCAGCAGCTATAAAAGAGAACAAAGTAACAGTGGATTTAATAAGATAAAAGGGTGATATCTCTCACACATATAAGTTTGAACTTGCAAGTGACCCAGATGTACAAAGTATCTCTGCTTGATGAAAGCTCCTGGGACCCTCTGAGGTCAAAGGTGACTCATCAGCACCATGCCCATGGTTCTCACTTGCAGGAAAAGTGCAAAGGAAAGCAAACAGCCCCCCTTTTAAGTGAATGGCCTAGAAACTGTAGTTATCATTTATATTTGTAGCCTGTTGACAAGTGACTAGCTGGCTGGTGTGTGTCAAATTTTGAGCATTGTTGTCAAGAGGGAGAGGAGAGGATGGATAGTGGTAGATGAATTAACAATCTCTAATATACATGTTAATTTTCATCATATTATTTCATCTTCTCAAAGCCTGTGAAAAAAGAGGCAAAGATGATGTATTTATTTATTGCAGACTAGAACACTGAGACACAGAAAACCTAAGTGACTTGGTTAATGTCTCACGATGAACCCACACGGCATGATGGGGCAACTGTGAAATGCTTGGTGGGGTAGTAGAGTACATTATTGATCATCAGGGTTCTAAGGGTCATGCCAAGGCTTGAGAAGAACAGATACCAGTGACCGTTGTTCCTTTCAAGGAAAAACTTTCAGGAAACTTTGAGTTAGAGATTGGAAGAGCCCAAGTCCAAGGACATTTTGATCCAGTGTGGACATAGATTTCTTGTTGTTAGGTGCCATACGATTCATAGCATGACTGTGAACAACAGATCTGAACCCTGTCCTAGCCTGTGCTATCCTTATCATT
>NW_006399857.1:1188573-1190636 GCF_000299155.1 Elephantulus edwardii
TTTTTGGATGATCTTCAGCAGAATCTTGCTTGCATGTGAAATCAATGACACTGTTCTCACAAAATATATAATTAAAAAAAATTTATAAAAAAGTTACCAGAGACAGACACCACAGGTATCCCTGCTGCTCTCAGGCTGTTAGAACCCACCAGGAAGAACTTGTCCACAAGCTGCTCTCCCATTGCTTTTCTGACCACACCAAAGCAACCAAGTCTCACATCTTTGCCCCAGAGCTCTCCACATGACTGGTTGTCAAGAGGACTTTCTTGTACAGAGAACAAAATATGTGAGGAAGAGTTTAATCATCTTTTCTTCCAAGGAACATTCTGGCTGCACTCTCTCCAAGACATATCTGCTTGTTCTTTTAGCAGACTATGGGATAGTCAGCACCACACTCAAAGGCATCAGTTTTTCTTCTGTTATCCTTACTTATTGTCCAGTTCTCAGATACATAACAGGTAATTGGAAAAGCCATGGTTTGAATCAGGTGTACCTTAATCTTTAAACTGATATCATTACTCTTCAGGACTTTGGAGAGGTCTCTGACAGCTGACTTTCCCAATGCTACACATCTCCTGATCTCTTGACTGTTGGTATAACGATGTTGATTATGGATTCAAGTAAGAGTAAATCTTTGAAAATTTCAATCTTTTCTACATCTATCATGATGTCATCTATTGGCTCTGGCTCATCAGTGATGATTTTTGTCTTATTTATGTTGACACATAATCCATATTGAAGGTCTTTGGTCTTCTGCAACAGGCACCTCTAGTCCTCCTCACTTCCAGGTAGCAAGGTATGTCATCTGTATAGCACAGATTATTGATAAGTCTTTCTCAAATTGTGTTGTCACACCCTTTTATAAAGTCTGGCTTCTGTAATTATTTACTCAGCATGTAGACTGAACAGGTTTAGAAAGAGGATAGCGCTCTGGCACACCTTTCTTGATTTTAAACCATGTGGTGTTCCCTTGCTCTGTTTCAACAACAACTTCTTGGTCTAGGTGTAGGTTTTGCATGATGACAATTAAGTGTTCTGGGATTTCCATTCTTTACAATGTAAGCCATACTTTGTCACAATCCACACAGTCAAATGCCTTTGTACAGTCAGTAGAACACAGAAAGGCATTCTTCTCGTACTCTCTGCTTTTCAGGCAGGATCATCTGACATCAGCAGTAATATCCCTGGTGCCAGTGCATATTATAAACCCAACTTGAACTTCTCTGTCAATGAACTCTTCTAATTGTTTTTGTAGGACCTTGACCAATATGCTTGCATATGATATAAATAATATTGTTTGGTAATCTCCAGAGTCTGTTGGGTCACATTTCTTGAGAATGGAAACAAATGTGAATCTCTTCTAGTCAGTTGACCAAGTAATTGTTCTCCAAATTTCCTGGCATAGACTTTTGAGCATATCCAGAGATACATCTGTTTATTGAAACATTCCAACTGATACGTCATCAATTCCTGGGGCCTTATTTTTTTGCCAATTAATTAAACGCAGCTTGAACTAACTTTACTTCTTAGGTTATTGCCTTAAGCACTGTCCCTTAATGTTTATCTGTAAAAGGGGATCAGGGACAGTGATAGCCCCTACAAGATGTTGGAAGGATTAATTGAATTAACTCATATACTATACTTAGAAAAGTGCTTGGCAACTATGCTATGTGAGTGCTATGTTGTTGTTGTTATGTGCTATTGAGTTGCCTGTGACTCATAGTGATACTATGCCAATAACTCTGAAGCCTGCCCTGTCCTGAGCCAGTCTCACTGACTCCAACACACCTACCCTCATTTCCCCAGTTACTATATCAATCCATCTCATCTGAGGTCTCCTCTCCTGTGCTGTCACTCCACCTTTCTGAGCATGATGTTCTGGCCCTGTGCCCAGTGTATGTGAGATGGAGCTTCAAAATCCTAGCATCCAAGGAGAAACTTTGTTTCACCCTCCCAAGACAGATCTATTTGTTTTCTCGGTGGTCCATGGTATTTTCAAGACTTCTCCAGCACCACAACTCAAATTATTTTGTCATCCTTAGTCATTGTCCAGCTCTTTTTTT
>NW_006399857.1:1193381-1194414 GCF_000299155.1 Elephantulus edwardii
CAGTGGGTTTTCGGAGGCAGTTAATCGCATGGGAGGAGAGTGTCCCTTTTTCTCCTGCGGAGCAGCTGGTGGCTTTAAACCATGTGCCTTTGGGATTGCAGAGCAGCTTATTGCCATGAGGCCACCATCACCAACATAGCGACTGTAGGAACAACAAATCTGAATCCTGTCCTATCCTGTAACATCCTCATCATTCTGGACACACTTGGGTCCATTGTTGCAGTCTCTGTGTCAACCCATCTCATTAAGGGTCTTTCTCTCTGTCGCCTACATTGCACACATACATCTTTGAATATTCTTTGATAATGTGATGTATAATGGATGGATAGAATTCTGTTATAAAAAGATTTCTCAATCTATTTTGCTAATCAATGGTTTTCTGGCCTTTTAGGTTATAGCCAAGTTTTCACAGTCATAAATTACCCTCTAATGAACACTCTTGTAATTAATCTTTCTATACATTTCTCGTTCTTTTCTTAAGCTATAACAATAGAAATGGGTCACAGGCTGTGGACTGCAAAACATTTTATTACCAAATTACTCCCAGAAAGTTTGTGCCTTGTGGCCTGGGCACTAATGCACCAGTGTTTCTGCCTCCGAACCAGCACTGCATGCTGTTTTATAAAGTTTGTCTTCCTAGTTTATTTCATGGTGCGTTTCTTAGGTACATGGTACTGCTGTAACAGAAATAGCACAAGTATGTGGCTTTTACAAACAGAAATTAACTTTTTCATTATTTCACTCCCTAGCTGGAGGCAAGGATTCTTGAGCTTCGTCTAACATACTTTGGACATATTGCAAGGAGAGACAAGTCCTTAGAGAGGAACGTTGTGCTTGGGAGAGTGGAGGGACGGTGCAAGAAAGGAAGATTCTCGATGAGAGGGATTGATTCAGTGACTGGGGTAATGGGGGTAGGTGTTTCAGAGACAGTGAGATGGCACAGGAACTCATGCAATATTATTCAAAATGGTTGACTCTGGAGAACATTATGCTGAGTGAAATATCCCAGTCACAAAAGGACAAATATTACATG
>NW_006399857.1:1194794-1195607 GCF_000299155.1 Elephantulus edwardii
AAAAAAAAAAGAACAGGGTTTAGGTCTGTTGTACATAGCGTCACTATGAGTTGCAGGCAACTCGACAGCACTTAACAACAACAACTGCCACCCAAGTATAGGTTTTGCATAAACACAATCAAGTGTTCTGGGATTCCCATTTTCCTCAAGGTTAGCCACAATTTGTTGTGATTCACACAGCCAAATGCCTTGACATCGTCAATGAAATGCAGATAGACAGTCCTCTGGTACTTGGACATTGACAATAAGATATCTAGTGCCACTATCTCTTTTAAACCCAGCTTGTATTTCTGGTAGTTCTCTGTCAATGTACGGGTCCAGTCATTTCTGGATAATCTTCAGCAGTATTTTGCTTGTATGTGATATTAGTGATATTGTTTAATATTTTCCACACTCTGCCGAGTCACCTTTTTTTTTGGATGGGAATAAATATGGACCTCTTCCAGTCAGTTGAACAAAGCAGGCAAAAGTTGAACAGAGTTAGAACAGAGCAGGGAAACACTGCATGTTTCAAAATTGGGAGAGGAGTGTGTCTGGGATGTATCTTGTCTCCATACCTTTTCAATTTATATGCAGAACAGATCATTTGGGAAGCAGGGCTTTATAAGGAGGAATGTGGTATCAGGATTGGAGGTAGACTCATCAGCAACCTACATTATGCAGATGACACAACCTTGCTTGTTGAAAGTGAGGAAGACTTGAAGCACTTGCTGCAGAAGGTCAAGGACTGTAGTCTTCAATATGGATTGAAGTTTAACATCAAGAAGACAAAGATTCTCACCACTGGGCCAATTGGCAGCTCCATGATAGATG
>NW_006399857.1:1196162-1227010 GCF_000299155.1 Elephantulus edwardii
ACCCCAGATGAGATGGACTGATACTGGGGCGATGAATGTTGGTGTTTTGGAGTTAGTGAGAATGGCTTAGGACAGGATAGGGTTCAGAACTGCTGTCCATAGGGTCACTATGGGTCACAGGCACCTCAACAGCACATAACAACAACATAACAAGTGCCACTCAGTTGGTTGTGACTCATAGTGAGCTTCTATTGGGTTTCTGAGACTAGAAGTTGCTTGCAACAGGAGAAGGCAGGACATCTTTTTTTAGTAGCGCTTCAGTGCATTTGAATTGCTGGAAATGCACAGCCTTTGGGTTCGCAGTACAACTGGCTACTAACTATGGCACCAGAGTTCACTTTTTTATAGCTTGTTGTTGATGTTAGATACTGTCTAGTTGAGCACGACACATAATGACTCTGAATAACAGATCTGAAACCTGTCCTATCTATCCTGTACCATCCTCACAATCTCTGACACAGAGAGCCTATTGCCGCACTGACTGTGTCAATGCACCTGGTTGAAAGTTTTCTTTTCCTTCGCCATCCCTTCACCTTTCCAAGCATGATGTCCTTCTAAAGGAATAGGTATCTGAACTCATGCTTAAGGGGAAGAATGCTGATCAGCAGGCTCTGAGGAAGTCTGGTCTCTATTTAGCTTTCATTCCTCAGTTCCTTGATGAGCTTCATGTAGTCTGATATCTATCTTCTCCAATCAGCACTTTGTTGTCTCTGAACATAATCTAGTCTTTCAAATGTCAAAATTATATAATATTATATCATTAACATAACAAAGAAAATCCTATTCCCTAATGGATTACCTCCATGGGTTTAAAGCAAACTCATAGCTTTTGAGTAGGAACGGGGGGCTCATAGCTGACCCTGGATTTGGTTTCTTGGGCTGTAACTCATACAGGAGAAAATGACTTATACTTCTATTGTGGAGCCACTGGTGGATTCAAATTGCCAGGGTTATATTCAAACGGCCTTTGGGTTATATGGACGAGGCTACTAGAATTTTCCATCCACAGGCATAGGTGTTAAGATTTACAACTTACATTTTCTGAACAAAATTAACTTGATGATAATGAGTCAAAGCCTATCTAGATATGCAGTCATGGGTTAGAGCACTTGGTGTTAGGATCTTGGAGAAGTCTGTAGATTATTACAGACCCCAATTCTTACAACACATGTTAAATTAAGTGATGAATGTGAACGTGGCTTGTCAGTTAGCTTGCTGTTATTATGTGCCATTGAGTCAGATCCAACTCACAGTTGATCCTCCAGCAGTTTTTTAGAGACAGTAAATCCCACAGGAGTCAATTGCCCATCTTTCTCCCATGAAGTAGTTAGTGGATTAAAATTGCTTGTCTTTGGGTTGGCACACAGTTCATTACCACTAGGCCACCAAAGCTCCCAATCAGCTATGTACTGCCACAAAAACTGACTGGGGATTCTTGTGACTGTCATCCCAAGAACGCAATTGCTAGAGATTACTTATGAGCTATGAGCTGGCTTGGTAGAAGAGTCCTAACCTTCTCACAAGTCTTTGCTCTGTTACTTACAAGCTGTGAAAACTTGAGCCAAAGAAAGATATTAGATAATATAAATAGTAGTTCTATAATTACTGAAGGTAGTCAGTATTTAGAGAGCTCTGGTGGCATAATTGTTAGGGATTTGTGCTATTTACCCAAAGCTTGTCTCTCTCTTGTGGTTCAAATCTGACATCTGCTCTAAAGGAGAAAGAAAGGAAATCTATACCATTTACAGTCTCAGGAACCAATGGAAGGTCAGTTGTAAGTCAACCTCAATTTGTTTCTAGATACTACTTAGAAGTAGCATATGTTTTAGAGCCAAATTGAAGTTCACTCTTACACAAAGTACTAAGAAGTAATATACGTGTGGATCACAACAAATTATGGTTAACATTAGGAAAAATGGGAATCCCAGAACACTGTGCTCATGCAAAACCCATACCTTGCCCAAGAAACTATTGCCCAAACAGAGCAAGGCAACTCTGTATGGTTCAGAATCAGGAAAAGGGTATGACATAGTTGTATCCTTTCCCCATACATTTTCAAACTATATGCTGGACAAATCATTCAAACGCTAGTCTTTACGAAGAATGTAGCATAGAAGAAGACTCATCAACAACTTGCATTAAGCAGACGTCACAGCCTTGCTCCTTTAAGATGAGGAGGATTTGAAGTGCTTTCTGGAGAAGATCAAGGACTACAGCTTTCCAAATAGATTGCATCTTATCACCAGGAAAACAAAAATACCACTAGGCCAATAGGCAGCATCATGATGGGTGGAGAAAAGATTGAAGTTGTTAATGATTTCATCTTACTAGGATCCACAATCAACAGTCTTGGCACTGGAAGTTAGAAGCTCAAAAGATGAGTTGCATTCAGAAAATCTGCTGTCGAGGATCTCTCCAAATTGCTGAAGAACAGGGGTGTTGGTTTAAAGACTAAGTAAGGTGCATCTGATTCAAACCATTGTCTTCTCAGTTGCTTGCTATGCATCTGAAAACTGAACAGTGGTTAAGGAGGACAGAAGAAGAATCAGTACCTTTAAGTTGTGGTGCTGAAGAAGATCATTCAACATCCTATGGTATGGCAAGAAAACAAATAGGTGTGTCCTGGGGAAAGTGAAACTGGAACTGGGGTTCTCCTTGGAGTCAAGGATGGCAAAACTCAGTCTCACATCCTTTGGGCATGTTGTCAGGAGAAGGCAGTCCTTGGAGAGGAACATCTTGCTAGGAAGTGTAGCAGGTCAGAGCAAGAGAGGAAACCCAGCAGCCCAATATGGCTCCTACACAGGCACGCAAGTCTCCATGATTTCTATTTTGACACTCCTTTTGGGACCCTGTACCTAAGCACTATTTAGAACTCCTTCCTAGAACTTTATTTAAATCTTATCTCTGACCTGATTCAAATGGTCCATTCCTTCATCTATCCTAATTATCCTAATTATCTTTCATTATTTATCCCCTCTTTTCTCAGTTTCCTCCTAAACCCCATGTCAGTCCTATTTTGTAACTGGTGTTATGCATTATTTGTCCTTTTGTGCTGAGATATTTCACTCAGCATAATGTCCTCCAGAGTCACCCATGTAGTGTAGTATTTTATGTGATCCTTGTTTTTTCAGTGCTGTGTAGTAGTCCATTGTGTGAATATAGTATAGTTTTTCTATCCATTCATTATTTGGAGGGTACTTGAGTTGCTTCCATCTCTTTGCTATTGTGAATAACACAACAATAAACATGAGAATATATGATTAAGCATTATTTGTATGACAATAGCCCAGAATAAGAAATGTGGACTGGGGAGGAGTGGAGAGGGGAGGGAAGAAATTATGCAATAGTGAATGATTATTATTTTTTTTTTTAAGTGAACTGGGCAGGGGTAGGGAGAAAAATGTGTAAGAATAAATGAAAGAAAATCCAACTTTTCTGTAAACTTTCATTCAAACCACAATAAAAAGTTTTGATATGTGGAACCTCCCCCCCAAAAAAATTGTCCAAACTCCACTTCTCTAGTTTCTATCCACTCACACACTGTTCCTTGCTTTTTGTCAGACCTCTCAGCCGCCACTGATTCCAGACACACTTCTCTCTATAAGTTAGCTCCACAGGCCACCTTTCCCCGTCAGAATTTCTCATCATGAAAAAAATCTCTACTCTTTGTGGCTTCCGGAGAACTGAAAATAGACGTAATTTAAATTTGGTAGTTATGATGACACAGAAATTTTGTGAAACACAGAGTTTAGCATGTGAGAATTTTCTGCTGTTCAGATCTCTCTCTCTCTCTCTCTATGATGACACAGAAATTTTGTGAAACACAGAGTTTAGCATGTGAGAATTTTCTGCTGTTCAGATCTCTCTCTCTCTCTCTCTGCCTCCACTGTGTTGATACTTCCTAGTCAAGCCCACCTGCAGCACACTCTCTGTTGCCATGAGAGAAACCGCTGCCACACTTAAACAAGGGGCTTCTAGAAGTTAATGGAAGGTGGGCAACTTGAGTTCCCAGGTTCAGTTTAGGCCTAGCATCTTTTGGCTGCAGTGACCTTTTGTGATGCCTCATCTTTCCACACTCTGTGCCCTGCCTTGGATTGCTTCTAGCACACCAGGGATACCACCTTAGATTTGATCACCTGGGCAAGCACATGCCAGCTCTGGGTAGCTGGGATCCTGCAGGAAGGAGAGTGACAGGAATCCTGGGCAGGGAGGTGGGGAAGATTTCTGCTCTGCTAAAGACTAAGGTGCGCTTGATTCAGGCTGTGTTCTTCTCAGTCACCTGCTGCACATCAGACAGCTGGACAATGAATAAAGATGACAGAAGAAACGATGCCTTTGAGTTGTGATGCTGGAGAGGAGTACTGAATAAGCTATCAACATGGGCAGAAGTGCAGCCAGAGTGCTCCTTGGAGGCAAAGATGTGAAGCTTCGTCTTTCAGACTTTGGACATGTAACTAGGCAAGGCTATTCCATCGAAAGGGACATTATGCTTGGAAAGATTGAGGTTCAGTGAAGAAGAGGAAGATGCCCCTCCCACCCCCCCGCAATGAGACAGATTGACATAGTGACTTCAGCAGTGGGCTCTAGCGTGTCAGAGATGATGAGGAAAGCACAGGATAGGGCAGGGGTCAGGTCAGCTGTCCACAGGGTCCTTATGGGTTCTACTTGACAGCACCTAAAAACAGCAATTATGAGGGAGCTCTGATGACCTAGTGTAATGAAATCTGTGATGAAATCTCAAAGACACATGGTACTAGTTCACCAGCTGTTCTGAGGGCGAAGGACGGACACTCTCCTCCCTTGCGATTGGCTGTCTATGAAAACCCACTGGAGGATGGCGACGGGTTGTTTCTGACTCTACCTTACACAACAACAACAACAATGAGGAGATGGCACAGGTAAGACGAGGTTCAAGTCTGTTGTTCATAGGGCTGCTATGAGCCTACTCCTTATTCATATGAGAGGGCACTTAGCAATAACAACAACAATAATGAAGTGAGTCACTCCCTGCTGGATGGGGAAGGCAACTTTTACTTCCATCTCAGAAGCATTAGCTCCTGAAGACTATACCCTTTTGGTTACAAAGTACTTTGGTTATTTAAAAAATCAGTAAGGGATGTAATAGTGTGCATTAACATCCCATTTCCTCAGCACACATCTAGGCTACCACTTAAACAACTGCCCCTAATTCAGTTTCAAAAAAGAAGAAAAGCAAAAAGAACTGCTAAGACCTGGTTTCAGAAGAAGGACGTGGAGGCATATTATACCCAGCCCGTCTCTCCACGGGCACCATCTGTCCTTATTAGAGTGACAGAGCTGCTATTGCTCTGGGGAGAGGCGGGTCCCCCAGGTGCACAGAACGAAACCTGCTTGTGCCCCCATCTTTTCCGGGACTTGGGCTTTTTGTTTTGTTTTTTTGTCTGGCAGATTCAAACAGAGTGGCCTACTTTCCCTGGGAACAATTGTTCCAACATTTTAAGAAATTAAATCTCCGGGGAAAGAAAAGATCTTCTTTGAGAGGGCTTGTAATGGCTCCTTGACCACATGCTGTGCCTGCCAACTCATAACAGAGAAATATTACAGACATCGAGAGCCGGAGTTGGTGCGCCATCACTTACAAAGCTGCAGATGCTTCTGGGGACAGTGGGTCCCTCTCCCCTCCCCACTCATCCAAACTGGAAAGAATCCATCTGCCAGGCTCCTACTCCTACATTCCAGGAAGAGGCAGAGCCATTTATTGCCATCTGAGTTCTGAAAGTGATGATAATTTCTCAGAGACCCCAGGGAGTTGGAGGAGGAGTGTGATCAAAATCCTATGGGTGATTGGAACTGCCTTTGAGCTTCCCCCTTTGCTGGCAGGCTGCCCACGCAGTCCAATTTCTCATGTTCTTTTGCAGACATTCCTCTTGGAAGCGTCTAATATCTCTGCATAATAGGGAAAGGAAGATGGAATTGCAGGAGTGCTTGGTCTCCTCTCTTAGATTTTTATATCAGATATTATTACTGACATCTCAGATGGGGCTTGGCTGAAAGTAGAAACTACCAGAAGGATGTTTATTTGTATTTCATTGGCCATGCAATGGCCTCCACCTGTGTGGATTATCACAAATTATATGCAGCCTTGAGAAAAAAAATGTAAAAAGTCCAGAACACTTAATTGCACTCATGTAGAACATGTACATAGACCAAGAATAGTCATTCAAAAAGAACAAGAATTAAAAATCGGGAAAGGGGTGCAACATATTGTATCCTTTCACTAAGCTTAATCCAAATGTTGAACAAATAATCCAAAAAGCTAGTCTATGGGAAGAAGAACACAACATTAGGATCAGAGGAAGACTCAATAACAGCCTACAATATGCAGGTGACACAACATTGCTCACTGGAAGGGAAGAGGATTTGAAGCATTCGCTAGTGAAGATCAAAGATTGTAGCCTTCGCTATGGATTACACCTCAACAAAAAGAAAATAAAAATCCTAAAAATGACCAAGAAGCAACATCATGATAAACACACTGAGGTCGCCAAAGAATTTCTTTTGATTGGCTCTAGACTCAATCCTCATGCAAGTGGACAAGAAATGTAATTGAACACAACCGCTGCAAATGATCTTTTAAAGGGCAAAGATACCATTTTGAGGGCTACGGTAAGCTGAGTCCAAACTATGATATTTTCCATCTCATGCAGTTTGGTCATGTTTTCAGGAACTCTAGGGACTATTCCCTAGAGAAGGACATCAGACTTGTTAAAGTAGTGGGCCACTGACATAGAGGAAGACTCTTAATTAGAAGAATTCAACCTTCTCATCCAGTGTATACAACAATGTGCTTAAACGTAACAGTATTTTGTCCTGTTACACATAAGGCTGATGTGAGTTGGGACTGACTCGACAGGACCTAATGAAAACAATGACAACAACAGGATTCTATATCAGCTTAACCCGAGTCATGTCTTCAGTTCTCCCACACAGCTCTGCAGTATTATCCTCATTCTCTTTCTGCATTATCCTCAACTCTCTTCATCCCCATTTGCCCTAAATTAAACCAAATTATTAGTGATCGAATAGATTAGGACGCTTGGAAAACTTTTTTAAAATAGATCTCAGGGACTTCTAAGTTGTTTCTGCGGAGAGGTGTACTCAGACCTCCAACATTTCTGTTAGGTGCTGTCAAGCTGACCCAAATAACAACCCACAGCGACCCTAGGAAAGGATCTAAATTTAACCCTGTCCTGTAACCGTCCTCACCACCTCTGATATGCTTGGACCCATTGTAACAATCACTGTGTCAATCCATTGTGTTGAGGGTGTTTCTTTCTATTTGACCCTCTATTTCCCCCAGCATGATCCCCTTTCCCAAGGATTGGCTTCTTCTGATAACATGCCAAAAATATGTAAGATGAAGTTTACCTAGCTGTTCCTCTAAGGAGCGATATAGTGGCATTTTCTTCAAGATGGAATTGTTTGTTCTTTTGATATTGTTATTGTTAGGTGCCATGGAATGGAGTATGACTCATGCAACCCTATGAATGAAAGATCTGAACCCTATTCTATATCCTGTGCCATCATCACACTTCCTGACACACAAGAGCCATTTACAGCAGTCACTGTGTCAATCTACCTGGTGGAGGGTCTTCCTCTCCTTCGCCGACTCTCCACCCTTCCCAATGTCATGTCCTCCAAGGAATAGCACCTTCTAGCAGCATATCCAAAGTATGTGAGGTAAAGCCTCATTATTCTTGCCTCCAAGAGCACTTGGGCTGCATCTTCTCCAAGACATATCTGGTCTTTCTCTTGACCATTCATGGGATCTTCAGTGCTCTTCAACACTGCAGATCAAAGGCATTGATTTTTTTTCTGTCATCTTTATTCATTGTCTACCTCTCAGGTGCATAGCAAGTAAGCAGAAAGACCATGTCCTGAATCAGACACACCTTAATCCTCAAATTGACATCACTACACCTCAATAATTTGGAGAGGTCCCTAACTGCAGATTTTTCCAGTGCAATGCATCTCCTTATTTTTTGACTGCTGGTACCAAGGGTGTTAATTGTGAATCCAAGCAAGATGAAGCTGTTTACAGTTTCAGTCTCCTCTCTATCTAACATAATGATGCCTATCGGTCAAGTGATAAGAATCTTTGTTTTCTTGGCATTGAGATGCAATCCATACAGAAGTCTGCATTCTCTGATCTTCTGCAACAAGTACTTCAAGTCCTTCTCATTCAACAAGTAAGGTTGTATCATCTGCATAATGCAGATGTTCTTTTGATAGTACATGGGATACTGAAGACACGCTCTTCTCCATTACCAGAATTCAAAGGCACCAATTGTTCTGTCATTCTTATTTATTGTTGAACTTTCAGGTGCACAAGAAGCAACTGAAAATTTCATGACTTGCATTCACAGTGGCATAAGAACTTAGGATGGTGGAGTCAATGGCAGTGGTATCCAAACTTCAGGCACACTCACATCATCTTATGTTTGGAGCTAGAAGTTCTTAGAGCCCTCTGGAAGTGTGCAAATTGTGCCATACGTAGCCTGCAATCAGTCTCCAGACTAGTAAGGGCTCTTCTCATTATTAAGAGCTCTTCTGCGGATACCCTTCTCTTTTACTGGGCACCTTTACCAGATACACTCGATTTACTCTCTATCTAGCTTTACCGGTACCTTTCAGTTAGCAGCATAATAGCCCATTTGCACTCACCAGGAACTCCCAGCTCCCCTTGTTGTTGAGTTCCATTGGGACTTGGAACCGACCCATAGCTGACCCTCCAGCGGGTTTTCAGAGGCAGTAAATCACATGGGAGGAGATTGCCCATTCTTTGCCCACAACCAAGTTCTTATTTTGCTTTACTTCCAGTACTTGGTTTGTGTAGCAGGTCTTGTCAGTGGATTCTAGCTAAAATGTTAGCTGATGTTATGCTTGTTCCCATGAGGTAATATTTGCATATTAATAGGTAGCTTGAATATGGAATAGATTCAAATTAAGGAAGCAAAGTTTCACGGGGAGGGGTTCTCAGGGGAGGGGGGAAGACAGGCAATCTTGAAGGGATTGATGTAAAGAGTTGAAAGGGCTGTATGTGTGTGTGTGATCTGAGACATTATCAAACGTTATTATGTTTATTCCATAGTAAGATTTAATAATGTCCTTCTTGTTGATGAACTAAGCAGGAATGTTTCATCACACAGAATATCTTGCAACCAATTTTCTGTCCAATTTCAAAGTCATTCACAAATTTTTTCTGACAGTGACACATTCTCTTCTGTCCCAGGGCCTTTTCACACGATATTTTCTCCTTTTACCTTCTACTTATCCTCATGCTTTGTTACCTCTGGAAAGCCCTCTCTGGACTCTCAGTCTAGGTCAAGTTCATACACAGCAAGGGATAATATGGCTTAAAACACATGCTTTAAAGTCAACCTAAAATTCGAGTACTCTTTCTGCTATTACTGTGTGTCCTTGAGAAAACGACTTGGAACCCTTCACATAGGCATAAACTCAATATTGGGGTTGATGTTGGTGTAAAAGAGAAAATACTTGTTTAGCACCTGTGCTTTGTAGTTATCTGAATAATGACCAAGTAACTAGTCACTTAGGAACACAAAAGGAATCCTGATGGCATAATATGTAAAGTATGAGGCTGTAACTGAAAGGTTGGCAGTTCAAATTCACCAGCAGCTCTGGGGGAAGAAGAATGGACAGCTTCTCTAACAATTATACTCAAGGACACCTACTGGAGGGTTGCTTTGAGTTGGAAATGACTCGGGGGCAGTGGGTCTGGTTTTGGTTTTATGGAAACAAAGGAACCTTAGTGACACAATGGTTAATCACTCACCAGCTAATTCCACCAGTCAATCCACAGAGGGGTAAAGGGCAGCCTACTTTGGTCAAGATTATAGCCTTGAAATCTTTATGGGCATTTCTGCACTGTCCTATGTAATTGCTGTGAGTTGAAATTGATGAGATGGGTTTTGGGTTATGGAAATATCTTCCCATTTTAATAATGACCATTGGCAGACATCTGCCTTGACTTCAGTAATTTGAGGATATTCATATAATGGCTCAACATCAAGAAAACAAAGGCTCTCACCACTGGGCCAATTGGCAGCACTATGATAGGTGCAGAAGAGATTGAAGTTGTTAACAATTTCAGCTTGTTTGGCTCCATAATCAACACTATTGGCACCAGCAGTCAGGAAATAAAAAACCATATTACACTGAGAAAATATGTTGTCAGGGGCCTCTCCAGAGTACTGAGAAGCAATAATGTCAGTCTAGACAGGTCTCTTGAAGTGGTGCTCAGAATGAGGTCCTGCCAGGTACACACCTCTGATGGCAGCAGGGGCTGTGCGAGGGGCTGCCGAGTCCATAGAGTTCCCCCAAGGTAGAGACCAGGGGCATGGCCCCCACCTCAGACAGGGTGACTGGCCAGGGAGCCAAACAGGTAGTGGGTAGTGGACAGGGAGAGAGTGAGCATGGGTGCACGGGGAGTTGTCTGGGCAGAAGTGCACATGGGGTCTCCACTTCCTTCTCAGCGTCATGACTTCCACGCTGGAGACTAAATTGTGCCTGATCCAGGCCATGGTCTTCACAATAACTTGGTATGCATCAGAGAGCTGAACAATGACTAAGGATGACAGACAAAGAATTGATGCCTTTGAGCTGTGCTAGAGAAGAGTCTTTAACATACCAGGGACTACCAAGAAAACAAATAGGTCTGTCTTAGAGAGGGTGAAACCAAGACTTTTCTTGGAGGCTAGGAATTTGAAGCTCTGTCTCACATACTTTAGGTCAGGAAGGGCAAGTTCTTGAAGAAGGACATCATGCTCAGAATGGTGGAGAGACAGCACAGGATCAGAAAACCCCAGACGAGATGGATTGACACAGTAACTGGGGCAATGGGGGTAGGTGTGTTTGAATCAGTGTGACTGGCTCAGGACAGAGCAGGCTTCCGAGCAGTTGTACATAGTGTCTTTATGAGTTGCAGGCGACTTGACAGCACCTAACAACAACAACAACAACAACAACAACAACAACAACAACAACATATTATGGTAGGAAAACAAATGCACACTCTGCCTTCCACAGCAGACCTTTGTGAGGACTGAGCACCGGGTAACTTGGCCACTGCCTGTGGTCCTGTGCAAGCAAGCCCTGCTTAGATCTTGGCAATTAAGGATAAGACAGTAATAGCAATGCTGTATTCAGGAACATTGCCTTAAATAATCCTTCTCCTTAATAGCTTTGCCCCTGGCGTGTGACAGGTGTTTACATTATTAAGTAAAAGCATTTAAACAGCGACCTCCTTGGTATAAAGGTGAAGGAGATTAAAATCCAAGCAGTGCTCCAGCCATTTAAATCAATGGGACTTGTCAGATCTGTAACCCAGGAGCTACTTAGAAGGCACAGCCACCTATTGTTTTTGAGCTTCGACTAATATCTTACCACTTGTTACCTTGGAGGGCCCTGGGTTGCTTATTAGTGGCTGGTCTGGCCGTGGTCTCACACTCTATTTGTAGTCAGTGTCACTGAATGGTTGGCTTAACGAGCACTGGGCCGTAATGGCATAGTGGTTAAAGCATACTGCTGCTTATCCAAAAGTTAGTGGTTCAAACCCACCAGCAGCCTATGGGACAGAGCTGTGACAATCTGCACTTGTCAAGCTTTATAGCCTAGGAAACTCTATGAGGCTCTGAACTTGACTCTCTGTCCCATAGGGTCACTATTAGTTGGGATCTTCGTGAGGACAATGAGTTCTCTTTTTGGTAGGTAAATGTGTGCCAAATCACCATGTATTAAGCAGAGTCAGACCTCAAGTTGACTCCTGTTTGGAGAAATGACTTTTCAAGGAATCGCAGTGGTCGAGCCCTGAGTTAAACAGAAAAGACTGCGACTATGGATACTATGACTTCTTCAACTAAAAGCAAAAGCAAATCTACTGCCATTTGAAATTGGTTTTGCCTTCTGTTAACCCTCCACGGACGCTCTGGTGGCCTAGTGGCAAGAAGCTGCACTACAATCTCTAAGGCACATGGTTCAAGGACACCAGCTGCTCCATGGGAGAAGGATGGGCAATTTCTTCCCATGTGATTAACTGCCTCTGGACACTTGCTGAAGGGTCAGCTATGGGTTGGTTCCCACTCGATGATACACAACAACAACAACAATAACAACAACAATAACAACAACCCTCCACTCCCGATGGTATAAATCTTTTGGGGATGAGATTGCCATCTTTCTCCCAGGGAGTAATTGGTGGATTCAAACCATTTAAGATATCACATCTCTAGGGGTCCTCTGCTACTCAACTCACTTTCACCAAGTTGGAATCAACTCACAACTGATTGTCCATAAGGACAAATATTGTATGAGGTCGTTATTGTGAAAATAGGATGATAAGTAAGATGTGTATAGATATTCAGAAGGGAAAGGAGAGAGGGGAGTCAGAAAAAGGGGTGGGGAGAAAAATCACTGAGATATCAGAGGTGAGTAGGTGGTGGGGTGTGTGTGAGGTAATGGGAAAAGTTGAGTAGGGGGTAGAAAAGATAGGGTGATATTAAGTATAGTTGTTTTTCAATGCTGTTGAGTCAGAGTTGACCCATCGCTGACCCTTTAGTGGGTTTTCAGAGGCTGTTAATTGCACCGGAGGAGATTGCCTGCCCATCTTTCTCCTGCAGAACAGCTGGTGGCCTTGAACCACATGTCGTCAGGATTGCAGTGCAGCTTTGGGATTGCACAGGGCCACGAGAACTTGACAAAGTGCATGTAAAAAAGATGATATATATTAATGATTATATGGAAACCAATAAAAAATATTTTGGAGAAAATCCCCCAAACTGACTCTCTATTGCATTTCTGGGACTGTAAATTGCACAGAGCAGATTTTGTATCTTTCCCCTGAATGACTTCTGGGGCATTCAAACCCCTTGAGAAATGCTGCATTTGGATTAGTGGCCCACGTCCCTACAGATTAGGCCACCAGAGATTCCTCTTCCACTGTGGTTGTTATATACCGTTGAGCCAGAATTGACGCATAGCTGACCTTCCGGTGGGTTTTCAGAAGCAGGAAGTAACACAAGAGGAGATGGCTGATCTTTCTCGCGTGGAACAGCTGGTGTATTTGAACCGCATGCCTTTGGATTGGCAGTAGAGCTCACTACCACAAGGCTACCAGAGTTCCCTTTGCTTCCACTGTCAATGTGTATCATTGAGTCAGACAGGAGGTGCTAAAACAGGCAGCTCGGCCTCATCTATAGTCACCCTTTCTTCAGCTGTATTGTCTGTCAATAACCACAATATAAGCAGCATCATGGCCCCCAGCAGCACTGAAAAGCCAAATTTTTGAGTATTAAATCTTAGTTCCCTGCAACCCCACGCAATAATAAAAAAATCCAAACTACCTTTGCACTATCACCATATAAGGAGACATCGTTCTTCCTTAATAAAGAAACCACCATCACCATGACTGCTACTGTTTCTGGCTGCTGTTGAGCTCACCAACTTGGGGCAAACCCTGGTGTGTCAGAGCACAGCTACGCTCTCCAGGGTTTTCTATGGCTGATTTTTTTCTGAAAGTACAGCACAAGGCCTTTCTCCTGAGTTATCTTTGGTTGAGTTTATGCTTCCGATTTTGGACAGTGGCTGAGATCTTCATCATTTGTGCCACATAGGAACTCCACAAACAAAAAAAAAGATTTTCTGTGTTTATCTGTGGAGGGGGAAAAAGAAAATTTCCATGTAAGAACAGCAGCAAAGCCACATGGCATAATTCTTATTCCTTAAGATTTTTCTTTCACTAAGGATGTGTGTGTGTGTGTGTGTGTGTGAGAGAGAGAGAGAGAGAGAGAGAGAGAGAGAGAGAGAGAGAGAGAGTGTATTTTTCTTGTTTGAGTTTTTAACATTTTTTTCTTTTTTGTCTCTGTATATTTTTCAGGCCCTCCAAACCTGGGTTCAGGGGGCATTGGTTATTTATTAATATAAGTGTTTTAATGGGGACACTTGACCCTTTTTTTTAATCCCTTGGATCTACAACTGTGTCAGGCTGGCCACTCAGGGAGTGTCATAAGTCAGAGTTTACTTTGCTTTATTTTCTAATTCCAAGTGTGGACCTCTCCTGGAATGCTTCCAGGTGGCACGATCTCTGCGACTTGAGAGAATGCTTAAGCCTCACTTGTGGATGTGCCAGGTCAGCAGAGGGTGAGGAACTGTCTCTTCAATTGCTCCGATGATATCTTTCCCAGGTGGCTGACTCCACAGATAGACTTTACTTCAGCAGAAAACCTTCCTCATTCCCACAGCAGTGAAGTGAAGCCCTGCACCATCGTTTCACCAGAACTTTCTTGTCAAAATGCCACAGCAAAGGTTCCATGCTAACAGAGACGCACTTGCAAATAACCCCTGCCCATTGCAGCATTCAGATTGCCACAGTGGGCTCCGCTCCTTGCACAGCAGGGATCCGAGGATGCTGCAGGATGGGCAGGGTTTCTGTCTGCTGTGCTCAGTGTCACTATGAGTTGGAGTGGATTCAAAGGCACCTAACAACATAACAACACAGTGTCAAGACCAACAGCATGGACATCACCCGGGAGCTGACCAGAAAGGCGGCTTCTCAGACCTCTTCCTCCTGTTTGCTGTAACAGAATATTTAATTTGAAGGAGATCCTCAGGGGATTTGTATGTGCAATAGAGTTTGCGAAGCTTGATGCAAGTTTTTATACATAATCTCTCTCCATCGTGAGAAATAACTCCTGTTAAGTCTGTCTCAGAGAACAAAGTCCGTTAGAGCTGAGAAGTCTACACAAGCGTCCTGGATGTTCGTTTCCTAAACGAACATTATCAGATGTTATGGCCTGGTCCATGGGGATTTAAGCTGCTAGCCCCAAAGCCACATTTCTCTCATGGTTCAAATCAACTAGTGGCTCCTCAGGAGAAAGATGAGCAGATTTCCTTCTGTTGTGATTTACAGCCTTGGGAACCCAACAGCTTTGGTCTGCTATGTTGTTGTTGTTGTTAAGTGCCGCCGAGTCGTAGATGACTCATAGTGACCCTATGAACGAAAGACCTGAACACTTGTATAATTTTCATTGTTTCTCCAAGTTCATAGAGTTTCCAGCAGCAAGCTGTTTCAGAAGTGGATGCCACTCCTGTTTCCAAGCTTGTTTTAATCGGGAGCTCCACCAAACACTGTCCACCATGGTAACCATTATAACATTTGACACATGGATGTCACAGTGTTTAGCATCACAGCAACCACAAGTTATCCTTGTACAGCAAATGGACAGAACAGTGCTATACTGCACAGAAGAATATTTGACCAAAAACATTTAAAACCAGGCCCTTATTGGTGAATAAATGCCTTTTTAAATAGGAGGCTGTATACAATCAACTCACAGCCAATGGCCAGTAAACAAGGCACCAGAGTCTCAGCAGAACCAGAAATCAAAACCTCTGTAGCATTAGACTGCTTCAGAATACTCCCATGGTCAGCTATGAGTTGGCTCTATTTGACACCAATGGGGAGGAGGAGAGAAAGAGAGGTTTCTGAGAGTTGACTGGTATCAAAGTATCATGATTTGGGTAGATTAGAACAACAAAAATGGATTGTCTTTCGGTTGATGTGACCTATTTTCTCTCTGAAGGCTCTGGTGACAATCTTATCTGGTAGCTCCAGAGATTCCTTGGTTCATCATTATAATTTTCCCTTTGTCTTTCTGTGTCCCTTGTTTTTCCTGGGACAGTATAGAGATTGCCTTAGATATGACCTCATGTTAGCCGATTAGGTCTTCACAGACCCTTTAGATCCCATTGAAAGGTATGAGGTGGGGTCTGAAACGTCCATATCTTCTTTGTTGTTATTGTTGTTGTATACCACAGAGTCAGAACTGACTCATAGCTGACCCTCCAGTGGGTTTTCAGAGACAGTTAATTGCACGGGAAGAGATTGCCCATGCTTCTCCCGTGGAACATCTGGTGGATTTGAACCGGACACAGTGGAATGTCTAACAAGCTCTACATTGCAACAAAAATAGATATGTATGCTCAAATTTCTGAGGCTACTTGAAGGGAGGAAGAATGCTAACACATTCTTCTGCTCACAACAAAATGATCTTGAAACCAAGTCAGGAGTTGGAAACCATGACAAAAATTAATTAGTTTATTTTAAGAATAATACTCAGTAGGTACATTAGCTACAGGGCACAGTCCCCCTTGAGACGTGTAGTAAGATCAGCAATCAAGCATCAGCCTCCTAAGAAAAACCAACCAAACAAACAAACAAAAATACCACCTCAAATCTCTGGCAGTGTCTCCCAGATAATGCAACATCATACAGGTCAAGTAGTTCTGTCAAAAGTCCATTACTCAGAGCACTTAAGTCAGTTTAGTCTTGAGGAATAGTTTTAATTTTCCTAGTCCAGATTCTGGGTTGATGGAGTTAGAGACCCACTCAGACTGGCACCCTGGGGTAATCTTTTAAAGCTTGAGACTTGAACAGACTGGTCTAACAGAAACCAGCCTACTGAGGTTGGGCTGATTCCAACCCACAGTAACAATCCATTGAGTTTCTAAGGCTGTAAATCTTTATAGAGACTGCTCCTATTTCTCAGAGTGTCTGGCAGCTTCAGATGGCCTTTGGGCTAGCATCCTAAGATGTTACACACTGTACCACCAGGGCTCCTAAAGGTCATGTTCAAATCAAACAATATCCTTGCGAATTAGTAAAGATAGTTTTTGCTTTGTGCATTGTGATCTTTGGGAGAATTCAGTTAGCTTCAGGAAACAGAAACTCCAGAATGTGTGTGTGTGTGTGTGTGTGTGTGTGTGTGTGTGTGTGTGTTGAGTTAACACGAAAACATTGTTCTGGTCTTTATCTATGGTAATTGCTAAGATGGAGTATAAGTCTCTTTGGAGATTTTCTCAGAAACATTTTGATTTTCTACAAAAGTGTTGCCTAATTAGCAAACTGTATGTTGAAGTCTGCTGTCAAGGATCTCTCCAGAGTGCTGAGGAGCAACGGCATCAGTTTAGAGATTAAGGTACACCTGATCCAGGCTGAGGTCTTCACAGTTACATGCTATGTATGCATCACAGGACAATGACTAAGGATGACAGAAAAAGAATTGATGTCTTTGAGCTATGGTTCTGGAGACAAAGAATATTGAACATGCATGCCATGGACAGCCAGATCTGTCTTGGAGAGGATGAAACCAGTTTCTCCTTGAAGGTAAGATTTTGAAGCTCTGTCTCACATACTTTGGACACATCGTCAGGAGGAACCAGTACTTGGAGGAAGACTCCAAGTCTTGGAAGGGTGGAGGAACAAAACAGGAGAGGAGAATCTTGAATAAGATGCGTTGACACAATGGGGGTAGGTGTGTTGGAGTCAGTGAGACTGGCTCAGAACTGGACAGGCTTCAGAGTTGTTGTACATAGGGTCGCTATGAGTTGGAGACAACTTGATGGCATATGACAACAACAACAGTGGTCAGTAGTTGCACTGCTAATCCACAGATGTTCTGCTTGAAACCATCAATTGCTCCAAATGAGAAAGATGGACAATCTACTCCTGTGTAATTTATAGCCTCTAAAAACCCAGTAGAGGGCCAGCTATGAGTTGTTTCTGACTCAACAGCTCATAACAACCACTAAACTATGGCTTAATAGGATTAAGAGTCCCCATAGGAACTCTGTAACCACTCATAAATATAGTCTAAGGCATTGAAGAAAAGAGAATATTTATTGATAGACACCATAGAGACTTTAGAGGCCCCCTTGCTAACTCTGAGGTAAGCTACTTAACCTCCCTAAAAGTTGGTTTTTCCATTTAAAAAATGATGAGCAGAATAGTCTGATCTCATTGGTGCTTTGGAAACAAAGTATTCACTCCATAAGTATTAACTGTATCACTCACAGACTCTGAGACATCACCAGTGTTGGCAAACCCTATGAAAATTCTTGTTAAGAATCACCCAGACTTAAAAGCTTGTTTACAGGAGTTAAGAATTATATTTTCTGAGATGAAGAAACGTTAGTATCACCTTCCTGAATAAGATGAAACTTCTCAGGGTTTATGAGACACTTTATTCAAAATCTCATCAAGAAGTAGAAGGAGTGTGAGGCCACAGGTCATTTGGAAGCCATGAAGCTGGTTAATTGGGGAGGCTAGACGGATATATTGTTATAAAATATCAGAACATCTGAGGCTTCAAGAAATCCAGTTGTTGTTGTGTTGATTCCAACTCTTGAAGAACTGTGTGTATCAGAACAGAATTCTGCTCCACAGGGTTTACAAGGGCTAATTCTTTGGGAAGTTGATGGCCAGGCTATTCTTCCAAAGTACTTCTGGATGAGCTGAAACCCCTGGAAAAGGATTTTTAAAAACTTTAGCAGTGAGTGCATCAACTGTTTGTATCACTCCAAGACATCACCAATGTTGGAAAATTTTGTGATGGTAGATTCTTGTTTATTCTTTCTTTTCCTCCCCACTGTTGCTTAAAATTATTCACCAAAAAGCATGTTGTGGGTTTGAAATGCAGCTGGGGAGCACACTCCCTTGGAAAGGCATACTCACATACACACGCCTGTCTCCACATTACCCACCTACTTGGCTCTGATCAGTTACCTGCCTGGCTCTGCAGTTCACATGCTGTAAAGGTGACAATGGGCTGGGATTTACACCGTCACAGAGGGGGCTGCCACTGGTCACTAATAAGCTTACAAGGGATATTTAGTTTCTATGGAAGACTCACCTGGCATCTTAATTCCTGGGGTTTAAATAGCACACTGCTTTCCACTGACAAATGCTTTCAGGCAGAGAGATCTTGGGCCTTGTAAATATGTCATGTATATTTGAATTTTTCATTCTGGGAGCCAGAAATAAATATTTAAAACAAAACTCACTCCCTCTGTTTTTTATCTCTAAGAGAAGATAGGAACACAGAGGGGTGTTTTAATTCGGCCGAGATCTTCAAATGGCCTGTTTTCCCTCTCAGTGGAGCTCAGACTTTGGGGGTCGCCCTTCCTTTGATCTCTTATTCTCTCTGTGTTCAGGTTCCCTTTTGTGCCTCCCTGAATCGTGTGTAACAAATCATCTTAATTACTTCAGGCCTCTCTTCCTGCAAGGGTTACTAAGCAAACCTGTACGAGGGGCGCCAGCTCTGGGAAACAGCGCGGAGGCACCTGCAGCCTCAGTGAGAGGAATTTCAAAGTTAGTTAAAAGGCACAGGAGGAGAGAGGGAATTGAATGAGAACCTACCCCCTGGTTGTCAGTCCGGATATGGAGTGCTGACTGCACTCCAATTCTCCGCTCTTTGCAGGGCACACAGCCCTTGCGCACCTTCCCTAGTAGAAAAGAGAATAATTAATGCCGTGACTCGGGGTGGCTTGGTACTCAGAGCCCCTGTTTTCATCAGCAGTGCTCAGAATGCTGCAGGAAGCACACAGCGGATAACAAAACCCAGGGAGCCAGAACAGGAGGCGTGAGCCAGGGCCAACTTGCTGGAGCTCATCTGCTTAGTGGCGGGAGACTGGAGTAGGCCAGAAAGCCCGGGGAAGCGGGGCAGGTCAACTCCCCGGCCTTGGAGCTGCCTCACAGCCCACCAGCTTCGAAGGGCTGCATGGCCTGAAAGGTCTGGCTGCCTGGGACTGCATGCTAAGGAGGCCATTCTTCTTGAAGGGTCTGCGGCAGGGAGGTGCTGAGACAGGCCAGGCTGTACTCCTCCATGCTGGGCCATCCAAAGGGAGGTAATTAGGAGCAAGAGCTGAACCTGCGGAAAAGAAAAATGTAAGCCGCGCAGCATAAAACCCTTGCTGACAGTGATGTCTATTAGCCGATGGCAAACCTTCCTCAGGGAGGTTGTGAAAGACCCATTACTCGAGGCGTTTAAGTGGGCCTGGCGACCCTGCAGTGGGCGTCTGGGAATTGCCTTGCTCCTTCCTGGGGGCCAGGGCTCCTGGCTAATTGCTAGGAATCCACTCTCTTCCCCTCCTTCGGTGCTTTAGAAGGGCCACTTATGAGAAGTTCCTTCAGTGGGATAATTCCACCGCGCCGGGTAATTTCTGCCTCTCTGAGCTCAAGGCCCTGTGCTCGTGCTTCTATAAATACCATACCGTGCCACACACCCCACACCTGCCAGGCACTGGAGGAAGGGGTCTGTGGGGGCCCTGTAAGAAACATTTTCAAAACAAAAATGTGCTAGTCCTTGTTGAGTGGTGATTTTCTTTTTTCTTTTTGAGGGGATCTGGTCAAAGGTGCGTGGAGGATCAGAGAAAGAGAGGAAGACACTCAACAAGATGGCATCAGAGATGGCCAGCCTGGCACAGGATGGGGCATGGGTCAGATCTTATATTTATATAAAGTGACTATGTATTATAGTGGGCTTCACGACACCTAACAACAAGAAAGGAAACATTTATTCCTCTAAGCCAAACCAAGGCTACCTGGTGGTACAGTGTTTAAGCACTTAATGGCCAACGGAAGCCTGGATTATACTAATCTACCACTCAGTTGCTCAATGGGCAGAAGATGGGGCAGTTTGCTTCTGTAAAGATTGTTATTTATTGTTGCAATGTGCTGTTGAGTCACCTGTGACTCATAGCGATCCTATGTACAACAGCCCTAAACCCTGCTCTCTCCTGTGCCAACTTTATTGTCTCTGACACACCTACCCATTACCCCAGTCTTGAGCTGTCCCTCCACCCTCCCAAGCATGACATCCCTTTCTAAGGACTGGTCCCTCTTTTCAACATGTCCAAAGTATGTCAGACAAATCTTCAGAATCTTTGCCTCCAAGGTGCACCCCGGTCTCACCCTCTCTAGGACAAAGCTGTTTTGTTCTCTTAGCAGTTCATGGTATATTCAGTAATACTCTTCTTCAGCACCATAGCTCAAAGGCATCAAGTCTCCTTCCCAATAACAATGTACTTTATATGCATGGCCACTATGAGTGATAATCTATTTGGTGGGAGCTGGTTTAGTCCAAACCTAACCCTTTGTAGTCTGGAAGCAGGAGCAGCATCCACTTTCGAAATGGCTTGCCTCCGGAAACTCTATGTACGAACAGTGCTCAGGCCGTTCATTCATAGGGTCGCTAGTTGTCTACGACTCGACAGCATTAAACAACAACAACAACCCTTTGTAGTAGAGCTGGCAGAGCGCTAGGGAGAGATGGGGTTGTGGACTGCATTAAAATGACTGTGAAATTTTTGTGCAGTGTTTCAACAGAAAGTCATTTTTAATAAAAATATCCTGTAGTTATAGTTACAATAACATAATTGTGTGTGTGTGTGTGTGTGTGTGTGTGTGTGTTAAGCCCACTTTAAATGTTTCTATATAGTGAACTCTGGTGGCCTAGTGGTAAGAATTTGTGCTGCAATCCCAAAGACATGTGGTTCAAATCCACCAGTTGCTATGAGGCGAATGCAGGACAATCTCCTCCCATGGGTGTTACTGCCTCTGAAAACTTACCAGAGGGTCAACTATGAGTCTCTCCGACTCCTGACACATCACCACCACGACCAACAGCAGAACAACAATATATCTATAAACCATGGGAAAAAGATGGGCAATTTCCTCCTGTGCAGCTTATAGCTTCTGAAATAACCCCTGCTGCAGGGTCAACTATGTGCAGTTTCCACTTGTGCCAACGTACCTAAAACACGATGCTAATTTCACTTTTGAACTTGCTCTCTGGTTGGAGCTGTCATTATTACTCCATTACACTGGGACTTATTTTTTGGAAGATGGTTTATGGGTTTACATATAATCATTCATATCCACTGTGTTTCATTTGTTTGCTTTGTGTTTTATACAATCATTCATATACATTATGTTTATATGGTGAATCACTATGTATGCCCATTATCATCCTGTCTCTTCAAGTCCCCACTGCATCTTTCTTATTCCTTCACTCTCCACATCTGCCCACTAATCTGTTATCACCGTCTCTTGCTACCGCCCTTCTTTCCCTTCCTTTTGAACATTTATACATATCTCACACCTTTATCCTATTTTTACAAGAGTAATAGAAGGAGAACTGATGCCTTTGAGCTGTGGTGCTGGAGAAGAGTACTGAGAATACCATGGACTGCTAGGAAAACAAATAGATTTGTTCTGGAGAGGGTTAAACTGGGTGGCTCCTTGGAGGCAAGGATTCTGAGGCTCCGTCTAACTTACTTCGGACATGCAGTGAGGAGAGACCGGTCCTTGGAGAGGGACATCATGCTTGGGAGGGTAGAGGGACGGCGCAGGAGAGGAAGGCCCTGTATGAGGTGGATTGATTCAGTGACTGGGATAATTGGGATGGGAGTGTCAGAGACAGTGCGATTGGCACAGGACAGAGTGGAGTTTAGGGCTGTTGTACATAGGGTCGCTATGAGTCGCAGGCGACTCGACGGCACATAACAACAACAACAACAATCTTTTGTAGTTTTTGTCCTTTTGTGACTGAATTATTTCTAAACATGATACTCTCTAGACTCTTCCATGTTGTATCGTTATTTTATGAAAACTTTGCTGTTCTTTAGTGCTGCGTAGTATCCCACCGTGTGAATATAACACAATTTCTCATTCCATTCATTTGGTTATTAGGCATTTGGGTAGTTCCTGTTTTCTTGCTATTGTCAATACATTGTTATGAACAAAGGTGTGCATAGCTCTGACCGTGTTTCAGCTTTGATTCCCTTGGGGTATATTCCTACCAATGAAATATTGAGTCACACAGGATTTCTGTGTTCACATGACACTTTATTTTTGTGTGGTTTGAGTGAGAGTTTACAAAGCATATTTGTTTTTCACATATTCTTACATTTGTTCCATGACATTAACCACAATACCTATAATGCCTGATTACTCGTCTATTCCATATTATCTTTCACTTCACCCATCTTCTTGTTATTCTCATTATCAGTTCTATATAAAACCATTGTGTTCTGTAGGGTCTACATGCAAGCCTCTTCTGACAGAGGATGGTGGCTGGGCATGAGGCACATTAGCCTGAATTAAACCCTGATTTCTCACATGGAAAATGAGAATTTTACCACTGAGCCGATGATGACTCCAGATGTAAATATTAGCTTGCTGTTGTTATGCACTGTCAAGTCAGAACTGGCCCATAGCTGCTCCTCTGACAGGTTTTTGAGGTAGTAAATCACACAGAAGGAGACTGCCCATCTTTCTTCTTATATGCAATTGGTAGATTCGAACCTCATGTTTTGAGTTGACAGTACAGCTCCTTTACTACTAGGCTGCCAGTAATTTGGCAAAAAAAAAAAATAAAAAAGAAAAAAAATTACTTTGTGTAGCTCAGACGTGTATGAGGGCTGAATTTGACCTCTTGACTGCTGGGTTTATAACCTTTGTCTGGAAGAACCAAGGGACCAGGCAGATTGGCCAATATCTAGCCTTAGTCATTAGGAAGCAAAAGAACTTTAACACGAATGATGAGTTTCAAAGAGAGACGGAAAGAGAACTGAAAAAAGTAGTTGCCACGGTAACATCTTCCTGATCAGAAAAGGGACAGCAATTGAGTTTTATGCAGACGCAGTGGGAGAATGAGACATAATCTTCCTCCGTATTCTTTCTGTTTAAGATCAGTGAGGAAATGGATGTGGATGCAGAGCGGCTGCTTGAGATTAGCAGGAAGCAATTCTTTTCCCATTTGGAGAGACCCCAGTGAGACCTGATCACCAACTAGCAACATGAGGAAGTCACACCATTAAATCTTCCAATTTGTTAGCAGCAAATCAATGAGCTCCGATAGCTGCCGCCCAAAGCTAGCATCCAGGGAACTGTGGACAAGCTATCTGATACCTGAATTTTAGTGAAGGAAAGCTAAAGCCTTTTCTTAAAGCTAGATTGTAGCAAGCAGTGAGAGGCAAGAGTTTAAATTTTGTTGGAAGAGAGCTGGTTATTTTAAAGGGAATCTCCACTTGTATTTCTTATGAAACTGTTGGTAGTGTTCTGGTGTATGTTTGAGCTAACGCATTAATAAGAAAAGCATTGTCTTTTTATTTTATTGTGTCAGTACTTAATTCTACTTTATATTCTAAAAATAAGACATTGTTCTAGTGTCTGCTCAAAGACTTTTCCTAAATTTAGGGCAAGATGCTTTGATTTCGTAACCTGAAGAGATTGATACTTGGATGGTGAATTTGGTTTCTGTTGTTGTTGTTGCTGTTAGATGTCAAGTAGGCCTGTGACTCTTCCTGGTACCTCCTTGCACAATGAAACGAAACATTGCACAGACCTGTGACATGGCAAAGCAGACATTGCAATCTCTAGAACTTTCACTGGCTAATTTTCAGAAGCAGGTATTTCTTTTTAGTCTTTTTTGTCTGAAAGCTTCACTGAAACTTGTTCAGCATTGTTCAGCATTGCACAGAATTCAACATGAAAGCCTCACTGACAGATATGTGGTGGATATAAGGCTAGCATTGAGATGAATGGGAATTCCAGGACACTTAATTGTGCTCATGTGAAACATCTACCAAAATGAATTAAGTGTTCTGGAATCTCCATTCTTTTCAATGTCAGTCATAATTTGTTATGACTCACAGTATTGCATAGTCAATAAAGAAACAGACATTTTTCTGATATTCTCTGCTGCCAGCCAGAATCCATCTGACATAAGTATTGACATCTCTGGGTGCCATGGCCTCTTCTACACCCTGCTTGAACTTCTGGCAATTCTATATGTACTCTTCCAGCTATATTTGGATGATCTTACAAGATTTTTCTTGCATATGATATTAATGATATTATTTGATAATTTCCACATTCTGTTGGATCACCTTTCTTGAGAATGGGAACAAATATGAGTCTTTTCCAGGGAGTCAGCGAGTCACCTGTCCTCCAAATTTCCTAGGATAGTTTGGTGAGCCCATCTAGGGCTGGATCTTTCATTTGAAACAAGTCGGATGATATTTCATAGATTTCTGGGGGTTGTTTTTTGCCAATGCCTTCAGTGCAGCTTGAACGTCTTCCTTCATAAACATTGGCTCTTAATCATATGATTGTTGTTTTTGTTATGTGCTGTCGAGTCACCTGTGACTCATAGTGACGCCATGTACAAAAGACCTAAACCCTGCTCGATCCTGTGCCAATCTTACTGGCTTCACCCTCTCCAGGATGATCTGTTTGTTTTCTTGGCAGTCCATGGTATATTCAATACTGTTCTCCAGCACCACATCTCAAAGGCATCAATTCTCCTATCATCCTTAATCATTGTCCAGATTTCTGATGCATAGCAAGTAATTGCAAAGACTGTGGCCTGTATCACCTGTATCAAGTGCACCTTAGTTTCCAGAGTGACACCATTGCTTTTCAGTACTTTGGGGAGGTATCTGACAGCAGACTTCTCCATCTTTTCATTTCCTGGCTGCTGGTACCAAGAATGTTGATTGTAGAGCCAAGGAAACAGAAGCTATTGAAAATCTCAATCTCTTTTCCATCCATCATGATGCTGCCAATCAGCACAGTGATGAGAATCTTTGTTTTTTTTATGTTAAGCTTCAACCCATATAGGAGGCTGCAGTCCTTGACCTTCTGCAGCAAGTGCTTCATGTCTTCCTCAATTTCAGCAAGCAGAATTGTATCATCTACATAACGCAGATTGTTGATGAGTCTTCCTCCAATCCTGATGCCACATTTCTCTTCATAGAGCCCAGCCTCCTGGATAATCTGTTCTGCATATAGATTGAAAAGACAGGGAGACAAGACACATCCTTGATAGACACCCTTCCCAATTTTGAGCCAAGCAGTGTTTCCTTGATCTGTTTTGACAGCTATCTCCTGGTCCAAGTATAGGTTTCGCATAAGCACAATCAAGTGTTCTGGGATTCCCATTCTTCTCCGAGTAGGCCACAGTTTAATGTAATCTACACAGTCAAATGCCTTTGCATAGCCAATGAAACATAGATAGACATTCCTCTGGTCCTCCCTGCTTTCAGCCACATTAGCTATAATATCCCTAGTGTTATGTATGGTCTCTTTTAAACCCAGCCTGCACTTCAGGCAGTTCTCTGTTAATGTGCCATTCCAGTCATTTCTGGATAATCTTCAGCAGAATCTTGCTTGCATGTGGTATCAGTGATACTGTTCGGTAATTTCCACACTCTGTTTGATCACCCTTCTTTGGAATGGGAGCAAATATAGATCTCTTCCTGTCAATTGACCAGGTGGTTGTCCTCCAGATATCTTGGTCCAATTAGTGAGCACATGCAGGGCAGCATTTGTTTGTTGAAATATGTCAATCGGTATGCCACCAATTCCTGGGGCCTTGTTTTTTGCCAATTTTTTCCAAAGCAGCTTGAACTTCTTCCTTCATCGCCACAGGCTCTGCTTATACATTGTTTCATGAAATTCTCCTTTGTCCACCAATTCCTTTTGTTGCAATGACTCTGTACACTCTTTCCATCTTCTTTTAATGCATTGGATCATTCAATTGACTCTTAATCATATGGTACTTCCTGAAATTTTTCAATGTTGGCCAATTATTTTTATTACAGGGACTCTGTGTATTCCTTCCATCTTCTTTTTGGTTTTCTTTCTTTTTAATTTTTATTGAGGAGGGTAAAAATCATCGGATACCTCCATCTTCTTTTAATGCTTCCTGAATCATCCAAGGTTCTTCCCATACCATCTTTCAGTATTGCAACTCGAGGCTTAAATTTGTTTTTCGGCTCTTTCAGCTTGGGAAATGCTGAGCAAATTATTCCCATCTTATTCTCCAATGCCAGCTCTCTGCACATTCCATTATAACACTTTGTTTTGCCTTCCTGAACTGTCCTTTGAACTATTCTGTTCAGTTCTTTTTTCCTTTTTCCTTGTTTTATTTTTTTAATTTTAATGAAAGTTTACAGAGACTTTGGATTTCCAATCTTTCATTGTTGCACATTTTCCTCTGCGCTCACCCTTCCCCCAGTTCACTTTTTTTCTGTGAAAAAAACCCCAACTATTTCCTTGTTATACAATAATCCCCCCGACTCCACTCTACAGTGCAGTTTTCATTCTAGACTCTTGTCATGACAATAATACCTAATCATATATTCCTCCTAAACAGTTCTCTCCCTCATCTGTTTCAATGCAGTATACATTGTTTATCCCCTCTTAGTTCCCCCCAACCCTGATGTCAGTCTCACTTTACAACAGTGGCATTATGCAGTATTTGTCCTTTTGTGACTGAGATATTTCACTGAGCATAATGTCCTCCAGGGTCACCCATATGAATAATATTTCATGAGTTCCTTGTTTTTCAATGCAGTGTAGTATTCCATTGTGTGAATATACCAGGGCTTCTCTATCCATTCGTTTGTTGATGGGCACTGGGGTTGTTTACCACTCTTTGCTATTGTGAACAAAGCCACAATAAACATGTATGAGCATAATCTGCTTGTGTGGCAGTTCTGGTTTCTTTAGGGTACATTCCCAGTAGTGGAATTGCTGGGACAAATGGTATTTCTATTTTCACCTTCATCATCCTTTGCCTTTATTTTGGATTCTTAATGCACTGGCACAATTTTCAGGGTCTCTTCTAACATAATTTTGATTTTTCTACCTTTCTCTTCTGTCTTTGTACTGACTTCTGCTCTCTTCATGGACAGTGGCATCTCTGACGTCATTCCCCCAACTCATTTGGTCTTTAATCATTGGTCTTCAGTATTTCAAACCTGTTCTTCAGATGACTTTTAAATTCAATCTGCATAGATTCAATATCATATTTTTGTTCCTACGGACTTGTTTTAATACTTTTCACTATCAATTTGAACTTGCACATAAGTAATTGATGGTCCATTTCACAATCAGCACCTGGCCTGGTTTTGTTTTGACTGTTAGCATTGAACTTCTCCACTGTTTGCTTCTGTAGGTGTAGTCAGTCTGATTCTTGTGCAGTCCATCAGGTGTGTGAGTGAGATCCGTGTGTAAAGTCATCATTTGTGTTTTTTCAGAAAAGTATTTACGATGAATAAATTATTGAAAATATGATATTTGACCATTTGATTTCTGGTTTATTTCTGATGTGCAACACCAGAGCTCCCTCAAAATAGTTGTTCTAGTGTATTACTGAGTTGGGAACAAATCATGGCAGACACTCTAGCAGATTTTCAAAAGCAAGAAATCAGCTGGGAGGAGACTGCCCATCTTTCACCTTATTTCTTTCCACAATCAATATCCTTGGTATCAGGAGTTAGGAGATCAGGAGACTTATTGTATTGCAAAAGTTGGCTCCAAAGTCCTGAAGAGCAATTATGCTAGTTCAAAGACTCAGGTGCATCTGATTCAAGTCATAGTTTTCTAATTGCCTGCTGTGCATCTGAGAGCTAGACAATGAATAAGAATGATAGAAGAAGAATTGATCCCTTTGAGTGGTGTTGGAAAAGAGTGCTGATTATCTCATGGAATGCTAAATGGACAAACAGGTACCTTAGAGAAGGTCGAGGTGGAGTGTTCCATGGAGGCTCAATAGATGGCAAAGAGTCATCTCACATACACTGGGCATACTTTCAGGAGGGGCTATTCCTTGAAAAATGGAACATTCTCGGAAATGTGGAGGGTCAGTAAAGGATAGGAAGGCCCTCAACAAGATAGACTGACATGGTATTTGTAACGATAAGCTTAAGTACATCAGAAATGATGAAGGTGGCACAGCATAGGACAGGATTTACATCTGTTGTTCATGGTGTCACAATGAATTGTACTTGACTTGATAGCACATAAAAGAAACAAGTCCTGTAGAGCAGCCGGTGGATTCAAATCATGTGTCTTTGAATTGGCCGTCCAACTCCTTACCATAAACCTACCATAGTTCTCTCCCTCTTTTTAGATAGTCCACTTTAATTATGGGATTGTAGTGTTCAGACAATGAAGGACTTTCATTTGCTGGTGTGGCTATAGCTCAGATTGAACCTATCCAAGGTATTATAATAAAATGTGCAAAGGTCTGGACGCAGGGAAAAAAAGGAGGAGCATACTCAGAATTTCTCAAGCAGGAATAACTTAATAGGAATTAAAATTTTGAGTTGTAAGACTTAGGGATTCTTTAGGCAAAATATTGAAGGATGCAGAAAACATCAAAAGAAGACTGAAAGAACAAATAGTCACCATACTAAAAAGAATTGATGGACATCCAACAATTCAAGAACTAGTTTACAATTGATTAAGATTCAATGACATTGAAAGAGGAAGTCCACTGAAGACAAACATTAAGGCCCTAGGAACTGACACTGTCAATTGAGATATTTTAACATACATGCAGCTTGCAGTGCTCTCTCAACTGTGCCAAGAAATTTGGAAATTATCTACTTGACATACTGGCTTAAAGAAATCCATACTTGTGCCTTTTTTTTTTAAAAAAAAAGATAATTGAATTGATGTGAAGATGACATATTATCAAGCAAATATTGTTCTCTTGTACATAGGGTAGTTTTGAATTGGAGCCAATTTAAGGCACTTAAAAACAACTTCAAATTACTAAGGAACAATGATGTCAGTATGAAGATAAAGAAATACCTGATTCAAGCAAAAGTCTTTTCAATCCCTTGTTGTGCATCTGAGAGCTGGACTTTGACTACATATGACAGAGGAAGAAGACAAAAGAGAACAGTCCTTGTGAAGACTTTGGAGAAGAATACTGACTATCCCATGAACTGCCAAAAGAACAGCAAAAAGATTTGATATTTATCTTGGAGAAAGTGCAGCCAGAAAGCTCCTTGAAGGCAAAGATGGCAGGTAAACCTTCATCTCACATACTTTGGGCATGCTGTCAGGGTAGGCTATTCCTTGGAGAGGGACATCATGCTCAGACAGGGAGGCAAAAGAGAGGAAGACCCTCCACCAGGTGAAATGATACAGTGACTGCAGCAATTTGCTGACATATGCCAGAAATGATGAGGATGGCACAGGATAGGATAGGATTCCGATCTGTTGTTCATAGGGTCACTTTAAGTTGCACTCAACTCGGTGGCACCTAACAACAACAACAACGACAACTACTACTACTGTTATAAAAAGAGAAAGAAAAACTTATACAAAGAAAGAAAATGCTTAGATGATTACCAGGGATGGGGGAGTAAGAGTGGGAAAATTATTGGTTAGACAACAGAAACATATTGAACTTATTAAAAGTTATTGAAATAATATAAAACAAGGGAGTAATTATGACTATATCAGTAAAGCAGACGTGGAAAGCTGTACAATAGTTACCCAGAACAAATACTATTACATATACAATCCTGCATTATCAGTAATTAAAAAAAGAGTCTGCAAATAGATATAAAGGCAGTTAAGATGAATAATTATGAGCTAGTCTTGCAGATGATATTTATACCTACATATTTATATGTACTGTAAATACAGTCCTGTATACAGTTGAGAAAATAGAGGGAACATTTAGTAAACTTCTCAGCCATAACCAGACCCTGAGAGAACGAGTCACTGAGAATAGCAGCTTCTGACTAGAGCCTCACAGAGGATGTCAGGTCAGTCGGTGTAACAGAGTCAACAAATATAATGTTCTATATCTTACTTGGATGTGTAGCATGTAAGTTCTCAAAAGCATTTGAACAGCTATCTAAAATCAGCTTTTCATCTCTCTGTATCCAGAGCAGAGTCAAGCAAATGCGTAGGACTAATGGACCAAGTGAACTTCGACCTCCATGCCTCTGAGACAAAAACTGGATTGTAAGCAGACCCTAGTGATTGGTACATGGAATGTGAGAGCCATGAATGAAAGAAAATTAGAAATTGTTAAGAAAGAAAGGGAACGCATAAATATTGACATATTAGGCATTGGAGAGATGAGATGGACTGGCATGGGGCATTTTGAGTCAGGTGACCATATGATATATTACTCTGG